>NC_053431.1:106543024-106863005 GCF_007990345.1 Gossypium hirsutum | reverse complement strand
GTTCATATGAAGAAGATGATGATTTTTGCCATCTTTTTCCCTTTTAATTCATTTTAATTACTAGATTACCAAATTGCCCCTAACTTAAAAATTTTCTATTTCACTTATCTCATGTCCATTTTTGTCTACCAAGTTACCAATGATATAATTACCATATAAGGACCTCCAATTTAAAGTTTCATAACAATTGGACACCTCTAACATGTAGAACTCAACTTTTGCACTTTTACAATTTAGTCCTTTTGACTAAATTGAGTGCCCAAACGTCGAAATTTTCGAACGAAATTTTCAAAAAAATCATTTTGTGAAATTGTAGACCATAAAAATATAAGAAAAATAAAATTTTTCTCATCGGATTTGTGGTTCCGAAACCACTGTTCCGATAACCTCAAATTTGGGCCATTACAGTTCTTGCTTCATGTTTGTTTTGGAAGAGGATTAGGAGGAGGTTTGGCCATACTTGTATCTAGATCAAGGTATGTTTGAGGTTGTGCCATGAGATTCATGCATGTTTTTAGTTGCTAGCTTGAGTTCTAATTATCCCATGGTTCAAATCTTTGCTATGTCATGGGGATGATATTCGGCCTAGGTAGATTTTTTGTTAATGCCATTGCATGCTAAATATGAAGCTTGTTAATGATGCATGTGATGGTGGATTGATGATTCTTGAATCTTCTTTTTAGCATTTTTGAGTGAGCACATATGTGCATTGGTTGCGAGATGGAGAAGAATCGGCTAGCAAGTTGTGTGCTAAGGCCGAATATAATTTTTGTATATTAATGAGTAATGCATGTGTTAAATTGATGGAAAGGGAGAGGATGCTTTACTAGTGTATATATGTGTGTATTAGCCAAGTTTTGAACTTGAAACAAAAGGGTGTTTAGTCAATACAAGTGACCATACTTGTAGAATGTATTAAGTGTTGAAATCGGCCCCAACATAGACATGCATATTCGGCCATAGGAAGGAGATTGGTGTTGCATGTATTCGGTTAGAGGCAAGCATATTGATGCTTTTGTCTTGGCTTAGAAAATTCGGCCAAGGGGGAAAAATTAGCTAAAATGTTGAGTTTGATTCATGATTCCGTACATATGTGACTTTAATGTCTAATGTATAAATATGGGCTAAGTGCCTTGTGTTCCTCTTTTCGATGCTCAAATGATTAAATCAATTTATTTGTTTAATTAAGCTCAAGAGCAAAGGGGAACTAAATCCGATAAAAGGAAGGAAAAAGTGGTCGAATAGCTATCGGAATCGTTCGACAACACCCGAGGTAAGTTCTTGAGTAAAAGAGCTTAAATTATGATTTGATTAGATCATGTTTTAAGCAAATCAAAATCATGCTCTTTGTGTGTGGCTATTGAGCCGAAATTGCAAGAATGATAAGTGTCTTGTGTTTGAGTTTTGTTAACGAAAATGAAATACGAATGTGCCATGATTTACTGTTAAATGTGCATGGTTATTTGAATGATGTCCGGGCTAAGTCCCGAAGGCTTTGTGCTAAGTGACCATATCCGGACTAAGATCCGAAGGCATTTGTGCGAGATACTAATTCCGGGCTAAGCCCGAAGGCATTTGTGCGAGTTACTAAATCCGGGTTAAGTCCCGAAGGCAATTGTGCGAGTTACTATAACCGGGCTATGTCCCGAAGGCATTTGAACGAGTAGCTATATCCGGTTAAATTCCGAAGGTACGTGATTTGGGAATGAATGATCTTGCTGTAAAAAATTTCAGTAAATACTCTAGAAACATCCCAACATTGAGGTATGTTTTGTATGTGCTTGAATTTAGTTGAGCCCTTACAAATAAGTATTCGCTCAGTTGATAAACGAGCTACCGGCCTTTGGCTAAGTTGATCTTTTGTGTATATACATAAGGGTTGGTAATGTGAAGCAAGTATGATATCGAAAATTTGTGCATATGAAATTATCCGTTTAGCTATATGAATGCTATACTTTTGCTGTGCTGGAATTCCTTGCTCAAAACTTACTAAGCATAAATTGCTTACTCCGTTTCTTTGATCCTCTGTTTTATAGATTTTGGTTCTCCAGCTATCGGACTCGGGATTTTGAAGTCGAAGTCGCCCACACTATCAAAGCCCCCCCCTTTTGGTACAATTTTGGTTGAACTTCGAAATGGCATGTATAGGACTACCCGTTTGTTGTGGGTCATGGACCCTTTGGACTTGTATAATTTTGGATAGCCATGCGAAAATGGCTTATATATGTTGAGTATAATGTTATAATCATTTGGTATGGATATGGTTATTGAGAGGTGTGGATATGCTTGACAAGGATTGGCCATGGGAATGGTTAATCACTATCATAAATTGTGCTATTTATGCAAAAAGGGCTAGTTGAATCATGGAAACTATGAAATAGGTAAAGTCTACCTTAAAGGCAGATGCTGACAGCAGCAGTGATGTAGATTTGGAAAATCACTAAAAATAGTAGGAATGGAATTAATTAGTGAATAAATTATGTAAACGAACCTTGATGAATCTATTTTCATAAGAAAGTAACGAAACAATCATACGGACAGTATGTTAAGAGATATTCAGGTTCTTGTGAGACAGGGCCAGAACGGTTTCTGGATTTCCTGTTCCGACTTTGGAAATTCATTACAAATTAACCAGAGACAATTAGGAGTCAAGCCATATATGTATAGATTCCTCTCTGAGTCTAGTTTCTATAGAAACAAACGGCATCAGTATTGAAGCCCTGTACAGGGAGATATCCAAGTCGTAATGCGCAAAGGTCAGTGTAGTCGATCCCTGTAACATGGGAGAATTTGACTAATAAACTGTACTAATTGGCCCAACCAAAAATTCTAGAAAAAAATATGTAGATGGACATATGAGTCTAGTTTCAGGGAAAATTTATGGAACTGGATTCCGAGTTTCTGAACTCAATATATGATTTTTAAAGCGACTAGTACGCAGATTGGCAGTGTCTGGGAAATTTTTTTTTAAAGTCTGTTAACACCTCGTGTTCGACTCCGGTGACGGTCTCGGGTTCGGGGTGTTACACGTAGGAGACAAGATTAAGTAAGGAATTTTTAATACACTTTTTATTATATCAAAATACTTGAAAAACTAGAGCTAACAACTTTCCCATTAAATAATTTTCTCAACTTAGTTCTAATTCTGTTAAAATCATAACAACTTTATCGTAAAATAATCTATGAGAAAATATATTTAATTTTTCTACATTCAATGGATTTACAATTACCAAGTAATCTAATTATATTCTCGAACTTCAATTAATTAATTAATTAATAATTCAAAAAACCATAAATAAATTCTCAGATCATTTTCATGCTTAGTGAGAAAACTACATTCATTTATGAATGTTACCCAATTCTCTAACTTTGTTATTTTTATTCATTTATGTTCATTTGACTCAACATGTAATTCATTTATGGTTTCAGTGAGCTAGTAGAGGGATCAATTAGACATATGTGATTAGGGCTCAAATGATTTATAATTAAGTTTCAGCTTTTCACCTATTAATTATAAACTCATTTAGTCACAAAGTCAATCCACTATAGTATTGTGACTAAGCTCTCCCTAATGGCATACCATTATGAAAGCTATGTAATGACTTGGAAGTCGGTGGGGTCAGGAAAAGTGGTTTCAGAACTCTGATTTTGTGAACTAGAATCGCAAAAATTTAATAAAATTATTTACGAAGTTAATTTGTAGGCTAATTGATTCCTAAATAGGTAATCTAATTTGTGGTGCTTAAATTAAGTACGGGGACTAAATTGCATAAAAGGTAAAAGTACAATTTATAAAGGGATTATAACTTGAAATAAATAAAAAGGACAAAAGTGACAATTAACCATTTAAAGTTGTTAGTGTTGTTTAGGTGAGTCAATGTATGTTATAATATATGTTAATAATAATAAAATAAAATAATAAAAGATAAAAGAATTTAAATGTGTAAATGGTAGGAGTGGGTGAAAAGAAATAGATTGTTTCTTCATCCTCATACCATCGACATAGGAGTAGAAAAGTTTGGAGAAAAATGTTACTGTTTTCAAAGTTTAAAGTTTCAATTGGTATGCTTAATTTAATCTATTTCTTGTAATTTGTATGTTTTCAAAATACTGATTCTATAAACTAACTGACTTATGTATTATTTTTCAGTGTTGTTAAAGATTGAAGATGCTACCAGTTTTGTATAGTTAAAGTGTTAAGATCAGTTTGATAGATTCTTGGGTTAGAAATGAAAAAGAGTTAAATTATAAGATCAATCGTTGATTTTGTACAATAGAGACTAAACCGCAAAAATTTTGAAATATTGAGGAAAAAATGTAAAATAGGGAGTTAAACAAAACTTAGAGCAAAATTATTATACAGTTGAGGGTTAAGTTCGAAAGTTATGTTGGCCCTAGTTTCTAGGGGCTAGATTGAATAATATACAAAGGTTGTGTATTGTTAATGTGTTTTATTTGTTTAATCCATAACTAATGTCAACTTGGAGCCTTCAAGGAAAAAGGGAAATGACAAGATCGATGACGAATAACGTGGTGATTATGGTTGGTGTTTCTATAACTCGACTATTTCAGTTATTGTTCTTACATAAATATATCCATACACATATCACTTTGTTGGTAAGTTTGAGTAATGGTAAAATAAAATTGAAACATGAGTTGGAAATGAATGAACACTAATTTTTCGGTTTTTTCCGACCAGTACAGGGCGCATTTATTGTCAGTTATACCGACTAGTGCTGGGCAACTTATTTTTCGGTTCTACCGACCAGCGCAAGGTGCATTTGTTGTCGATTATACCAACCAGTGCTGGGTACACTTATTTATCTATTCTACCGACCAATGCAAGGCTTATTTATTGTCGGTTATACCAACCAATGTTGGGCACACTTATTTGGCGATTCTATCGACCAGCGCAAAACACATTTATTGTTGGTTATACCAACTAGTGCTGAGTACACTTTTTTTTTTGTTCTACCGACCAACACAAGGCGCATTTATTGCCAGTTATATCGACTAGTGTTGGGAACACTTATTTGTCAGTTTTACCGACCAATGCTAAGCACAATTCATTATTACAGATTTATTTGTCAGGCACCGGGTGCCAAATTTAGTGTGTTAATCAGAGTCGCGTAGACATCCAAGGTCGAATTACATTAATAAGGAAAATAAAGAGAGGGAATGGAAATAGGAATTAACATGAGTTTGATAAATGGCATTAAAGTGGGACGTGAATTTGTTGATTATTTAGCAATATGATTAAATTGTTGACTATGCCGTAATATGATTAAGTTTTCAAATCATAGGAATACTTCTAGATTGTTATCCAGTGTATGATTCCATTTTCTGTTGTGTATAGGTTAAGTACTCATTGATCAGATTGTCGGTTCAATATCCGGAGGTAATCCCGGACTCAAATTTTAGTGGTTTGTTCTTTTGGTCTTAACATGTACCTAGGTGGTTTCAGGTCTTTTGTTTTAGTTGTTCCTTTTGTAGATGATGTAAACATGCATATTTGATAAATGAATGTGGTCATTTTGTAATACTAAAATGTGTTGAGGTGCCACTTATGGCATATTGGTTAAACTCTTAGGATGGTGGATTTTCCATAATGATTTGGGTTTAAATTAATTGCTTTTGAATGTGTTAAAGTGGTTGCAAATGGTATTTTATAGGATAGGTGTTTTTAGGATGAATTCCATGATTTTATAAAGCATTTTTAGGTACACATAGTTTGACATATGGTCGTGTGCCACACACGGGCTGATGGCACGACCATGTGGCCTGTAATGTTTTTGGTGATTTTATTGCACACAGGGTCAGTAAGTTACACGATTTGCTCACACGGCTATGTGACTCTCTCATACAGTCGTGTGGCCAAACACACGTGCTGAATGATTTTCACACGGTCTAGGGACATGGTTGTGTGTCCCCTATTTCTAATATTGTTGTGTGTCCCCTGTTTCTAATATTTTTTTCTAACTTTTTGTTTTTGTCTCAAATTGATCCCCGATCATCCCAGAATTATTTTTAAGCTTTTGTATACTCAATCTTTAATTCAATTGGAGTAAGAAGGTTCATATGCATGCCCGTATAAAATTATTCACAATTTGATTATTCTTTTAAATGTTTAAATTGTTTGAAATTTTATGGTAATTGTTTATAGCACCCTATTTGTAATGGCCTAAATTCAAAGTTATCGGAACAGTGGTTTCGTAACCACAAATCCGATTTAAAGAGAAATTTATTTCAATATTTTTGCATGAAAATTGATATGATAGGAAAATCGTATGAAAATATTGATAGAAAATTTTTACCGATTTAGTGGTTAGTTAGAAAAAGAAATTATTGAAGAAATTGGGTAAAAACAAGGTATCGGGACCTCTATCTCGTAAAAATGAGTCAAAAATAATTTTATAAATATTTATGAAATGTTAGTAATGTGGTATTAAAATTTCGTTAGGAAATTTTAATGTTTGGGTAGTCAATTAAATGAAAAAGAATAAACTGTAATAGGTGTAAAAGTTGCTAGAATGATTAAATAGCTTGAGAGTCTAATGAGAAAGGATTTAAAAGGCAATTAGACCCAAAATTTATTATGGCTGGACGGCAAGGGCATGAAATCAGCAGGAAAATTGATAAATTAAGGGCAAAATTAAAATATTGCAAAATTAACTAAATAAAGCTAGGACTAAATAGGAAATATCTAGATTTCTCTTCATTTCTCTTCAATTCCAGCAGCTAAAAACACCATAGGAGGGTTCTCTAAGCTGGTATTTCATAATTTTTGCACCGAGTTAATCCTTGCCTTTTTCTTGTAATTTTTGTGTTTCTAAGACTTTTACAACTAGGTCCTACTATTGATTTCACGGATGAAATTGAAAGTCACCATGGTTGAGTACTGTAAGTTTATGATGAAATAGAATGAAATTAAAGCTTTAATTTGTTTATGAGATGATTTTATTAGGTAATTTCAATAGAAATTGATTTTTAGGACCTAATTGTGAAAATGCTTGGAATTAAAGTCTATTGCTAAAATTATGATTCCTAAAGGTTGTAAACTAGCTTAAGGTGATAGAATAAACTGTTAATTGAGAAAAATCAGCTCAATTGAGAGGCTAATTGAGTAGGGATGAAATTATCATTTATTAAAAGCTTAGGGGGAAAATGGTAATAAATAGCTTGCACAAAAACAGTTTTGACAGCAGCAGTAGACCAACTTTTAAAAATCACCATAAATTGTAGAAATCTAATTAGAAGATGAAAAAAATATGTAATTAAAGCCTATTGAGTCTAGTTTCTCATAGAATAAATAGTGTAAGCAATGGATTTGTAAATTTTGAGATATAATGAATTTTATGAGACAAGGTCAGAATGAATTTGGGTTCCCCTGTTCTGACTCTGAAAAATCATAAAAAATTGAATAAAAATAATTAGGGGCTTAAATTTATATTTATAAAATCCTGAATGAGTATATTTTTAATAGAAACAAACAAGAACATCATTTGAATCCTGTATGAAGAGATAATTAATTTTTAGTGAAGAAGGGTCAGAACTGTCAGACAGCAGAACAGGGGTGACTTTAAAGAATAAAATGTACTTATTGGCTAAATCAAAAATTCTGAAAATTTTATGGTAAGAATATATATGAGAGTAATTTCAAGAAAAATTAACGTATCTTAATTTTGAGTTCCGTAGCTCGTGTTATAAATAATTTAGTGACTATGACTCAAATAGACAGCTTTGAATAAACTATAAATAATAATAGTTGAATTATAGATAATGTTGCATAAGAACATTAAATGTATTAAATTGATAATTAAATTTATTTATTTAGATCCAAAAGATTCAAATACGAAGCTAGATCGAGGAAAGGAAAAAGTTCAGGATTAGTAGATTTTTGTACACGAACAAGTATCAAGGTAAGTTCGTGTAACTTGAATTATATTCTTAAATTGCTTGAGATTGTATGTTATTGATGTAAATATGATTTGAATGTTCATTGTATGAGAATTAATGAAACATTGATATATTTGATAAAATGGGAAGAAATCCCGGTTGAATGAAAGGAAAATTCGATGGATCTCTGAAAAGGAATTGAAGGTAAAAAAGATCTAGACCGGACGGGTGATCCTATCCTGATATAGCCCTCCCGAAGAATATGTGTAAAATGGATTTAGCCCAGACGGGTAATCCGAATTAGGGTCTGAATTTAGCCTGGACTGGTAATTCAGATCCAAGCTCATTAGAGTAATTGTCGTTGCAGGGGATTTAGCCTGGACTGGTAATCCCGACAATACTCTATGAGTTTATATTGCAAGGGATTTAGCCTGGACTGGTAATCCTGCCGCAAGGTTGAGGTTCGCGGGAGTGTGCTCTCTGAAATGGAAATGTGCATACATGAATATGAATTGACGGACCCGGAATTGTACACTAAAAGTGTACCTCTGAAAATCCATCGAAATTCCGATAAATTCAACGGGATAAATATGGAAAAATAACAAGGAAATGGAAATTATGATATTGATGAGCTCATCAATCATGGTATATATTATTGGTACATGGAAATTATTGTACTAACTTGAATGTTGAGTTTGTGCATATTAGGGTAATAATGCATTGAATGGATATATGAATGTTTATTGTATTGTATTGAAAATATTAGGTAAGTATAATTCTTGTTACATGAGCTAACTAAGCACGAAGTGCTTACCCCGTTTTCTTTTTCCCTGTTTTGTAGTGTTAAGAGCTCGGAGGTCGGATTTGGTCGGAGACACATCACACTATCAACCTCAAGATTTCGGTATATAAAGAAACTTTATTTTGGAAATCAATGGCATGTATAAGCTAATAAATTAAATGTTAACGTGAAATGAATATAAAGTTAGCCATTAGTATGGTTAACAAACCTGGTTTTGGGTATGTGATGACGTTATTTTATAAATATGCATGAATTTATCTTGAAAATATGTTGAATTGGATTGGTTGATGTGGATTATTTTTGGTTTAAAATTTCACGGAAGGTTAGATATCTATAAAGGGGTTATATTGAGTTAAAAAAAATTTAATTCGTAAACTCCGGTAATACTTCATACCCTATTCCGGCAATGAATATGGGTAGGGGTATTACACTATTAATCAAGTTCGACGATCAAACTGGGTCAAGAGTGTTACAAGCTACTCGATCAATACTCATCTTATCACCTTGTCATAAGTTTATTACTTCCATAGGATATCTTTAATCTCTTTGAGATAAATTCATTCTCTCAACATGACCCTATTTTATCTCATGGTAGTCATTACATCTTCCTTCATGAAAAGTCATCTGCTATCAAATAGTAATTAAGTCATTAATCACAAAGACAAACGACCCGTTACCACGTTTACTTTTCATCTATAATGTAATGCCAATGAGAGTATATCATTTACCCATGTTTTGAGCTATGAATTTCACTACTGTGAATGATGCTACATAATGTAGAAGTCGAATACCTAACGTACCAGCTTTCAGTTCCTTATCTATTCAAACTCAGGCTTTTACTTATATCAAAGTATACGAATCATACATACATAGTCCATCATCCACTTAGGATTAAAGTATGCGACACTATGAATGTCACAAGTGAATCCATAAACAGATTCAAGATCTATTCTGTTTAGGTCCAGTCAGTCACATCTATGTCTCTATCTTCTAGAAGTCATCCGCTTTAATGCCCAAGACAAAGCATATCCTCAATTGGACTTGATAGACGACATATTAGTCTTTCAATTGGTTTGCCCATTTCCTATTAAACTAAGGACATATTTAGGTTCGCTTACTAATATAAGTTGTATTTCCATATTACGATCCGACTATGTAATACTGCTTAATATTAGTTAAACATTGGACAACCAATAAGCTAAATTTGCTTCTATTTTACTTTACATGCAAAAACCACACAAGAAAAATATACAAAGGGTATTAATGTAATTCATGAATAATTTTATTAACCAATCTATTAGAAAAACTTACAAGTGTATATAGATGAAAATACTACACTTAAGACATCATATCCAACATGCATGACTTTGGCATGTTAAAGGTTGCAAAGTGAACTAGTTGGGATAGATAAATTGATGAATGATTTGAAAATGCGTTGTTTGAATGTTAAGCATGAAATATAGCTTAGTGTATGCTTTTTTTAATTCATGTTAAGGTCATTTAAGTGCTTGGTTCTCAATTTGCATAAGTATGATATGTTTGAATTGGAAAATGAAATAATTTGGTATGGCTAGTTTGATAGAGGGTTTGATTATGTCTTAATAATGAATACTTATTTTGTACTATATTGAATGTTTTATTTGAAATGTTCATAAGCTTGAAATGGTATAGATTGATATGGAATGATGATGTTTTAATTGTGGAAAGATGTATAAAAGTATATATGTGTTTGACTGAAAGCATGAAAAATGTACCAATGTGTTTATTGCTAAAACAAGGGCAACGTCGCGACCATAATTCCCCGACATCACGACATAGATCAACAGTGAATGGCGTCATGACGTCGATATGCCTAAAGTCACGACGTAACTCATTGATTGATGATGCCGCGACGTGGAAACCATGATGTCGCGACATTGACTTGAAAAATTGAAAACTTTATAATTTGGTCCTAATTCGATCTCATGTTAGCAAAAGACCTTTCGTAAGCTTGTATTGAACCTAGAAATGATTATGTAGCATAGTATGATTGCATAATATACTTATTTGCATGTGTAAATGGTTGTATAGTGTATAATTGACTATAGTTGCTCCGGTAACGAACTTAGTATCCCGTAGCTCAAACTCGACAATCGAGTCAGACAAGGGGTGTTACATATAGACCTGTTCATGGGCCAAACTACCTATATAGGCCTAAAGGCTTGTTTGAAATTTGGGAGGGTTTGGGTAAAAATATTAGGCCTGTTTAAAATGTGTTCAAGCCCGAGCCCGACCTATTTTCAAGTTTATAATACTTTATGTTATGTTATTTTTATATATTATATAATTTAAGACACATTACAAAAATAAAACTATACTAATTATATAATACTATTCTAATCTAAACATTAAAATAATGTTATGATGACTATATAAAAAATTTCAATAAATAAAAATATATATAAAATTATTAAATATTAAATTAAAATAATATAAATATATTTTTAAAAATTTAAAAACAATATAGGCGAGCATAAAATGGGCTTGAGTAAGCTTTTTGCAAAAATGGGCGAGCTTGAGCAAAATTTTAGGCTCGTGTTTCAAGTCAGACTGGGTTTGGATAAGTATAAAATATATTAATATTATGCTTAGACCAACCCGAACCAGGCTCAACCCGATCCATGAGCACCTCTAGTTACATATTATATAAATAATGCATTAAAAATAGAGTTAATTTCACCATATATCCCCAAATTATTGATGTTATATCATTAAAGTTATTCTATTACAAAATTGTTAATTTAACATTAAAATAAGATGTCAGATCTTATGTGGCATAGCTTAAAATAATTTTTTTAAAGAAAATTTAATATTGTAAAAATGGATGTTGTAAAGAAATTTAGTTTTAAGGTTTTTGGCAATTTTATAAAAGTTTTATCGTCCACCTTCCCTTTTTCAGTTTTACTTTTTTTTAGTTTTAACTTTTAAAAGCTTAAAATTTTTATTTTACGATTAAATTAAGAATTTTAATAATAGAAAGACCTAATTAATATAATATCAATTGTTTGAGGATGTAATTAAAAATTTTTACAATTTGAGAATTCTTGGTAGTAAATGATTGGTGCAATTAACCCTTAAAATATGTTAAGTTTTGAAATTACTAAAAATTAAATAAAATAGTATATTTAACAATTTTATAAGTATAAACGAATTTAAAAATAATATTTTAAACATCAAATTTATACAATTAAATATAAAATTACTATAATATATGTTAACCCGGAACCCCGACCTGAGTAATCTTTTTTAACAGCTTTAAGTTTTCTTAGATTCCCAAATTTCGCTTCACAAATACAGAGTACCAAAACAGAAAAAGAGTTAAGCCAGAGACTGAACGGCCCCTCTTCTCACACCCTGTCTCCGACCTTGCGATAGCCGAGCGATCACCACCAACCCCCCTCCCAGAATGTTGCGTCGAGCATCGATGCTATTGGCCTGTCGATCCATTTTGGCAGCAAGGGCTCGACCCTTCTCCACTGATCTGCCAGCGGCACCCTCTGCGGATGCCACATTCACGGAGGCGTGGACTAAAGTGATCCCCAACATGGACCCTCCTAAAACTCCTCTCTCTTTCATGCAACCTCGTCCTCCCACTCCTTCCTCCATTCCTTCCAAGCTTACTGTCAATTTCGTCCTTCCTTATGCTTCTGAGTTGGCCACCAAAGAGGTAACATTTGGGTTTTTTTTTTCTTTTTTAATTTTATTTGGGATATTTCCGATTTTTCTTCAACTCTGTTTTCTTGGATTAGGATTGTGGAAATAAATATTTTCATGCTATTCTCCGGTACAAGGCAAAATGTCAAACCTTTATTTTTTTATTTTTGCTGAAATTATGTTAGTTGTTTTTTCGATAGAATGCAATGCCAATTACTTTTATTTTGTCTTCTCTGTAATGGTGATGATCTGAATGGGTCTCTAATTGTATGGCGTTACTGTTAATTTCAAACATTTGCCCTATACAACTCCTATTGGTGAATTTATCCAATAATGATACCATTCAATGCAATCTTTAAATCGGGTTACAGATTCTGAAACAAAATTAAATTCCCTGAAAGACAAGACAACCGATTGTGGCATTGCACTGCAATTTAGAGTGTATTCGTATTACCTTTGCTGATTTTCGTATTCAGAAACTGATTATAGGATATCTTTTAGACTTTTAGCTGCAACTCCTTTATCCCAAAAGAAATGTTTGTTTTCTATTTGTTGTCTATTTCTTGTCAATCCCAATTCGGCTACTCCTTTTAGATGAAAAAGTTAATGGCCATATCAGGCTTATTTGATTGTGAGTTCGTTGGGAATGCACTTAAAATGCAGTAACACAGATAACTAATGTCCTTAAAATCCTTGAGTAGACAAATAGAGAGTGAGGGTCGTATTTTTATTAGTATTTGCACTTGCACGCCTTGCCATCATGATATTTCTAAGCATTCACTTGGATACCTGGAGCATTTGTGTCGGAAAGCTGGATTTGCTTATATAAAACCTATCTGTTCATATTTTAGTTCCACAGTATTCCTTATTATGCTATATATATTTTTATTTAATTTTCAAAAGCATTTGCCTTGCTCTGGATTTTGGACATCGAATGGAACCTCATAATTTTGCATAAAGATAATTAATTTCAGCTCATGGGCATAGATTGGCAATGAGGGAAAATATGTAATTCTAAAGGATTGCATCTAACTACCAAAACTACTATCTATCTATCACTAATATTTTTTCCTTGAAGAAAGGTGATAATACTGATACTTGATCAAGTTTGCTAATCCTGCTATGATTTGATTCCAGTATTCGAACATTCCATTCTGTCTTTATTTCTTTTGATAGGTTCCAACACCAAAGGCCACTAAGAAATCTCCTATTATTCTCAAAATGTAATTCTGGCCATATCTATGCCTTCGTTTTAAACGGGTCACTCAAGTAACTAAGTTAACTGTTAAAGGTTTTTTTTTGCATAAATACCACTTTTTATTTATAAGGGGAAGGGGGTAAGAGATTAATTCAGAGATCAAACTTGAGACTAATGTCAACTGAAGACTTGATATCAAGTCCTTTGTCACTCCACTAGTGTTTATTTATGTGCTACTCTTTGTGTTTTGGTATGGGTTTGCCTTTGAAAATTGAAATAAAAATGCAACTTTTCATGGTGCCTTTGCCAAGCAGGAAAAAGGTAGTGTATGAAGGAAAAGAATAGATAATATAGTCTTTTATGAATTAGCTGGGATTCTGGGTATCTTAAATTCTCTGTTTCCAGGTTGACATGGTTATAGTACCAGCCACAACTGGGCAGATGGGTGTTCTTCCAGGACATGTAGCAACAATTGCAGAACTGAAACCTGGAGTGTTATCAGTGCACGAAGGAAGTGAAATGACAAAGTATTTCGTCAGTAGCGGCTTTGTTTTTATCCATGCCAACTCTTTTGCAGATATAATAGCTGTTGAGGCTGTGCCACTTGATCGACTTGATGTTAACCTTGTTCAGAAAGGGCTTGCAGAGTTCACCTCGAAGCTGAGCTCTGCCACAACCGACTTGGAGAAAGCTGAAGCCCAAATTGGAATTGATGTGCACAGCGCACTCAACTCCGCCCTCACAGGCTAGTGTTGTTTCCCATTCTCCGATTTTCTTTTCCTTAAACCTGCCCTACCGATCCTTAAGATTCATATGATGGATGCAGATATTGTTCTGAACATGTTCTTTCCTTCTATTTCTATGTTCAAACGTGTAACCGATATGAATAATCTTCAAGGGCTTTCACCTGGTTTGCAGTGGAGGAAACTTTTAAGAAGCTACAAATTTATGGATGTTATACATAATGCAAATCATGTAGTTGTTCTTATTGCAGTTCAAATATTGGCATCGCAGATGTTTTGCTGTTTCATAATGCTAATTGAAATTACAAGCTTGGTTGCATTTGTTGACAAATTAATTTGAAGCCGTTAATTGAGAGAAGAAAGAATATTTACTTGGTGTACTAAGATAATAAATTGGAATTGAAATTGGATTCTGATATTATTTACAAATTTAAATCAATATAAATACCATATTTAAATTCGACTTTGTGAATGTGAAAGCTAAACCCAAATGCAAAAGTTGATGTCGTTTTCACTTGGATTTTTGCACTAAAAAATCTAACTCTTGGAGTGCTAAACGGATAATAATTATCCCCCAAAAAGATCATCGGCTTTCCATTTTCCACAACCATCCACGGCGGCGAGTGGAAAGAGACTTAAAATATAAATTTAAGGAAAACAAACCAGGGTAAAAGATGATATAAGTGAGGTAAAAGGCAGTATAAAAAAAAGGGTTAAAATTTAAATTTAAAAATTAAAAAAAGAAACAGAAAGAAAAGATCGGAGATTACTCTCACTTAACCACGACTCGTTCGATGTTACGATCTCCTAAAAAATCTAACTTTTCACCACCTTGCTTTCCGGTTTGTTACTTAATTTACTCTCTCCTACTAATGACTCAGTCTTCTTTTTTATTTTTTTTATTTTCACCCTTCTGTTGTTTTTACTTTCTTTCCTTCCTTCAGAAAAAATAAAGAAACAAAAGGTTTAAACTTTTATTTTTGCTGCTTCTGATTCTGATTCTGCACGTATATCAAAATGTCTACCCAATTAAAAAACCCTATCTTTATTGCTCTCTGCATACTCTTTTGAGTTAAAAAAAAAAGGTACACTCTTCCATTGATCGAAACCCAATTCTCCATTTCTCATTGTCGTATTGTTAGAATGTTATGAGTGTTATATGTATATGTATATGAATATATTCATATACATATATGTATATATATATATTTCTCTATTGTAATGTTGTTCATTTCCATTTTTGTTTATCGGTTTGGATGCAGATATAAAAAGAAGGATTGAAAAAAAAAAGGGAGGGAAATAGGAGGTGGAATCAAGGGTGGGATATATGTCCTTCAATCAATCAAGGTCCGATAAAAGCGAGCAACAGTACCGAAAATCCGGGCGATCCGCAAGCTTTAATCAGCAGCGGTCATCCTCAGGCGCTTACGGTAAGGGTGCTGGCGGCGTGCCTGCCCCTTCACCGTCTCTTTCTTCATCTTCCAGTCGAAGGTAAAATGCTTTATTGGTTTGCTTTGTTGGTTTTTTATTGCAGTTTGTTTAGGGTTTGTACAGGATTAGGGTTTTGGTTGATCAATGATTCTTTTGTTGTTGTTGTTGTTGTTGTTGTTGTTGTTGCGTGGTGATGATACAATAGTTTTAAGAAGTCTAACAATGCACAAGGAGGGCAATCTAGAGGAACTTCACCTGCTGTGAATTCTAGTAACGCGAATTCTGGTAATGCTCCTTCTGGCCATAATGTACAAAATGGTGCGCACGTACAGTCCCAGTTACAGGGTACGATTGAAAGCTTTTAAGCTTGTTAGAGTTTATAGATTATAATTGAAGAAAATAGGATTATATTGATATTATTTTCATTCATTTTCATTTATAGGAGCATCTGATGCAGCGATTGCAAGTGGTACTGCCAAACCGACTGAATCGGCCACCACTCAGAGAAGCACCCGAGCTGTTCCAAAGGCTCCAACTTCTCAACCTGCCACCATGAGTTCTGATAGTAATAACCCCACGACTCCGATTAAGGGTATGTTTTTATATTGCCTAGTGTTCTAAGCTTACTGGATATAAGTTATTGCAATTATATGAAAAGTTATTGTAATATATTGTATGATGGATCAGCTTCAGGAGATGCATCAAAAGCGTTTTCTCTACAGTTTGGGTCCATAAGTCCTGGTTTCATGAATGGAATGCAGGTATCTTACTATACTCATGTTGGTCTTCCATTTCCCCCATTCAAAACCTTGTTTCTAACAGCAGATGTTATGTCCCCATCTGCATCAGATTCCAGCTAGAACTAGCTCAGCACCCCCAAATTTGGATGAGCAGAAACGTGATCAGGTTTTTCTCTTATCATAAATTGTAAATTGTCTATTGATGTATTTTGTTGTGTATTTCAATTTTCAAGAACCATGAAATTTGCCACCGTATAAAGCTAAAGATCATTTTTGCTGATCACCATGGTTATGTTTTATAATATTAACTTACTTATCACCTTGCTATACAAATATGACATGTTTGGGCTCATGTTGATCGCTGATCTCATGTTCTTTTGAACTGATATGGTTTTGGTATTTTAGGAATTCACTTAAACTTGAATGGTATTTTAACTTGCAGGCATGCCATGATTCTTCTTTTAGATCTGTACTGGATATGCCAATTCCTGCTCCTAAACAGCAGCAACCAATAAATGATTCAGTTGCAACTGTTCCATCTAAATCCGGGGAGGCTCATCCAGCGTCCAAGGTCAAAAAAGATGCACAAGCCTCTGTGGCATCCCCCACTAACCAGCCACAGAAGCCATCCCTTCTTAGTTTGCCCTTGAACCCTATGCAGATGCCATTTAATCACCAGCCACAGGTTTCCATGCAATTTGGGGGACCGAGTCCGATTCAGTCTCCTACTTCAATTCAAATGCCAATGCATATACCTATGGGAAATGCACCTCAGGTGCAGCCGCCAGTTTTTGTTCCAGGTCTTCAGGCTCATCCATTATCACCTCAGGGAAGGATGCATCAGGGTCAGGGCTTGAGTTTCTCACCACCCATAGGTGGGCAGCTTCCTCCCCATTTGGGCAACTTGGGAATGGGTATCGCCCCTCAGTATCCTCAACAGCAGGGAGGGAAGTTTGGTCTTCCTCGTAAAACTACCCCTGTTAAGATTACTCATCCTGACACTCATGAAGAATTAAGGCTTGATAAACGAACAGATACATATCCAGAAGGTGGGCCATCAGGTCCAAGGTCTCATCCTAATGTGCCTTCTCAATCCCAGCCAATTCCGTCATTTGCACCTTCTCATTCAATCAACTATTATTCCAATTCCATGTTTTATCCGCCACCGAGTTCTCTTCCATTCTCTAGTAGCCAGATATCACCTAATGCCCAAGGGCTGAGATTTAACTATCCTGTTAGCCAGGGTCATCAGAACATTTCTTTTATGAACTCAGCAGCAGCCCATGGTTCAGTACCAGGTAATAAATCTGTGAAATATTGCACATGGTACTTCAGAATCACCAAATATGGAGCCTGCAAATGATGCACATCCTGTTTTGTCCTCTGCTCCCTCAGGTTCGGTACAGGTTACGGTTAAGCCAGCCTCTGTTTCTCTTGGAGAAAAGGTTGCAGATTCCTCGTTGTCAAGCAGCTTACCTGCTGTTGAAAAGGTTAGGTCCCTCAAACCTTTAATTCCGGCTAGCGAGATTAGCTTATCTCAGGCTCAAAGGGAATTGGATGCTTGTCAGGGGAGCACTGTACAGCAGCCAAAACCTGGAACTGAATCTTTAACATCCAAGTCGTTATCAGCTGCAGCTAAACATTCCGGGGTGGTTCCAGCAACTAACTTGGATGAAAGCCTGCCATCTAACTCTGTATCCTCTGCCCCTGCTGCCACATCTGAGGAGTCTATGCATGTCATTGCCAGTAATGAAGGTAGGAAGGAGAGTTTGGTTAAGTCCATCTCTATAAAAGATCATCAGAAGAAAATGTGCAAGAAAGGACTTATTCAGCCAACAAATCAGGTGTTTTTCTTGTTTTTCTTACAGTTCTTTTTTAACCACATGTATGTTTTGTTTGCATGTATTTATCTGCTCTTTCACACATTGATGGACAGTCTACGTCAGCAACCGATGTGGCTTCCCACACTGCAGAGCATGGTATTTCCTCCGGCAGTGCAGTTTCTGAAACTATTGAGGCTAAAACAGCTCTAACATCATCATCAGCTGTTAGGGATGATTCAACTCCTTCCGTGGAGCTGAAGACAGAAAGCAAGAGAGAAGGCTTAACCTGTGTTTCATCTGATGTTTCTGGTACTGGAAGTAATGTTGATAGCTTGAAACTGGTTCAGGATGAGCAACTGAAACCTGAAACTAGTGGAATTAAGGTTGAAGAAGGAAAAACTTTACTTGAAGAGCACTTAACAGATAATGCTACTCTTGAGATTCCTTCTCAACCATCTCCCCTGAACTCTAAGGAGCTTAAGTCTAATAAGGGATCTGCCTTGAAGGCAATAGCTACCAGCAATGTTCCAACCTCAGGAACTTCACAGAAGGTTCTGAATGAAGATGTAGGGGGTAACTTAGAAAATGAGAGATTCACTGATAGTAGGGATGTCTCTTCCTCTAGAACTGCTGAAACTACAGATGTTAAAGGTTCTCACGTTGATAATACCATTGCTTCTGCTGCTGGTAGCAATGAAATCACTGTTACTAAATCTTTTGCATCAGACCAGCAGTTTGATCCTGTCCTAGCTGTTGATCTCTCAGAACCAACTTTAAAATACGAAAGGGAAGGTGTTCAGGTGCCTAGTTCAAACAAAACTGTGCCAGAGGTCGGTAGGACAAAAAGTAATACAATTAGAGGGAAGAAAAAAAGAAAAGAAATACTTCAGAAAGCAGATGCTGCTGGGACAACTTCTGATCTCTATATGGCATATAAAGGCCCTGAGGAGAAGAAAGAGACAGTAGCAAGTGCGGAAAGCAATTCCGTCGGTCTTAATTTGAAGCAGACATCTCGTGAGACCCCTCATGCAGATGCCATAGAAAGTGAGAAAATTGCACACAAAAAAGCTGAACCAGATGATTGGGAAGATGCTGCTGATATCTCTACAACAAAATTAGGAACTTCAGATAATGGTGAAAAGGCTCATGGAAGGCTTGGAAATCATGAGAAAGATGGAAGTGGAAATATAGCAAAGAAGTATTCCAGAGATTTCCTGCTTAAGTTTGCAGAAAAGTGTACTGATCTTCCAAATGGATTTGAGATTGCTTCTGATATTGTAGAGGCCTTGATGGTTACCAATACCAATTCCAATGCTTCTCACTTTGTTGAGCGTGATTCATACGGTAGTTCGGGAAGAATAATGGATAGACAATTCAGTGGATCTCGACAAGATTGCCGTGCTGGTGGAATGGCTGATGATGACAGATGGATTAGACAATCTGGTTCTTTTGGCCCTGGAAGGGATTTGCGCCTTGATCTTGGTTATGGTGCTGCTGCAGGTTTTCGGCCTGGTCAAGGAGGAAACTTTGGTGTTCTTCGGCACCCACGTGGGCAAGCACCTCTGACATATGTTGGAGGGATCCTTGCTGGCCCAATGCAACCTATGGGTCCACAAGGAGGTATGGCACGCAATAATCCTGATTCAGACAGATGGCAGCGAGCTTCTAACTATCAGCAAAAGGGGTTGATTCCTTCTCCACAAACTCCTTTGCAGATGATGCACAAAGCTGAAAGGAAGTATGAAGTGGGTATAATAACTGATGAGGAAGAATCCAAGCAAAGACAATTGAAAGCCATTTTGAACAAACTAACTCCACAAAACTTTGAGAAGCTCTTTGAGCAGGTAAAAGCAGTAAACGTTGACAACGCAGTTACACTCACTGGTGTTATCTCACAGATCTTTGACAAAGCTTTGATGGAGCCTACTTTCTGTGAAATGTATGCGAACTTCTGTTATCATCTGGCAGGAGAGTTACCTGATTTTCGTGAAGACAATGAAAAGATAACTTTCAAGAGATTGCTACTGAATAAGTGCCAAGAGGAATTTGAGAGAGGAGAGAGAGAGCAAGAAGAAGCAAATAAAGTTGAGGAAGAGGGTGAGGCTAAGCAGTCTGAAGAGGAAAGAGAGGAGAAGAGAATAAAGGCACGGAGACGAATGTTAGGTAACATTAGACTTATTGGGGAGTTGTACAAGAAGAAAATGTTAACTGAGAGAATAATGCATGAATGCATCAAGAAACTACTTGGTGAGTATGAGAATCCTGATGAGGAAGACGTTGAGGCATTGTGCAAATTAATGAGTACGATTGGAGACATGATTGACCATCCAAAAGCAAAGGTGCATATGGATGCTTATTTTGAAAGGATGGCAAAGTTGTCAAACAATATGAAACTGTCTTCTAGGGTTAGATTCATGTTGAAGGATGCCATTGACCTGAGAAAGAATAAATGGCAACAGAGGAGGAAAGTTGAAGGACCTAAAAAGATTGAGGAAGTGCATCGAGATGCTGCTCAAGAGCGCCAAGCACAAACCAGTAGGCTTGCTCGTGGTCCTGGCATCAATGCTGGTACAAGAAGAGCACCCATGGATTTTGCTCCACGAGGGTCTATGTTATCTTCCCTTGGCTCTCAGATGGGTGGTTTTAGAGGGCCAACCGCCCAAGTTCGTGGATTTGGTGCTCAGGATGTTCGCATGGATGACAGGCAGTCTTTTGAGGCTAGGACTTTGTCAGTTCCCTTGCCTCAAAGACCAATGGGTGATGATTCTATTACTTTGGGCCCCCAGGGAGGTCTTGCTAGAGGGATGTCTTTTAGAGGACCACCAGGGGTATCCAGTGCTCCCTTAGCTGATGTTCCTCCAGCTTCAGGAGATTCAAGAAGAGTAGCCACTGGTTTGAATGGTTTTAATGCTCCCTCCGAGCGAGCTACTTATGGTTCTAGGGAGGATCTGATTCCAAGATATGGGACAGATAGATCTGCAGTGCCTGCTACTTATGACCACTTGAGCTCCCAGGAACGTGGCCTGAATTCTGGTAATAGGGGTCCCGATAACAGCTTTGATAGATCTTCTGCAGCTTCTGCTGCAGGCCAAAGATCCAGTTTCACTCAAAATGTTCCTCCAGAAAAGGGCTGGTCTGAGGAGCGTCTGAATGATATGTCTATGGCAGCAATTAAAGAATTTTACAGGTATCCTCTTGGCTCAAGTGTGATTTAGTGTTTCTCTTGTACTAACCTCAGTGTTTCCCTCCAATATATGCAAGTACAAGCATAAACATATACTGTATACATGCACTCTACTTTTAGCAGAAAAATTGAAATGTAAAACTGCTTTGGAAAGGATTGTTTTAGTTATTCCTTAGATGATGTTGATATTCAAGGTTTTGTCATTCACAGTATGGTTAAGATATATTGCAATACAATTTTGATATTTATAATGTGCTTGATTTGAGGCAAGTAGTGCAAATCTTAATGGTAGTTATTGACATGTTTATACTGCTGTCCTTGATTTATTTACAGAATTAGATGTTATTACCTGGTTATGCCTATCAAAGTACTTAGGATTTTTCTCTTTTAATTCTTAACAGTGCTAGAGATGAGAAAGAAGTTGCTTTGTGCATCAAAGACTTGAATTCTCCGAGCTTCCATCCCTCAATGATTGCTCTTTTTGTAATGGATTCTTTCGAGAGAAAAGATGTTGAACGTGATCTGTTGGCCAAGCTACTTGTGAATCTGACAAAGTCTCATGATGGTGTGCTGAGCCAAGTTCAACTCGTTAAAGGGTATGAGAATCAATCATCTAATAACAACATTTTTACTTGCTGATTGATAATAAATAACCCTTTTAAGTTTATGCGTTTTTGTTTCTTCATTCAGGTTTGAATCTGTTCTCAGCACATTGGAGGACGCTGTAAATGATGCTCCAAAAGCTGCAGAATTTCTTGGTCAAATCTTTGCCAAACTGATAATGGAAAATGTGATATCCCTGAAGGAAATCGGGCATTTAATACATGAGGGTGGGGAGGAGCTAGGGCGTCTTCTGGAAATTGGACTTGCCGGGGACGTTCTTGGAAGCACACTGGGAGCAATTAAAGCAGAGAAAGGAGAAAGTGTGTTTAATGAAATTCGAGCAAGCTCCGATTTGCGATTGGAGGACTTTCGGCCACCAGATCCTAAAAAATCAAGGTTATTAGAAACTTTTCTTTAGAGGATAAATAATAATTTTTGTATTTTTGCTTAGAGAAGAAATTCAAAGTCTAGTGCTTTAGGGTTTTGCTTATGGGTTCTGGATTTCTTCTACTAGGCTACTTTTTGGTATTATTATTGTTATTTCTTGGAAATATTCAATGCAATTATGAAACATCAAATTTTTAGCTTCCAAACTTGGATCTTCTTGATTTTCTTTTACTCCGCCATTGTCAAATGGTTGGATTTTTAAGATGCATTCAACAAGGCAACAGCTTAAAATTATCATTTTAAAGAGCCCAAAGAAGAGATTTATTGATACTTCGAATATGTACATACATATACTTTGCACAATTAAGACATAGAATGAGCCTTCAAGGCCTTTAATTTAAGCATATCCCCCTGCTGGAACAGAAGACACAAACTTTAATCTCAGAGGCTACCAGTTGAGAAATTGAGCATAATGATAATTCAATTTGTGTTTTCAAGCAAAAATCTCTGTTTCACTTTTTAATTGGAAATATATTGAGACAAAGCAAGTAAAAGTTGTACAAATAAAGAAACATGTATTTATTAATCGCAGGTGATGTAATCCAGCTTTGTTAAATATAATGAGAGGAACCCAGAAATTTCTTGTTCAACCAATGTACTTTGGGAACACAAATGAAATACAACCCCTTATCCAGAAATATAAATAAATTCAATTTACAAATAGCATATAACAAATTCTTATTTTAAAAATTTATCAAAGGGAGAAAGGTTTCATATAAACATCAAACGGTTCGCATGCTGTCAACTGCGGCTCCTGTCAACCAATGGAACACCAAAACAAAAAGTCAGAATGAAATTTGCAATTTTGCTTCACTAGTATTTCAGGTTCTAAAACTCAGACGAGGAAATATGCCTTTTGTCTCAATACCAAATTCCAAATTCTAAAATGAACTCATCTTAAAAGATTTGATATTATAAAACCGTAGAGAGACACTATCAGGTCGAAGTTTCGGTTGTTTTAACAACAAAGATTTTACAAAAGTTCCGTTCCAAACAATGTTACTCTGTTAGTTGGCAGGACATGTGTTGCTTCCACATGCATCTGCACAATCATTTCTACTTATATGAACCTTGCTAAACATTAACATGTTTGAGATTCTGGACCACACAAAAAGCACTCAAAGCCAGGGCTTCTCTAGTATACAATACAATCAATCAGACCTCCTTTTTTCTGAGGAACAGAAAATTTAACCAATAAGTCGGAGATATTACCTGCCTCAACCCACCAAGTCCAACAGTGCTACCACCTGTCAAAAGCATGCTGATGAGGGATGTAACAGCACCACCAACAAAGTCACCGCCACCTCCACCACTCCCCACACTTCGAATCGCATTGCGCATTGCAGTAAGAATGCTCCCATATGTAGCTGCATGCCCCCTTTCGATGGCTTGGATGAAGCAGAATGTCATGGCACCAGTAGATGTAATCCTTGATAGGGCCTGCACCCCAAAGCATTAAAACAATTTTTTAGTCTTCAAAATCTACAAGGATATCAGAACTGAAATTTCAAATTACATAATCAGTTTTTCGGAAACTTACAGATGTATCAGCAGAGGTTTGATCATCATCACAACCACTAAAGGAGATCACTTCTCCACCACTTGTTCCCTTCCACAAACCTGATGCAGGACGATGGTCCTCCCATACATACTGTCCAGCCCTGGTCCAAGACAAAGCATCAATTTCCAGTCTTTAGATTATATAAAACAGCATAATTAAAAATAAAATAGAAGGCCAAAAGGGTAGGAAAAGTTTCTAGATCATCAAATATAGGTCCTTCCTAGTACTTTTTGCTCCCTTCATCTAACACGTTTAACATTAAATACACTTCCCTTCTCAACATGGAAACTAAATTTCTTCTCAAAGGAATAGAGATTCTGGTTCTAACAAAATTAGTAAGAGAGATCTCCATTACAAGTTAACGACACATGACCATGTTTGGAAGTAACAAACCTGTTCATTCTACAAAGGAATGGTAAATCCAATACAGTTCCACTATGGCAAGCATCAATAATCGCATGAAGCCTAACACCATGAGGTAGAGGTCGAACAATAGTTGCATTGATCTCGTCATCAACAATCATCCCTTGAGTTTCAAAATCCAAAGGGCAAAGAGTCTCATCGTAGCCGTCAACTTCATCACCAGTGTAATTTCGTTGCCGTGAACCATGACCGGAATAGTGAAATAACAGAGAATCACCAGGTTGACAACCTTGTACTAACCAAAATAATGCCATCCTTATATTATGCTTCGTTGGAAGCCTGTAGGGATCAGTTTCTTCTTCTGCATTAAGAAAACAATTAACACCCCTAATTACTTAATTCACATACATAATTAGGAAAACTTGATTCAAAACCCGAACATAAATGCCATATTACAGAAAGGTAAGATTCTCTAAGGTAGCTACCAAATTTATGGTCGAAATTCGATATTTAAAGTTTAAACCCTAGAATTTACTGCCCAGTCAAATATTGCTCGATAGAATTGATTCCAATTCAAATGCAAAGATATGAAAATTAAAGATCAAAAAAAAAATTACCTGTGAGCATAAGAATGGAATCCTCGGGAAACTTAAACTTGTTGACGAGAAGGTAACGCATGCACTTGGCGTCATTGATGCAACCTTTGAGCTCATGCCTCGAGTATCTATACGAAATCCCACAGACCACCGCCCTTTTTCGACCGTGGGCGTGGGGAGGTGTCCCGGGAGGAGCATGATTGTAAGGGGAGGGAGAAGGAGGCGCGTGGGTGGAAGGAGCAGGTGGTTGGGATGCGGGAGGGAGGGATCGAGGGTCAGCGATGTTGGTAACGGCTTTACAGATGGCACAACGGATGGATCGGGCACCTTGCGGAAGCTGCAAAGGGGTGTGGCATCCGGAGCAGTTGACCAGCATAGGCGGCGGGTAATTGTAGTACATGCCTCCTGGCCCTGGCGGCGGATACATTATTCAAAATCTCAAAGGTTAATTCCTGAAAAAAAAATTATTTGGGAAAGAAGGGATTTTCTAAAGATGAAGAAGAAGAAGAAGAAGAAGAAGAAAATAAGGAGGTGGAATTAGCGTTGGGCCTGCGCTGGCGTTGATTGGTAGCAAGGTGGAACCAACAACCGATTTTAAACAGCTTATGTATGTACGTTTAGAATAAAAAAGTTAATATGGCGTTTTAGAATTTCAGTTGATTCCCCTTTGACTTTCTTATTTGTTTTCTTTTTCCTGCATCCACCATTTCCTCCAAAAATACAAATATAAAACCTTTTTAATTATATAATAATGTAAAATATATTTCTGCTTTATAATTTGAAAAATATTTCTTTACCTCTCAATTTTGGAAGCAATTAAAGCGATTATATTATTTTTATTTATTTATTTTTAATCACAAAATAATAAAAAATTTACTTAAAGTAAATTTTATATATTTAACTTCAATTAAAATTAAATATTTTACCAAATAGTTGGGTACAATAGTAATATACATTATACTCTCAATACGAGAATATAAATTCAAATCTTAGAGTTAATATTGTTAAGAGGAAGACTTACAAATCCCGAACATGCATAATATAATAAAAGATTTATATATTTTAAATTTATATTTAATTCAATATGAATTTATTAAATTAATTGATTACTCTTATTTATAAAATTTTAATAGAAAATACTTGGATTAAAATATTAAAGCAAACAAATTATTTCAATATTTTTTTAAAAATCTTCTCAAAATTAATATATATATATAATTATATTAAAATTAAGTTTTAAATACTAAACAAATATTTGTATAAAAATTTGTTAAAAGAGAATGGGAAAAATAAAATATAATTATTATTGATAATAATTTTCTAAAAATAAATTCATAGTCATTAAGGTATTGGTTTAATGGTAAAGTTGAAGATTTTAAGTTGGAGACTTAAATTTCGTCAGTCAATGTAATTTTAAATTTTAGATGTGTATTCTTTATTATATTAAATAATATATTTAGTGTAATAGGCTAATTTTGGCCTGGGCCCCAAAAAATAATAACCGAAGTCAAATGATGCAATTGGTCAAAAACAAGTCAAAAATGACTAAATTGAAAGACAATCATTAAATTGTGGCCAAATAAAAAAATGGAGAAAGCCAAGGAGTTATCAAAATTTGTTGACTTGGTAAAAGGATAAAAATAGGAAGATTTGATTTTTATTTTATTTTATTTTATTTTATTTTATTATTAAATTATTTAGGCTATTTTTAGTAAACTCCATGTATATAAATAGAGGTATTTTGTTATTTGAAAAGGAACCAATCACTTTTGAGGGGATTGGGATGAATTAGTTTTGTATTCCTACTTCAATTTGGAATTGGATTATTCTCTCTTTTCCTATTTCCATTGGAATTGAATTATTTTCTTTTCTCTTTCAATTACGTGAGAATTTTGTCCATTTCATTTCAATTTCTTTGTTTTTTCTAAATTTGTCCAATTGCTTTTAGCCCTTCTATTTTTTTATTATTTTGCAATTAAGTTTTTTTCCCCAAAATTTTGCTTTAAGGTTCGATTTAATCTTCTTCTTTTTTCGCTATTTTATTATCAAATTAACTATTCTAATATACTATTGCTACTATTATTATGTTTCTATTTATATTTATTTTGTTATTCTAATACTATTATTATTTATCTAATTTTTATTTATCTATTTATATTTCTACTATTGTTATATTTCTATTTATTATATTTTTATTTCTATTTATATAGTAATATTATTTTCATTATTGTTTTTCTTATATATATTTTTTACTTTTGTTATTAACATTCTATTTATTTATTTTATATTTTTTGTTATTATCTATTTTAACATTTTATAGAATGCTCATTTCAAATTTTTATACATTATTTACTTTAATATTTTCATATATTATGTATTTCAAAAAATTTTTCCACACATTATATATTTTGAATTGTTTATATATTATTTTTAAAGAGTTTTATATATTATTTTATCTTGAATGGATACTAATTTTTTTTAAAATTATTTTATACACTTTAGATCGCTTTTATAATATCTATTTTAAATTCTTTTTATGTATCATTTGCTTAAAATTGTTTTATATTTTATTTTAGATTTTCTTATTTTGTATTTATTCGTTATTTGTGATTCATTTTTATAACATTTTGTTTATGAATTATTACTTTGCGTTGTACATTATTATTCCATCGCATTTTATTCGTTTAAAAGGTCGTGTTTTAATATCGTTTAAGTTTTAAAATCATTTTATTCAATAGTTTTCAAAATAAGGCAATACCCGGTATCTGGCATCTTCGAGAAGATTGTGCCCTAACTTACTGGGTCCCAATTTTCCTCGTTGAATCTAAGTAACCGAGTACCCCTTTTTCAATCAAAACGCATAAGTTTTAAATAAAAGCTTATTCTTAGGAATTCGAGGTATTGTGTCTTAACTCACTAGATATGACATTTTGTATCTCGAGATAAGGCTTTCTAAAAAAATAAAGGCAATGTTCTATGTTTGGAAATTCGAGAAATCGTACCCAATCGTGCTGGGTTTCGATTTACCGTTTAACCAGATAGCCAAATATCATTTTGAAATTTCAAATGCATGAGCTTTGGAAATTATGAGATAATCTTGTACCAGGGATTCAAAATGTTATGTCCTAACGTGCTGGATATGATATTTTATTCCTTCTGAACAAAAGAATCTCAATATCCAATTCAAGTTATCCAAACATTTTTAAAGGAATTGTATTTTAAAATCATTTCAAGTTTTCAATATTAGGGCGTTAATTGATCAATACGGTACCAATTTTAGGCGTTGCGAGAGTTTTAATCCTTCCTCGCGCGTAACCGACTCCCGAATCCGTTTTCCAGCTTTTCGTAGACCAAAAACGTTGTTTTAATAAACCAAAATGCTTTAATAAAATGATCGATCACAGGGTGACCCGATCACACCTAAACAAAAAGGATTGGTGGCGACTCCATTTTCGCTTTAAAGTCGACCCCCTTTTTTCAAAATAAAAATAGTTTCGACAGCTTGGCGACTCCACTAGGGACGAATAAGAGAGTCAAGCCGTAAAATTAATTATTTTCTGTCCTTTTGTCGAAAAATTAAAAATTTGATTTAAAAAATCCTGCTTCTTTTGTCGCATTTGTTAGTGTTATGTTATATGTTTGTTGCGATTAGAGACACATAGGATATTCCTGCATCATGTTGCATGACTGTTGTGGTCACACCTTTTAAGTGGGAGTGAGAAACTATGCCTTCGTGAGGTTTTCACCTCCGCATGGGCTAGTGGACTGCTTCCGGGATACATCCGTACCTATGTCTTCGTGAGGTTTTCACCTCCTTGCAGCCATAGGGAAATGTATCTCCCTAAACTGAACTCAGTCCACATGAGCCTATAATGGGTGAGGATTGAGGAATCTGCTGGTTCAGGTACCCTTTCTTTAGAACCGCGTCACATATAGCGAGCCTTAAGAGCCCACCCTAAGTAGAGCCTCCAAACCCTAGTGGTTACCCAAGTAGGTGTCCTATATTGTTTTTTCCTTCTGTGCTAACGTGTTTTGTTTTGTTTATGACTGCATTGCATTACATCATCATAGAAAGAAGATGTTGATTCATATTTAATTGCTAAATGGAACAGTTTGTCATAAGAAAATGAATTTCTTGATAAAATAGATTATAATACGGTTGTCTGAATATGGTCCAAGTAAACACAACGGAAGAAGGCTGATTATTCATGGAGGAAAACAAGACTTTACCTGAGGATTCAAGTCAATAAAGATTATTTGAGAGCCGTCATGTCTCGACTTTCTTAAAGGAGCTAACAAGCATCGCGAGGATAAGTGGGTAATAAGTCGCGGCCCGAATTAAGTAAAAATGAGCTAGTGGAGACATCTATTGGAAGTTTGCATGGTTTAACTTTTATAGAAAAATGGATCGCTTGGAATATAAGGGCAAAGCCGCATATGTAATCCATTTTATGTAAAGGAATTTGTTTTTTAGAAAAATTGTTCTAATAGAATTGAATTCAAAATCAACGCCTTACTTTCTTTTGCATTCATTCCATGCATTTGCATTGCATTGCATCATGTACATTGAACTTCACAAAAGAACCCTAATTAATTAGAAATCGTGTTATAGTTACCCTGAAACATCACTACTACACACGAAGAAAAATTAGAGTTATGGATCAAAAGCTGGAAAAACTGGAACAAATGTAGAAAGAAATGCAGGATTGTCTACAAGCATAGATGCAAGAGCAACTGGCTAAGATTCGGCAGGATATGAAAGATCAGATGCTAGAATCGCAGAAGAACATGATGAATTAACTAACTCAGTTGCTGATTTGAGGGCCAGAAAAAGGGAAGAATCCCATGGTCAATACTGAGGATAACAGTGAGATCCTTACTTACCCTCTAGGTTTCACTCCAACAAATACCCTAGTACCAGCACAAGGGGTGTCTGTCAATATCAAACCCTAACATCAGATTGGTACTTTGGCACCGATAAATTTCCCGACAGGCTCGTGTTCTAACCCGAAGACAATCAGGCAAATCCTACAGTCATTGACTTTGATGAGGTAGCGAAGGCAAAAAAAGTAAGAGCGAAATTTTCCAAGCAACTAGAGGACCGATATAAATGGTTGATGGAGAAAATCAAACCCCAACATCAGACTGGTACTTCGACACCGATAAATTTCTCGACAGGCTCGTGTTCTAACCCCGAAGACAATCGGGTAAATCCTACAGTCCCTGACTTCGATGAGGTAGCGGAGGTAGAAAAAGCAAGAGCGGAATTTTCCAAGCAACTAGAAGACCGATATAAATGGTTGGAGAAATTCAAGGCGTTGGAAAGCGCTGATTACCATTGCGGAATAGATGCTAAGGAGTTAAATTTGGTTCTGGATCTAGTGCTCCCTCCGAAGTTCAAAATGCCGGAGTTTGAGAAATACAACGGAACCAGCTGCTTTGAGGCTCACATCACGATGTTTTATTGTAGGATGACTGGTCATGTCAACCATAATCAGTTGTTAGTTCACTGTTTCCAGGACAGTTTGACTAGGGCTACGGCCAAATGGTACAATCAGCTGAATCGTACCCAAATCAGATCATGGAGGGACTTAGCACAGACCTTCATGAAGCAGTACAACCATGTAACAGACATAGTGCCTAATAGGATCACGTTACAGAATATGGAGAAAAAATCGAGTGAAAGTTTCAGGCAATATGCCTAGAGATGGAGGGAAGTTGCTACACAAGTCCAACCACCACTGCTGGAAAAAGAAAAAACCATGCTCTTCATTAATACTTTGAAAGTACTATTCATTAATCACATGTTGAGCAGTGCAACTAAGAGTTTCACGGATATAGTGATGTCCGGTGAAATGATAGAGAATGTGATAAAGTGTGGAAAGATAGAGGCTAAGAACAGCACCAGGAGGTCAACCCCGAAAAGGAGAAAAAATGAGGTTAGCAATGTAAACGTGGGTTATGCGGAACCAATCACGATAAATCAACCAAGAACGATGGTCACAGGCCAGCAAGCTTTGTCAAAACAAGAGCCCAATACAAAGTAAAACACAGAGAAACTCCAACTTACTCCTATTCCAATAACATAACGGAATCTGTACAAAAGTTTATTCGATACACATGTTGTATCCCCATTCTACTTAAAACCGTTGCAACCCCCATACCCCAAGTGGTACGATGCAAGTGCCTAATGTGACTATCATGCGGGAGCCACGGGACACTCGATAGAGAATCGCACCTCTTTCAAAAGGGTAGTCGAATCGCTCATCAAAAGGGGTGTTGTGAAATTCGATGATCCACCTGGCGTAGGAAATCCGTTACCCAATCATACTGATAATAGGGTAAACGCGATAGTCGAAAATATAAGGAAAGAATATCGGAGAATCTGAATGACATATCCGAAGAAAAAATCGGGGAATAAAAGTTTCCAAATCCTTGCATACTTAGGAGTGTTTTGAACAAGGGGACTGTGGAAGAGATCCCTGTATTTTTAGAGCTAATCTAGAATAATATTCAAAACACGTTTGTTGCTTTAAGCCTAGAAACAATAAGAATCCTTTTGTGACATAGGTTTGTGTCCAGAATTTTTATTTCAATAAAATGCATCTTGTCGAGCAAATATTCTTTCATTTTTTCCATTTCATAATATACATTCTTTTGTTCTTTGGACTGTCTTTTAAATATTATTTTATTCTTCATTCATGATCATATCATATAAATAATCATCCTTAGAATCATTTATTCTTTGAAAATATGCTTTGTTACCTACAATAGGTCCTTAGATATCAACGACATGAGCAACGCTGTAACTGACTCCCTTTTAGGGTGAGATATGTGTTTAAGTGGATCTTAAGACTTTAAAGGTGACAGAGATTATAGCCTATATCCTAATTTGTTAAGAATGGTAGAACAAGATGAAAAACAAATCTTATACTACAAAGGGTCAGTGGACATTGCAAGCCTAGGAAAGAAATGAAGGTCGAAGCCTAGCTCACCATAAAGACAAAGCGAGATATCATTGGGTTATTCCCAGTTCAAAGAGGTTTTCGCATGATCACATCAAGATATGCCTAGGCTACTAAAACGTAAGGATGCTATAGGGTACTCGAAAGACACATGCTAAGTGTTTTACATTAGCCAGGTCAATCATGAGGTTCGGGTACTGTTGATCTACCATGGAAGGGGATTGAATCAGTTAAGCTATAAATGCCAAATGGAGGAAGACAAGACTTATGTACCATCTCCATTTCTTCACAGATTTTCTATATGTGGGGCATGGATGTTATCAGGACATTCTCGTCTAATATGCATCGACTTATCTTGGTAGTCGTTGATGTCTTCACGAAGAGCGTGAAGGTCGCTTTATATGCCAATGTTATAAGGTCGATAGTCATAAAAAATGGGTACCGACAGGTAATATCAGAAAAGATCATGTCTAATACAACTGCACAATGTCAAAAAATTGTAGTCTGTTCAAAGATCAGACACCATATCACAATGCAGCAAAGGCAGCTAAAAAGAAAGAAAGCAAAAAAAAAAAGAAAAAACAAAAACAACAAAAATGATTATGGAAGGTGATTGAGACTTGTAAAGATTGACATAACGAAGTTACTATTTACCCTCTATTCTTATCAAACGTCAGCTAAGACCTTCATCAGGGCAATGCTTTTCTTGTAACGCCCCCTTACCCGAGACCGTCGCCGGAGTCGAGCACGAGACATTACTAAACTTATTTAAGCACTTAAACAAATTCGGACAAGCTGTCCAACTGCATCATAGTTGCTTAAAAATTCATATCTCGAGTTCCAAAACTCGAAATCCAATTCCGTAAATTTTTCCTGAAACTAGACTCATATATCTATCTACTAATTTTTTTCTAGAATTTTTGGTTGGGCCAATTAGTACAGTTTATTAGTTAAAGTCTCCTCTATTTCAGGGTTCGACTACTCTGACCTCTGTGTATTACAAATCAGATATCTCCCTGTACAGAGCTTAAATGACTATGCCGTTTGTTTCTAATAAAACTAGACTCAATAAGGAATCTTTACATATAAAGCAAGACTTCTAAATATCTTTTTAAAATTTATGGTGAATTTCCAAATTCAAAATAGGGGATCCAGAAATCGCTCTGGCCCTATTTCACAAAAATTTAAACATCTCATAAAATATAGCTCATATACCTGTTTCACTTCTTCCATATGAAAATAGACTCATCAAGCTTCGATTCCATAATTTATTTATTATTTAATTACATTTATACTATTTTTAGTGATTTTTCAAATTCTCATCACTACTGCTATCTGAATCTATTTTATGGTAAATTTTACCTATTTCATCGTTTCCATGGATTAGCTAGCAATTTGACATACATAACACCAAATATGATCATGATTAGCCATTCCAATGGCTAATCATTACCAAGCATTTCCATACCACTCAATAACCATATCATAAGACCATATATACAAAATGATTATAATGCTATACATGCCATACTCAAAATATACAAGCCATTATGCCAAGATGGTATACGAATAGTGTGAGTGGGTCTCCGACCGTTCCCGATTTCCGAGCTAGCTTGTCAAAACTATAAGGAATGAAAAGGAGGGAGTAAGCATAAATGCTTAGTAAGTCCATATGAAATTAATAAGCAATTACCAACATGCTTTTAAGATAAAACACCACAATTGTACAATTTCTAATGATTTTCTAAAATCAGAACAGGGGATCTCGAAGTCATTCAAACTCTGTCTCACAACAATTTAAATATCTTATAACATAAAATCCAATTGCATGCACCATTTCCTCTATATGAAACTAGACTCATCAGGCTTTAATCTCATATTTTATTCAGCCCTTAACTCAATTTCCACAATTTATGGTGAATTTCAAAAGTTACACTACTGCAGTAATCCAAAACTGCCAAGGCCATATTTATTTATTCACCACTATTATTCACTAAATCCATACAATATCATTTCATCCATCATGGTAAGAACACATAATTATGCTTCATAAGCATAGATCCATAATCTCAATGTCATCAAGTATCAATAACTTATTCCAAATCGTGTCATTTTCATAGTATTCACCAATTCTTAATCTTTTCGGGCCATTTTACATTTTCGTTCATAATCAAATTAGGGAACAATTACGGAATTGAGTACCTCATTATCACAATGCCATAGTAAAATTATGGTCTTGCACATAGTCACATATCACATACCGAGGCCATAGCCCAGCCATGGTCTTATACGGATCACATATCACACTGATGCCATATCCCAGATATGGTCTTATACAGTAGCACATATCACACCGATGCCATATCCCGGATATGGTCTTATACGGAAGCACAAATCACATTTCTCCGAAGCCATAGCCCAGCTATGGTCTTATACGGAAATCACATTTCACATGCTGCCATGGTCCAACCATGGTCTTTTCCGTCAATTCGTCTTAGCCACTGAATGAAAGTACTCAAGTCCGTTGTTCCATTTAATTTGTACTTTTATTCAAATATCATTTTACAATTATCACAGTTTAATGACATTTTATATACAATAATATACTATATCATTCATGAAATTTTCATTTCAAAACATTAAATTACACATTGCATTATTAAAAATCATATGAACTTACCTCGATATAAAATATTAGCAATCGAGCCTATTCCTCGTAAACTTTATTTTTCCCTCGATCACGACTTGAATCTCGTTTCTCTTGATCTATAATATAAATTATTTCTACTCATTAGCATTTATTTGATTTCTACTTCACTTCACAATTTATGCTGTTCAAATTTTGAAATTACACTTTTACCCTAAAATTTACAGTTTTTACAATTTAGTCCCTGCTCAATTCACCCATCAATTGAACTAATTTTTTTTCTCAATTAACAATTTATTTTATCATTATAAATTATTTCACAACCTTTGGTATTCTCAATTTCAACACCAACATCTAATTCACAACTTTTTCACAATTAGGTCCTAAATACCATTTTATATCAAAATGACTTAATAAAACAACCTTAATATGAAATTAGAACTTCAATTTCATAATAATTCATCATATACTACCCTTACTCAGCCAGGGTAACTTCCAATTTCACCCACCAAATCAAAAACTAATGAATTAGATGATTGGACCTAATTGTAAAAGTCACCAAAACATAAAAATTACTAAGAAATAGTAAAAATTGAACTTACATGGTGTAAAAATATGAAAAACCAGCATAGGAGACCTGGTACGGCGTTTCTGGCTGAGAAAGATGAAGAAATGTCTAGATTTTTCAATTACATCATTATTTAATTACTGACTTTTATGCTATTTCTAATTTTGCCCCTTGTTCACATTGTTTTCTTGCTTATTTCATACCCAAACCATCCAGCCATTAACCTTTGGGTCTAATTTCTTTTTAAATCCATCTTTTTAAATACTTAAGCTATTTAATCACATCTCACAATTTTACAATTAGTTCAATTTAGTCCTTTTCACCTAATTAACTACCGAAATCTTAAAATTTCTTGACGAAACTTTAATACTAACTTATTTACACTCCATAAATATTTCTAAAAATATTTATGGCTCGGTTTATGAATTCGAGGTCTCGATACCTCGTTTTAGACCCAATTTACTTATTAAATTATTTTCTCTCTTCTTTTTTTTTACACAAAATTCACTAATTCAAAATTCTTCTAAATTCACACTTGACTCATAATTATTAATTTATTAAATTTTTAAACATACTTGTCGGATTTAGTGATCTCAAATCACTGTTCCGATATCACTGAAATTTGGGCCGTTACATTTCTCATTAGTTTTGGAAGTGTTTTGTCCATTATTTCTTTTCTTTAAGTCTTGCTAGAACTAAAGGTTGAATGAGATAGAATGGATCCAATCTCGATATGATCAGTCGAATTTGAAGGATATCCGTCACGGTCAGATGATGTAGGCTTGTGACAAAAAGGGGGTTCATCCTAGAGAATTGGGGGACCTGGCATTGAAGAAGATCCTTTCTATACAAAAGGAATTTAGAGGAAAGTGGATGTCAAACTAGAAAAGACCTTATGTAATAAAGAAGGTCTGTTCTAGAGAAGCATTGATATTGTCCGAGATCGATGGAACTGCCCAATTCGGTGAACTTAGATTCAGCCACAGTTAACAGTTTTAAAAAAAACACAAAAGAAAAGAAAAAGAAACAAACACAAAAGAAAAGAAAAGGAAACAAGAGCGGCCAAGGCGAAAACCCGCAAAGGGCGCCTTGAGACCAAAGGAGATTTGAGTTGAAAACTCGAAAAGGATGGCTCAAATTTAAATCAAAGTAGGGCATACAATAGTCTTGCTATGTCTGAATTAACAATGAAGATGTATGCTACGTCTTGGGGCATCGACGAAAAACTTTGGATTCCCTAAACACAAATTGAGCTCAAAATAGTCCTCAAGAAATTGGTACAAAGAAGCTCAAGCTGCGATATCTAGGGCATCTAGTTTTCCATTTTGCCCATTTTAAATTTGCTATCTTTGATACATCTCAATAAATTTCATTCTTATTACGTTTGCTATCTTTTGAGCTATGCTCCTAGTTATTTTCTCTCTTATCCATTGTTACGATCTTTTTCAAGCATTTTGTATTGAAATAATGATTAATGGACTAATAATACCTTCACAAAAGAGGTTCTGCGTATTACTCTGGAAGTTTCTAAATGGTACAGGAACCTGAAACGAGATTATTATTTAGAACTTACCAAGCCTAAGGGTTAGGAATGTTTGAGAAAGAGAAGTCTAAATTATGACTATCTCTTCAGTTTTTTTATCAAAGATACTAGTTGAACGAAGAGACAATATATTGCGTCAGTGATACAATCTCGACAAATAATGATCAACCCAAGCTTAAAAGGGGATCATTCCCAAGAAAAGAAATAATATTCCTCATTCATGCAAATATCAGGTGTACATATCTGATCATGACACCTGGGGGATAGACCAAATTAATAGAAAGATTCAGATCCTATACTCCTGGGTTGTAAGGGAGGGTTTGAAGATGGCACAAACCTTGGGTCCCAGAAGTACAGTAAAATGGACCCCGATGTTATAATGGGGTAAGCCAGTTGAGCAAAATGAGTTGTTTCTACAGGTTTTCTGTTGGAAAATGCTAGCCAAGCAAGTATGCAACATAATGAAACAATGATAAAACTCTAATGAATAACGAGTGACGATACTTTAAGCCTTTAAAAAAGGAATTATTCTCATGATATTTTTACATTCATATCATTCATAGCGCATTTGATTAGGGGCATCTGATTCATTTTGATCACAGCATCTTAATCATTTGGCATAAACATAGGCATATAAAACCGAGTTTATAGGGCATGTTCCCTAGAGGACAGTGTAGCGACATCGGTGAATTCACAAGTTTTATCTTCCTGAGGTAGCAAAGAAGTAGACTAAAAATTACAGATCTTATCTCAATGTATCAGCTATGGAGCAGATCGAAAACTTCGAGTATTATTTCCATGTATCGACTATGGAGCAGATTTTAGCCACCGGCCTTATCTCTCTTAGGTAGCAAAAGAATAGGTTGAAAATACAAGTCTTATCTTCCTGAGGTAGCAATGAAGCAGACTGAAAATTATAGATCTTATCTCCACGTATCGGCTATGGAGCAGATCGAAAATGGTGAGTCTTATCTCCATATATCGGCTATGGAGTAGATTTTAGCCATCGGCCTTATCTCTCTGAGGTATTAAGAGAGCAGGTTGAAGATATAAATCTTATCTTCCTAAGGTAGCAAGGAAGCAGGCTGAAAATTACAGATCTTATCTCTATGTATCGGCTACGGAGCAGATCAAAAATGACGAGATTTTATCTCCATTTATCGGCTATGGAGCAGATTTTAGCCACCGGCCTTATCTCTCTGAGGTAGCAGGAGAGCAGGTTGAAGATACAAGTCTTATCTTCCTGAGGTAACAAGAAAGTAGGCTAAAAATTACAGATCTTATCTTCCTAAGAAGTAGGGGAGTAGATCAAAGACAGTGAACCTTAACCCCCTAGGCAATAGGGTAACAGCCTAAAAAAATTACAGATCTTATCTCCCTAAGCAGTAGGGGAGTAGATCAAAGACAATGAACCTTAACCCCTTAAGCAGTAGGGTAAAAGGCTGGAAAATACAGATCTCCCCTAAACAGTAGTGGAGCAGATCGAAGACAGTGAGCCTTAAACCCCTAAGCAGTAGGGTAACAGGCTGGAAAATACAGATCTCCCCTAAACAGTAGCGGAGCATATCAAAGACAGTGAGTCTTAACCCCCTAAGCAGTAGGGTAACGGCTGGAAAATACAGATCTCCCCTAAACAGTAGTGGAGTAGATCGAAGACAGTGAGCCTTAAACCCCTAAACAGTAGGGTAACAGGCTGAAAAGTACAGATCTCCCCTAAACAGTAGTGGAGTAGATCGAAGACAGTGAGCCTTAACCCCTTAAGCAGTAGGGTAACAGGCTGGAAAATACAGGTCTCCCCTAAATAGTAGTGGAGCAGATCGAAGACAGTGAGCCTTAAACCCCCTAAGTAGTAGGGTAACAGGCTGGAAAATACAGATCTCCCCTAAACAGTAGTGGAGCAGATCGAAGACAGTGAGCCTTAACCCCATAAGTAGTAGGGTAACAGGCTGGAAAATACAGATCTCCCCTAAACAGTAGTGAAGCAGATCGAAAATAGCAAGCCTTAACCCCCTAAGTAGTAGGGTAACAAGCTGGAAAATACAGATCTTCCCTAAATAGTAGTGGAACAGATTGAAGACAGCAAGCCTTAACCCCTAAGCAGTAGGGTAACAAGCTAAAAATTACAGATCTTATCTCCCTAAGCAGTAGTGGAGCAGATCGAAGACGGTGAGCCTTAACCCCCTAAGTAGTAGGGTAGCAGGCTGAAGATTACAGATCTTATCTCTCTAAGCAGTAGTGGAGCGGATCGGAGACGTGAGCCTTATCCCCCTAAGTAGTAGGGAAATAGGCTGGAAATTACAGATCTTATTCCCTAAGCAGTAGTGGAGCAGATCGAGGATAGTAAACCTTATCTCCCTGAGCAGCAGCGGAGTAAGCTGAAGATTACAAATCATATCTCCCTAAGCAGTAGCAGAGAAAATTAAAACGAAAGCCCCTATACCTCTAGAGATGCAGTGGGTTAAAGCGAGACTACTTGAAGAAAAGAAGCGCTGAGACTCAGCAGGCCCAGGCAAAATTGGCAATTTTATAGTTTTTGTTCTATTCTCGTTACACGACAATGAGCAAAGAGGGGCAACTGTAATAGGCTAATTTTGGCCTGGGCCCCAAAAAATAATAACCGAAGCCAAAGGATGCAATTGGTCGAAAACAAGCTAAAAAGGACCAAATTGAAAGACAATCATTAAATTGTGGTCAAATAAAAAAGATGGAGAAAGCCAATGAGTTATCAAAATTTGTTGACTTGGTAAAAGGCTAAAAATAGGAAGATTTGATTTTTATTTGATTTGATTTGATTTGATTTTATTTTATGATTAAATTATTTAGGCTATTTTTAGTAAACTCCATGTATATAAATAGGGGTATTTTGTTCTTTGAAAATGAACCAATTACTTTTGGGGGACTGGGATGAATTACTTTTGTATTCCTACTTCAATTCGGAATTGGAAATTGAATTATTTTCTTTTCTCTTTCAATTACGTGGGAATTTTGTCCATTTCATTTCAATTTCTTTGTTTTTTTCTAAATTCGTCCAATTGCTTTTAGCCCTTCCGTTTTTTTATTGTTTTGCAATTAAGTTTTTTTTCCCCAAATTTTGCTTTAAGGTTCGATTTAATCTTCTTCTTTTTTCGCTATTTTATTATCAAATTAACTATTTTAATATATTATTACTACTATTATTATGTTTCTATTTATATTTATTTTGTTATTCTAATACTATTATTATTTATCTAATTATTATTTATCTATTTATATTTCTACTATTATTATATTTCTATTTATTATATTTTTATTTCTATTTATATGGTAATATTATTTTCATTACCAAACATTAGGGCGTTAATTGACCAATACGGTACTAATTTTGGGCGTTGCGAGGATGTTAATCCTTCCTCGCGCGTAACCGACTCCCGAATTCGTTTTCTAGATTTTCGTAGACCAAAAACGTTATTTTAATAAACCAAAATGCTTAATTAAAATGATCGATCACAGGGTGACCCGATCACACCTAAACAAAAAAGATTGGTGGCGACTCCATTTTCGCTTTAAAGTCGACCCCCTTTTTTTTAAAATAAAAATGATTTCGACATTTAGAATATAAGCAATTTAATAATTAAGATAAATAGGGTATAATTAATTTTGTTTAAAAAATTATTTAATAATAGAGGTCCAAACTCGTGGAATAATTGAATATTTCTTAAAATGAAAATAAAAGTACTGTTTTTATATCAAACTTAAGAAGATTTGGATACTTTTAACTTTTTTATTTTTATTTTTTTGGCATGTGGGTATTAAAATTGAAGATGCGATTGTAGAGTTGTAATATTCCATGTATGATGAAATCAAAAAAGAGTTAAAAGCTTATTTTTGTTATAAACCCAATACGTGGAAATTGGAGATGAAATTAGAATTAGATTGTATATTTTTGTAATTTTATCATTTTAATAATTTATGTTTTATAATTTTGAAATGATTAAATTAAACTTTTATCATTTTGAAGAGTCAAAATATATTAATTAAACTATAAAAAAATCTAAATAATTTTTTTTCTATTTTAAATATCATGCATTATATACATAATAGCTATAGGTAAGTCATTTCAAACCATTAAAATTGAATACCCATATATAAAATATGAGATGAGTTAACACAGCATACTAAAAATAATGTGGGAAATAACTTTAGAAAATTGCATAATATGACCATATAAATATACAATTGTGTAAATTTTTATTATTATTTAAAAGTTAATAAAAAATCACAACACTTTAAGGACATGATAAATATAAAAAGCATGATGTGAACATTTTAAAAAAAAATTTGAATCACTTAAAATTTTGGGAAAATATGAAATGAATTGAGAAATAACATATAAATAAATTATTTTTATTTAAAAATAATAATAATTGAGCTATTACCATAATTACTTATCTCAAAATTGAGCTATTTTGTAGTTAGGGTTGTTTAAATTTCAGTTAAAATCAAATTAATCGATCTAATTCAGTTAACCGATTTAGTATGGTCAGAGGTTAGTTAAAGACTTTTTAAAATTTTGATTAACGGTTAATTAAGTTTGAAATTGGATAATTAATGGAACTTAATAAATAATATTATATATTATATGTATTAGGCTATTACTAATTCAGATAAATTGATCAAATGAATATTATTAGATTTTTAATATGTTTTATACTTGTTTTAACAAAAAAAAACATATAAATTTCGGTTAACCAACCGAATTAACCGAAATATTTTGGTTCGATTAATTTTTTTGAAAAAAATTCGATTTGGTTAACGGTTAAAGGTTTAAAAGGTTCGGTTAATATAAGTTCAATTTGATTAATCGTTTGAACACCCTTACTCTTGGCATTTGGGATAATTTTATACATTGTTATATATTTCTCATAACATTTTTATTAAATCATACATTTTTTTTATGAAATTGAGTAACTATTAAAATGACAGTTTTTTAAATCGGATTAAATCAAGAATCAATTTATATATTAATATGAATAAAGAGTTGAATAAAATTTGAACTAGTTTTTGAGTAAATAGCTCATAACCAGTTGAAGCGAACTAAAAAAAATATTGAATTATTGTTTTTTATTTATTTTGATTTAAAATTTTATTTTTTAATTCAAAATTTAAAACTTACTTATTATTATTAGGTATGCTTATTGAATTCATAATGTTTTAAAAGAATTATAAATTTTGAACACTTAAAATTATAAACTTTCAATAAAAAATTTAGGAGAATTGAATTTTTATATTTTTAAGTATAAACATCCAAATTTTATTTAAGTACTTAAAAAAAAAGTCAATCCATTAGTAGTATATATTCGGATTATATCTTCCGCCCACGATAATTAAAACCTTAACGGGCCGCGTACCGATGAATCCGGGTCGGGTTTTAGGGCAAATAATTTTAAGCCTATATAAAACAAAATAATCTTCTCCGTCTCTATTTACTTGGCCGCGCAGATTTCAAGCGGGATTTGTAGGGTTTTTGTTCCATTCCTCTTTCGCATATCTGAAGCCTTTCAATATGGTACGCTTTCTTTCACTGAAATTGCTTCTTCAATTTATCACGAGGTTCCCGTTTTTAATCTCAATTAACTACAATTTTTTATATATATATATTTTTCTTAAGTTTCCAATCGACACATATTCTTAATCCATGTTGATATATTTTTCTGCGCTGTTCTTGAGTAGTGGAAATGGATTAATTCTCTAACGTTTTAAGATTCAATTAAAAGCTAGCTTGTTTCTTTAGTGAAACTTAAAAGTAAAAAGAACTTGGCTTTCTAATTTCGTGGAAACTATGTTCTGTTTTTAGTTGATACTATTATTTGTTTGATTGTGAACATGTTAAAAGTATGTAGTTTTATGAATCTCGACTGAGTAGCTGATTTAGCTCTGCATCGCTTCAAATCTGTGCAGACAAAGAGAACCAAGAAGGCCGGTATTGTTGGGAAATATGGTATGCGCTCTATTTAGCTTTTATCACGGTTTATAATCTCTGTTTTTCGGTATATTTCTTGGGAAATGAACCATAATCTGAACTATTCTGTTGTGTCATTGTAGTGCCATCAATTTCTGGAATGAGGGATCTTAGACTGTTAATAGGGGTCGAATATCTTATTTTCATTATTACGAATTTTACTTGCATGGTGTGGTTGATAACTGGATAGTTAGATATTGTGTTTATTGCTTAATGATTTGGATACTGGGCACAACAGTTTGTGACACTTGACTCGTTTTAGGTACTTTGTGTGATGAAAAATAGGAAGTTGCTAACAACTGGTAAATTTTAGGTACCCGTTATGGTGCTAGTCTGCGCAAGCAGATTAAAAAGATGGAAGTCAGTCAACACAGCAAGTACTTCTGTGAATTCTGTGGAAAGGTATTTTTTTCATTCTTATTAGCATTCGTTTCCTTCTAGTTTGAGATTTCAGATGACTTGATTGACTCGATAGTGGCTTATTTAATCTAGCAATTCAATGAATGCAGTATGCGGTGAAGAGAAAAGCAGTCGGAATTTGGGGATGCAAAGACTGTGGAAAAGTGAAAGCAGGGGGTGCTTACACTTTGAAGTAAGAATCTGTTGACCATTGTTTGTAATTATACTTGCTCATGGCATTGTGTTCTCTCTCTAATTTACTTCTTTTTTTGTCTATGGCAGCACTGCAAGTGCTGTGACAGTCAGGAGCACCATTCGGAGGCTTAGGGAGCAGACCGAGAGTTAAAACTCGTTTTATAAAGTGCGTTTGTGCTTTTCATTTTCTTGATTTATGGAAGTGAATGCAATGCCTTGTGTTACCGCTTTTAAACAAATTTGCTTTTTGGTATATTTTGAACTCATGAATCAATGGAATCAGTTTTGGTGTTTAGATTACGTCATCGTTTATGCTAATATTGACTAAAATGGATTATGTTATTGAAGCAGCTTTTCTTATTAACTTTTTTATATCTTAGATATATCCATCTCTGGTTTCTAACATATTTCTTTTCCAACAATTAGGCTCTTACTGTTTAAATCGTGTCAAAACAAATTTCCTTTGCCCTTTAAACATTAACCACTATCACCACGGGGGTAGTAAAGCCCACATAATGAAATGTCACAATTTACAGGGAAGAACCTGGGGAAATGACTTTTACATTTCTTGATTACCTTAATGTCAAAGCATTTTAACTTTGAGATCCAACACTACCATACATACATGGTTTTCTTCATTGCAAAAGCCAATTAAGTTCACATACAACAGCATTGACCGGATCAGGTTTCAACTGCCCACCATGTATATATGGTTCTTTTCATATATCTAGCTCATCTTTACAAAAACTGTACAAAGATAGGATATCTAAAGTTAATTAGAAAATGGTGTAATCACCACCACCGCCATCAAATCTCTCTCTCCACCTTCACTTCTATGCTTGGAATTTCTTCCCAGCATGTATATGTGCTTTTGATGTTAAAAAGGATCTGAATGCTCTTCAGCCAAGAATGAAGACTGTAAGAAGATGACAATATAAAACACAAGGCTATATGAAAAGAAAGTCACGTAAGCCATCATCCTCTTGCTGCTATCTCATTGAGTTTCAAATGCAAACGAGCTATTGTCAGAAGTCTCACACGGCATTGTTGTTATTGTGGTTATGATCCATTTGCTTTTGGACTGCTTTTACTGCAATTACTCTTGCTGCGTTGGCTGCTCCATTAGCTGAGGCTACTGCCTTGTTCACTCTCTCATCTACCTTGGCCACATCATAAGCTTTCTCTGCAGCCCTTCTTGCCTCCTGACAAATGAAAAAAAACAATCAGACATGTCCCTGCTCCACACTGAAGACTGCAAGTACAGCAAACTGTGTTGCATTGCAGAGCATAATTCTTGACCACAAAATACAAGCCATGCAAAAATTTGAAACTGTCGAGTCTTGAAAGTATTAGGCATGTCTTCCATACACTTTGGATATATTACACCTAATATTTGACATCAGTGAGTTACATTTTAAATACAAACCGTTTAAGGTTGGCCATCAGGCCAAGCAATGATTGGGAAAACTTATTACAACCTATGGCACCAAAAAAAAAATTTACCTGAACAGCATTAAGTACTTTAGAATGATAGACAGCTACAGGAGATACAGGATAGGTATTATTCCGTGTGCTTGGGACATCAAGGATTCCATTTTGCCAATGACCAGATTGTGTTTCCCCACTTCTAAATGTATACATTCCAAGTCCTTGTCGTCTGCCCTCATGCCAAGCACCTTCATACTGATGGCCATTTGCAAAACAATACATACCAAATCCATGCATCTTGTCTGCAAAATATTCCCCAGCATATGTATCTCCATTCCTAAATCAGAAGGTTCATAAATCTATGCTCATAAAGTAGATAGACAGTAATTTCATTTGTATGAAAAGGCCACCCTCACATTGCAAAAATGCACTTAAAACATAAAACCTAACTTTCCTACATAGCTTGAGCTATATTCCAATGACACCTATCAGTTATTCAAGCTAATACATGTAAAAAAACAGGGCAAAAAATGAACAAGGTTCCCAATCGGATTCTACAATCTAGGGTGATAAGTGATAACGCAACAATACCATCAGCTTTGTTACCTAAGCATACATGTAGTAATAGTATAATAAAACCATTTTGTAAGAAAAATTTCATCCAAAATCTACAACAACAACAAATTACTAAGCATATTCATTCAGACACAAAGAATCTCATAGCAAGAATCAAAAACTCGGAATTTATTCATAGCATAAGCCAAAAGAAACCTAGAAAATACAGAATTATTTACCTAAAATGGTAATGTCCAAGTCCATGCTTGACACCCCATTGGAATTCCCCAACATATCGACTTCCATCCTCACAGGTATGGATTCCACAGCCATGGCTCTGCCCATTAGACCACTCACCAGCATAGACATCCCCAGTGTAGAACCAATAAACTCCGAATCCATGCCTAAGACCCTGCCTAAACTGCCCACGATATCGGCTTCCTCTCGCCCATGTTTCCACCCCATAGCCGTCGTACTTCCCATCTACCCAATCCCCCTCGTATCGTCCACTCATATAATAGTGATAAACGCCACTCCCTGAGCACTTGCCTTTATGAAATTCCCCTTCGTAAACGTCTCCGTTGCTATAAACTTGAACCCAACACCCTGAATTCGATCTCTTTTCGGATTTTGACCGAGACCCAATTGACCAAAACACTGGTAAGTGCGACCTCGATAGTGAAGATGATGACTTGAGCGTAACTGGAAACGAACGGGCTAAGAACAGTCGAATAGAAGGGAGGCGAGGAAGGGCGAGGTTGAGGGAAAAAAGAAGGGCAACCGAGAAAGCAAAAGCCGTGAGGAAGTCAAGTAAAAGGGAGTGGCTTGGAGGTGAAAGTAAGAAGTACAAAAAGGGGAGAGATAAAAGGAGGATTAAGCGTAGGTAAACTCGAAGACGACGCAGGTGCTTGAAACGGTGGAGGATTCGATAAAAGGATGATTTAGCAGCGACGGAGAAGGAAAAGAACGACGCCGTATTCCGGGAATTGAACTGCGGGGGAGGGGTGAAACGGTACAAAGTAGGGGATTTGGTGAGAGACGGCGTTTGGGTCAAAAGGGGTCTCTTGTAAGGGTTCGGAGAAGTGGAAGATGAAGACGGAGGAGATGGAATCGCATCATTTCCAGACGAGCTCTGAGTAATTATCTGAGGGAAAACGTAAACCGGAGACGTCCCGGTACCCGCCGGCGCTGTTGTATCGGAAAGCTGTTGTAAACGGTGGTGGTAATTGAAATGCTGGTGGTGGTGGTGGTGGTGGTGGTGAACGGTGGAAGGTTTGGGATTAAAACCGGAGGAGACGCCGCTGCTTTCTTTTCCGATCTGAACTTCCGATTTCTTCTGATGCATTACATACGTAAAAATCAATTTCCCTCCAATTCACTCTTTAACTTTTTTTTCCCTATTGCTTTGAATAGATTGGAAATTTCTCAAATCACTTTTCTTTTCATTTGCTTTGCTTTGTGTGCAGAGGAGAGATTTTCTCTTTTTCACTCTAATAACTGTTAAAAGACAAAGAAGACATGAGCGTGGAATTAATGGTAATCATCGCCAAACCTTTTTTTTTTTTAATAAACCAATAATGGAGTGGCCCTTTTTGTTTATTCTCATTATTTTTTGTATTTGTTTTTTTCCGAAATAAAGAAGTATTTAATTTATTATTATTTCGATTCAACAAAGATAAGTTTTTTTATGTGTATTTTCATAAATTTTTTGGATTGAATTAATATTTTTTATTCTTTTAATTATTTATTTAATCTATTTGAGTTGAGAGAAAATTTAAAATAAGTTGTTTCCTTTTTCATCCTAAGCGCCAACTGAGGACAGAGGAGTTGTTAAAAAAGTGGGTATTCAGAACCACCAATAGCATGAACCCACGTGGCTTCTGTTCACATGCTTGGGTATCTTTAGCCGCCGCTTCAAGAGCTCGTTAAATCGGCGCCATTCCGCCACGTACAAAATTACCTTAATGCCATTCCCTCTATTTGACTTCAATTTCAATCAAAGAAAAAGAAATGATTCAGTTTGGGGCCAATGGGAGCAGACCCAGTTGCCTGCACCTACCAATCATTTTTGCTTTAACGCCGGCATCATCATCATCATACTAATTTGAATCATACTTTTTAGCCACGTTGTAAGAATTATATTGGCAGTTGAATGGGTTAGATTTATCCTCTTTTTACTAATCTAATTATTTTAATAATTATAGTAATTATTTTTTTTAAAAAAATAACCAAATTATAATGAAAGTTTTCAATTTCTTGTTAAAAAAAATTAATTTAATCGATTCTCAACTATATATTTTTTATTATATATTATCACTTGAATTAATTGAATCTTCGGTTTTATTAATTTAAATCTGATTAAATGCGTAGCCTAAAAAAATTTATTTGAGTCCCTCTCAAAGATTAAATCATTCTGTTTAAGTTTTTTAGTTCTTAATTGAATGGAAAATTTTTATTTTTAGCTTTTTTAATTTTGTTCTTTTTAAAATTTTATAATTTTATCTCTGTTTCTTTAAATATTTATTTTTATTTTTAAAATAAAATATTGAACTATTGTTCTGGTGATCAAATAAATAAAACATGTTTTTAAAAATTGATAAAAACAATTTAAAAAATAAATAAAATTTATATGAATATTTAGAATATTTTTCATTTAAGCCATTGAATTTATCATCAATCTTTATTTAAGTCATGAACTTTTGTGTAGTTTTTTTCTTTCAAATTATATCATTTGTACTTCTATTGTTAACAAATCAGACCAATGATGGCAGTTTCATTAATTAAATTTAATGTAAAAATTTCCATTAGAATGTGAACATGATGGGATCAACTCACATATGGACCACATCTTGAGATATTGGTGGTGTGTAGAGTGCTCACACATAATCTCCCTCGTATTTACTTGGCAAGGTGGTGAGATGATCACACCTTACATAGTGCTAGTGATAGATAGTTTGTGACCACACGAGGTGGAGAAATGGCTAGAAGGTTGCATCTCGCAAGTGGGGACGATATTTCCGTAAGGTGGTGAGGTGCATCCTACGAAGTGACGAAACAATGGTTTGCGAGGAGGGCTAGCGAGGTAGGCGCAAAGTGGTGAGGCATTTCACGAGGCCATGGCTGGCTCGCGAAATGGGTCGGATTTCAGGAAATTTTCTATAACAAATTTTATAATGAAATAAAATAGAATAAAAGTTTTGTGACTTGAATGAAAGTTAATGCTAAACTGAGGGTGAGTTTGGATGGGCGGTGCGTTTAGCTGCGGTTAGTGTAAAAACAGCAGTGGCGGTGAGATTAGATACTGTAGCGATACTGTAGCGTGAGGCAAAAAATAAGTTAAACGCACCGCACCGCAGTCAATCGCCCATCCAAACGAAGCCAGAGTGACCAAGAATCAAAATTACCCGAGAACTTAATTTAGAATTGTTTCAATAATGACACGAGGGAAACTAATACCAATAATTAATCTTTATATGCTTGTCAAAATGTTAATCCCAAAGCTACTTTTTGCTCCTCATGTGATTAACCAATATTTTTAAAAAATTAATTGCACCCAACATCTCAAATTATATTTTTTATTCTAAATTTTTTTTTAAATTTCAAAATATTTTAATTATATCTCTAAACTATCGATGTTATGTCAGTTAGGTTCTTCTATTATTAAAACCATTAATTTAATCATTAAATGACATGTAAAGTCTTATGTGACATAATATAAAATAAAATTTTAATGAAAGTAAGTCACATTACTTTTAAAATTTAAAACTAAAAATGAAGCAAACTCAAAAAAAAAAAAAAGAGTGGAAGATAGTTGATGTAAAGCTCAAAAATCAATATTTTTGCAACATCTATTTTATAATATTCATTTTCTTTAAAATTTTTATTTTAAATTATGTTACATAAAATATATAGCATCTTGTTTAATGATTAAATTAACGATTTTAATAATGAAAGAACCTTATTTATATAATATCAATGGTTTAAATATATAATTTAAAATGATTTAAAGGTTAAAGAGGAATAACATGTGAGGTATAATTTGTGGATGTTTTAAAGAATGTGAAGAAAAATCTAAATAAGTGGATAAAGGAAATAATGAGGCCAAAGTTGGATGACGTAAAAGATAAGGAACCCACTTGGGTTTGTGATGTTGGCATTGGGAGGGAAGGGAATCCTTTAAAAAAATTAATATTTGGTTGCTACATTGAAATTCGATTAAATTCGAAAATAAGTTAAATAACGTTTTCTTTAGTTATAACTTATAATATTCAAATTTAAGATAAAAAATTTAAATAAGTATAAACACTCGTGCCTATTCTAAAATAAAAAAAATTATGTTTTAACTTTTTTAATATTCAAAAATTATGATGAAATTATATTTTGTCCCTTAAAATAATAAAATTGTGATTTAATTGATAAAGCTTTAAACTTACAATCAAAATTTATATTTTAACTTGCAAATTTTTAACTTAATTTGGGTGCTCTAAAAATATCTCCCGGACTAGGAAAGGATTATTTATAGTGAAGGTGTCCCACCAAGTAGCCTTGATATGAGAAAGATAGGGCAAGAGACATGCATAATGCATATAATGGTGCATGGATCACATCACATCACAACATCAACATGACATGTTAGGAAGATGCGGAGTCTGTTTCTTAATACGGAAGAGGGGAGTGGGCTGAACTGGAGGTTATTGTTAAGTAAACCACATACCCCTTTTACGTTACGTATGAGACTCCAATACATTACCATCCTTCTTCTTTGTCTTAATGCTATGCCAATCACATCACCCATGGATGAGTACAGTACAGAATTGTGAAAAGATTGTCAGCTGTGTGTACTCAGGTTATGCATAATACCTTAAATCAAAGCCAGGCAGAACGCACTCAAGTATTATCTATAAGTGAAAATTGAATTGAGGTCTGGAGGAGCACTCCGTTGAGCACTTTTCATCCAATTTTAAGGACAAAATGTTTATTATTATATATACATAAATATATGTTAGATAATTTAAATTCTAAACATATACATTAATAATCAAATACATTACATAAATTTCAGAAATATGCTGTGCTCAACTACCAACAGGTTTGAAACATTTTGATTGGCATGTCAATCGTAACAATTGATGTATTTCACCATGCTGGGCAGCGCAACCAAGGAAGCACCAAAGCTAAGTGAAAATGGCCAGACGCTCTCAACACAAAACTCCTACAAGCACAAGTAGGTCAGGTCAGGGCTTGTGGATCTTGAACCCAAATACTCTGGGGATGTAGTTTTGCGTTGCCTTTTGTGGCTTTAGGTGTCCATACGTCATCAGAAATAGATGTGGAAATGTCGCCCCGAAGTATGCTCCATCGATATCTTGTTTAACATGTCAAGAATATGAAGCTGTATATCAAAGTAATACAACAGTAATGCCAGTGGCAAAGGACTTGATATCAAGCTTTTAATCGACACGCATTTTGAGTTCGACATCACCTTTCCAAGAGGCAAAATGAAATACATCTTACATGCCCAAAGACATTATATGTATATATTCATGATTCAGAGACAAAGGAAAAGGATAGCATGTCTCCCACTAAAGTATGTGCAGACTTGACCCACCAAACCCATCATCAAATATGGGGAGAAGAATGTTATAAAAGAAAGACAAGCACTGACTTGGGGAAGAATGTAGGGAAATGCATACATCCATATAATGTCAGATCCAATTGTCATGATCAATATGTAAAAAAGAATTCCAGGATAAAAGATTTATGATCAATGCGAGGCCAATATCATCTAAGAGATATATTTGCCATAGTAGGGGGCCACTTAAAATGCATGTACAAAGAGGGTAGTGTAAGACACAAGCATACTAGGTGATTTAGTTAATTCTCCTAAAAAGAAGAGAAGTAACATAGTACATGAAATAAAAAGGATACTGCCTTGATACTTGGACCGAGGATAATATACATCTTCACACTTTGCACAGTAGATTTTCACGGTACTGGCACGAGGAATATCTGACTGACCAACTGGAAGACAAGATTGTCCACAGCAATAAACTCTAGGGCATCTCCCAAAATCGTAGCTTTTGTACTTCTCCAACTGAGATAAAAGTTTCAAAGTAGAACTTTGTAAACAGAGATACCATGAAGTCAATGGAAAGCAAAGAAGAAACAGGAAAAATGAAAGCAATTTTACCATAGCAGACATTCCCTTGCTAGTTAATATGTAACGTACATGTATAAGACCATACAACATCTCAGCAGCTGATTCAACTAATTCATTCTGTTCTTCGGTGAACATATCACCTATAAAATCCAAAAGACATTTACTTAATCGCAAGAATCAATGTTCATTGATGGCTGTTGATTTACTTGAGCATCAAGAAACAAAATTTGGAACCATGTTTTGTAGGAAAAAACTTGACATTAAAAGCATAGGGGCAGACATGACATATTATACAAAGCAAAACTAAAAATGCATGAAAAGTAGCGAATTAGACACCGACATTATGACTGCAAACTATATGGTCAGAAATGCCGTAAAACACAAGGTTTAAAAATAATTGCAACAATGTGGTTCCTCAATTCACTTGGTGTAATATTTCTGATGTTAACTTTCTGCAGCAATAGTAAAAAACTCAGAAGTAAAAAGAAAAAGCACTTCAAAATAATAAAGATTGTCTCGAGCAAGAACAAGAGTGATCAAATTAACATCCAGTGAGTTATGGAGTCAGTGAAGAGTCGACTATGTGGGGGTTCCAAATTAACTGAACTACCAAAATTAAGTTGGCTGTCTTGCAACTTATTTCCCAAGAAAAATTTGATCTACCCTTCTAAATTCTTTAGTGGCCAGAATCCTCATGAAAATCCAAAAAACAAACTATCAAACTTTAGACCCGAGACAGCAGAGAAGAATTATGGATGAGGCGGCAAAAACATCTGCTAAACAATGGTAATTTGGTAAACCATAGCACCTCGAATCGATATCAAATCATCCAAAATTTATATACAAAAATCAAGTCAATGAACATGCTTACCATGAGAAGATTCAACATCCAATATTAAATCAAGGGCGTAGTCATAATATGGAACTTGACTGCTCAACCCGCAAAGATTGAAGTCATCTTGGATGTATTCATCATCAACTTCACAAAAGAACTCATTGCCTCGCAAACCGCAAAACCATGAAATCCAAGACGTGTCATCTCCCTCGGAACCACTAACGTCTGATTCTTCACTGTCGGTTTCTGACTCCTCTGCAATAAAGGCAGTATGAGCAGGTAATAGAGAAGTACCTCACATTTTGTTACTTGCTTATATCATTCATGACTGATGATCTGAGATTCTTAATAGTCTCCATTGCATCTTATGCAAAATCAAAACAAGATAAATTGTAAGGTTTACACTTTACCGGATAAAAAAAAAAAAAAACGAAATCCGCCAACAACCTTTTAGCAAGATTCTTACATTGTGTGGCATAAGAGCTCGAAGTTGGGGTTCAATTACCGGCATCCCTACCCCTACCCCTAATCCTAGCTAAACATGGTAAAAAACTTGAAATTTATTATATTAAATCAACAACCTCAATGGAAGGGAATAACGTACAAAATTTTCAGATTACCAAAACATGGAAACACAAATATATTTAAACACCTATATCATTCCAAATCAAATTAAACAAGCCAGTCAATGCATTCGACGCAATAGACGTTTCACTACAGATTAATCGAAGGGGGGAAAAAGCAGAAACAAAGAGAGAAAGTGAATGACAAGTAACTTACCAGCAGAACATTTGGCTTTGGAACGTGAATCGCGATGAGAAAGCAGGGATTTACCAGCGGAAGTTGAAGGAACAGAGGGTCTTCCTTTGTCTTTGCTGTTGAAGCCCCTCGAAGTGGACGGGGAAGACTTGTCCAGCGCATCGTTTATGCGCTTCCGATCCAACGGTCCTCCCCTTCCTCCTCCTCGATCTCTATGACTATACATAACTTTTTTTTTTTTTTACCTTTCACAACGCAAATTCGCAAAAGCTCCCAACTTTTTTCAATGCAGGGGCAAAAAATCAAGCTTTTTTGGATTCATGGCGCCGTGAGGGGAGAGTAACATGAAGAAAAAGCCCTGGAATTGAGAAATTAAAGGGTTTTCGCAGGGTGGGGATGAAGCAAAAAACGGTTTTTATTTGAGAATATAAAGAAAAAAAAGTCGGAGGTTGAAGAAGGTGGGGATGAAGAAGAGGGAAAGGAGACAAATTGGGGTAAAAATGAGAGAAAGGAGAAGCCAGGGTTTCCCTATTGTCCAGTTGTTGTCTTTGGGGGAGATTTTTTTTTGTTTTAAAATTCTTGGATGGATTCCCCATGGACAGAACAGGCTACAAGTCTCAGGCCCATAGAAAATCAAGCTTTACCTCTAAATTATTATTCCATTCATTCATTAAACAATGCATGTGTCACTACTCTCTTCTTTCAACCAACAGAAAATGAGATTGAAAACGAAAACCTCGGCAACTTTATTAAGTATAAGCCCATACTCCAAACCCTCATTTTCAACCTTTCCTCCCAAAATATTGAATAGGAGTAATTGTGTAGTTTACTAGGAAAGACAGGTAGCAAGAATGTTGATAATGGATTACCTACTCTAGCAAGACAAATGTAAGTTTTATGTTCTGAGATATGCTTTGATATTTACATTGTAATTTTTGGATTACATGATTATAAGTTGAATAGCCATGTGGCTAAGGCGTCAAGCTGATAGTTGGAGGAGTTGGGACCTCTCATGATTGCTATCAGATTCTTAACAAAGGAGTGCATATAATACAAACCTTGTGAGATTACAATGGAGAGGTTCACAGTGGCTATGAAACTAGTTCCACTGCTACTGCAGCTCCTCCTAAGCCCTGGAAGACACAGTTTGTTGAATAGCAAGGGAACACCGAAAATCATAGTCTTGGTGGGTATTTTTTTTTGGGGTTCAAACATAGTGTTGGTTATGTCATGCTATGCAAAGGCTGTCAGCACCCTACTTACTACTTCCACAGTCAGCAATTGAATGGATGAGGAAAATGGATGCCTTTGAACAAAAAAAAAAAAGTGAATAGCATGTGCAGCGCATAAAGTCAATAAATGTAATGCAAACCTTTAACCAAATAAAGATAATGCAGGCTTATTCAAACTGAAATAATAGGATTCTTCATAAAAAGGAACAATCTTTAGTGAAATTTATTAAACCCTAAACATAAGAGTTTTTTTTAAAAAAAAACAGCATTTCCTTTGAAAAAAAAAAAAACAGTTTCATGTCATATCCCATTTTCAACGTGACTGGGAATAAAAGATACTTCGTTGGATAGTTATTATACGTACTAACAATATCAACACTAAGGGTGTTTTCACTCCTCTGAGCGCGTGATTGAATGTTCAGTTTTTTTTCCCTTAAAGTTGGCCTTTGCTGCTGGGTCCGAATCCGACAACTATTCCACTGTCATCTTTAGGGTCCGAAGAGCGCGCTGTCCACGCGCTGTCGCTTCTCGTGCTTCACACTTATCGCAAGTCTCGGCTAAACTCTTTAATCATTTTTCAAAAATCAAGTGCAAAGAACGAAGTAAAGTTTTACTTTTAATACAAAAATAAATCCATATTAAAAAAATTTAAAAAACGTATTACTTTGTCAATTATAATTAGGGTTAATTCTAGCAAATATCATCTAGATTTTAAATCAGCTTTTAAATTTTAAATATTTTAATTAAATCTTAAAATATTGGTACAATATCGGTTAGGTCCTTCTAGCAACTTAATTATTAGTTTGAGTATTAAATGTCCAACTCAAATCTAAGATGAAGCATATTTAAATATATATGTACCCAAGGGCTAATCGAGAAATATTTTTAGAGGGAATTGAAAATAAAATTTTGAGAGGTAAAAATAGAATTTTATTATGTATTATAATTCATGATTTCATTGTTCTTAAAGGGTTTAAACATTTTTTTGGGAGAAAAAGGTGAAAACTTATCATATATTAATTTATAATTTTATCAAAATTCCAAGTTTTTTTTGTTTGTTTTGAAGGGTCATGGCTCTTTCCTACCCCTTGGATTCGCCTTTTTGTGTACCTACCTTATGGACATCATAGACCTTCATGTTAAAAAATAGCTTTTTATAAATTTTATTGACGTTGTCTATCCTTTTAAAAAGCGACAAACTCAAATTGTTTATACAATAGGTGTACACATGTTTAGAATTTGATCAAAGTATTTTAAATATGTTTCGTATCATATTTGAACTAGCATTTAACCCCTAAAAATGTAGGTGGATGAAAGAGGTGATTGACATAATACTCATACTTTGAAAAATTAATTAAAACGTTTTTACAATTTAGATACCAATTTAAAACTAAGATACAAATCAAGGACATTTATTGAAATTAACCCTTATATCTGTTGAGCAGAAAAAACTGATGAATTCAAGGGAGCCGATGTTTTCACATGCACAAAAAATCGCGTGGAAATAAAAATATATTGACATTGCAGTATGGCCTTCCTTTTTTTTTTTTTTTGTACTTCTCTTTTTGCCTCTCTGTCAGCTCAAATTAAAGCGATCCACCATTTTTCTTTTTACTTTAATTTTCTTTCCTCACAAAGCTCATAAAGACTTCTATTACTTTTCTTTACGCTCTCCCCTTCTATATTTAACTTTCTTTTTAATCAAACCATGGCGCAGATAAAGGGAAAAAAGCTCTGAAACTACTGAGGCCTGATAAAGAAACCTTAGTTTAACTGCATACAATGAGTACGGCGGCAGCGACGGCGGCGGCAACAGCTACAACACAAACGAAATTCATAAAATGTGTTACAGTTGGGGATGGAGCTGTTGGAAAGACTTGTCTCCTTATATCTTATACAAGCAACACTTTTCCAACTGTATGTACGATCATACATTTTCTTGTCTTTTGCATTGAACTTGCTTGTTAAATTGTGGTAATGGCTTTTGTTTTTTTTTTGGGGGGTGTCTTCTTGTAATTTACAGGATTATGTTCCTACTGTTTTTGACAACTTCAGCGCCAATGTAATGGTTGATGGGCAGACTGTCAATTTGGGTATATGGGATACTGCTGGTATTTGCTCCTTTTGCTTCTTTCATAATCACTTCTACAAAAGAGCTGAAACGCAATTAAAACAATAGAAATGACCCTATAAAGTGCCAAAAGTTACAAGGCCAAGGCCAATTTCACTTCAAAATGAACTCTGCTTTCTCTGTTTGCTTGTAAAATTATAACTATCTTTTGGTTTCATAGATGGGGAGAGAGAACATTAGGAAGGTGCTGAGGTCCTATTATACATTTTGGCAAAGGGTTTGCCATGACTAAGTATTAACACTACTATATTGTTTCTTATACATTGAAATTTATAACACCCCATTGGATGAGATTGTTTCCATTTGACATCCATATTTATCTTGTTCAAGGTCTTTCAATAGCCTTTGGATATCAATTATTAGTGAAAGCAGGCATCTTTCTTGTTTAATTCGTTCAGCGGCTTGATTATATGCAGGACAAAATAGATTTCATAGTGTTGATAGTATAATTTCTTTCAGGTCAGGAAGACTACAACAGGCTAAGGCCTCTAAGTTATAGAGGCGCTGATGTGTTTCTTCTTGCTTTCTCCCTTATTAGTAGGCCCAGCTATGAGAACGTATCGAAAAAAGTAAGTTTCTTTTTCTCGTTACTTGTTTTTGAAGAGTTTCTTTTTCTCGTTACTTGTTTTTGAAGTTTAAATCTTCAGTGAGTTCTCTGCTCCTTGTGCTTAGCTTATGAAATGTGTTTACTACTAGTTTTTTTTATTCCTTTTATGTCTTTTGTTCTCCTTGTTGTGTTGGGGAAGTGGGTTCCAGAGCTGAGACATTATGCTCCGAGAGCGCCGATTGTTCTTGTGGGGACCAAACTAGGTGATGGATTCTCTCCTCCTTGATGTATTGCTTCTGCAATTGGTCATGCCTTTACTTATCAATCCAGGTTCAAAGGCTCTGATAATTAAGCATGTCTGATGAAAACAAACTAGAGCTCACTAATATGAAGTGCTTTCTCTTGTTTCTTTTTCCACTTTTTACATTCATAAAAGTTGCTTGTCTCTTTATAACTATATATTTTTTTCCTGAAAAGTCATCATTGTATTCTCATGTATGTTCATGATTAATTCGCAAATTTATTTAACCTGTATCCAACATGAACAGCATAAAAAAAGAGCGCAAAAGAAACGGACGCACATAACGTATACAAACTTCAATTGCATTTGATTTTCTAGCTACAAGCTCTATTTGATTATCTATCATCATGCATGGACAAGCATGCTTTTGTTCGGTTAATAAATTTATATTGGCTGCAGATTTAAGAGATGACAGACGGTTCCACTTCGATTATCCTGGGGCGTGTACTATTTCTACAGAACAGGTACCTCTTCATTCTCTGCTTGCTCACGGCACCATTAGTTGTTTCCCTACATAGAACAGAATCTGTACAAGTTATCACTGGAAAGGGTAAGTTGCGGCAGTTATGAAAGCTTTACAGAAACAAACAAAGAGAAACCTTTTTTCGAAAACTTGTACAGGCAGAGGCAGACTGCAGTGGGGAATGGACTGGTTCCAACTTTTTAAAGTTTACTCCATCCTTTCACAAATTTAGTGTTATGCTCGTCTATTGAGCAAGGTATAGAGTTTTAATCCATTCCAGATAGCAGATATTATATCTGCTGTTATCATCTTTAGGCAGGCATGTTCAACTTTTGCCAGACCTAAATTCGACCACTGAAAAGACAGCGTTTTTGTAGTGTGTCAAAGAAGATAAATTTATCTGTAGATAAATTTATCTGTTGTGCTTCTTGATTGCAAATCATACTTTCTTGTTCTTGTTGTGATCTGAATACTCAGATATTTTAATTCTATTCCCAGGGTCTTGAACTGAAGAAGCAAATAGGAGCACTGGCATACATAGAGTGCAGCTCAAAGACACAGCAGGTTCGTATAGCATGAGTTATTTGTGATGAAACTATTAGCCCAAAGTGCCTATCACATATACCTGGAGGATCCCAATATATTTCCATTCCTCCCAAGTGCAGTCTTACAATGTTTAAACTAACAGAAAGACCAAATGATGACAAAATCAACTCATTGAGCACCAGCACTGATTTGGCATCTTGCTTTGGATTTAAGTTAGTACTTTGGAAGAATTAATGAAGGACAACATTCATTAAAAAGTTCATTCTTTCTAGAAATTAAGAATTTATGTGTTGAAATTTGCAGAATGTTAAAGCTGTATTTGATGCTGCTATCAAGGTTGTTCTTCAGCCTGCAAAGAAAAAGAAGCAAAAGAAGAGAACAGGTATATGCCTTGTTCTCTAACCAGAAATTCACAAGTATAAAAGCCAGTGTGAAGTTGACAATGTGATTCTGTTCTTATAATTCTGTGCATTCTTGATCTTGTTTATTACAAATCTTTTTCGAGTTGATTTTGAGTGCTTGTTGTCCTTCTGAGGCAGGGAGTTTGCAATAGTTTGATCAGTGTGAACTCCACTTGTGTATTATCTTCAAGAACTCAAGGGTGTTTGGATTTTGTATATTGCATATCGCAATGATTTGATGTGAATGAAAATTGCTTCTTTTTAAACATATTGGTAATCTGCCCTGATCTTCCACCCATACTGATATCATCCATAAACAACGGCCAAACTGTTCTGCAATGGTTCATGCTCTTCAAATAACTCTTACCAGTTAACATATTGAAGGAACAACCACCTTTATGCATACAAAACGAAACACCAGCTTTGAAGACTTTTTCTGCTAGCCGATAATCACAAACCATAGCCGTAATATACATTCCAATTTATGTAGCAACAACGAAAGACGGGGCTTCTCAACTGGTATAATCTAAAAATGAAACTAAAATCACAGTTCCTTTGCTGATTCCTACACCTAAACAGAGTCATTTGTTAAGGATAAAAAAAGTTCCCATGTCATCTACAAAATTATCAAGATATGTTCTTGATAGCATAGCAAAGCAATCGGGGGGGGGGGGGAGAGCACTTACACGTTACACGTTACATCTAATATCAAACAAACAATGTTCCTATGCCTAAATGAAGATTACAATGAGAAAACTAGGATTTGGAGCAAAGTTCATAAAAGGAAAAAAAAACAAAGCTACATTTAGTCCAGAAAGAGGCAAAAGCTACAGCAGATCAGGATGCACTATTGCTATCACTCAATAATCAAACAAAGAAAGATGAAAATTGAAGTAAACCCCTAAACATTCCACCAACTTACACTTGCAAATCCGTAGTCAAAAGGATTGGACACATTGCAGTAAGGAAAATCCATTAGGACTGAGGTAAGGGCATTCTTTTGGGCTTCTTCTTCCTCTCTGAAACTGCCTTAGCGAAAGCTTCAACAATTCTCTGCTGTGACTCCAATATCACCTCGGTCCTCTTCATCTCCATCTCCATCCTCATCGTCTCTATCTCCCTCGCCATTTCCATCTTCATCTGCTCCATCCTTACGAACCCATCTCCTAACACCTTTATAGCTGACACCATCTCTGTAACAGCATCTCTTTCCCTTTCCCTCTTCCCTGATGCTGCCGTTTTCTCGGGCAGATCCTCAAACCCTCTTAAAATCCTAGTCCCATAAGCCGATCCGGAACCCGACCCACCAAAATTACCCTTACTGGGGTGAGAATTCGCGTTAATATTGGGGTTAGGATTTGGGTTTGCACCGTACTTGTGATCTATTTTTCCATAAAATCTTGGCCCTGGCTGAGCTATACTAACTCCGGTTGGGATCCTAATTCTGAACCCACCGCTATTCCCGTCACCGCTGACACTTCCACCGTTGTTTCCAATCTCATTTCTGTACAACTTTTGTACACTTCTCGTATTTAGGTTGCCGTTTTTATAGCCATCGTCGTAAAACTCTTGGTCTTGCCCATCTTCTTCGTCATCACCGTTTTCGTCATCTGGGCTATCCGAGTTATAATCGGCTTTCACATTAGGTCCCTTTTCCATAGCGTCCATGCGCTTAAAGTGGACCCAAGAAGAAACAAATCTCGAAACGGGCATAGATCTAGCCCGCTGGATCTCGGTCCGATACCGCTTCCGGAGCTTCTCCATCTTGTGGCGGCACTGCACGGCCGTCTTAGGAGGCGTCGCCATAGGGCAGCGCCGAGTCACCGCGTCCGCAACTTCTTGCCAGTGGCTGGCTTTAAGGTTCCCACGACGAAGTGTATACCATTTGTCGCGGTAGGCGTCGATTAACGCGACGGTTTCATCGTGAGACCAACAAGGCGGAGGGAGCCGCCTTGGGTTGGGCGTGACGGTGGCGGTTGCCGACGGCGTGGATCTGGACGTAGGCGGTGCCGGGAGCGACAGCAGCGTTTCCGATGGTGGTGGAGGCGATGTGTTGGATGGTATACCCTGTTCGGGTGAGGGAGAAGATGGGTTGGACATGAGATTAGGTTAAAAGATAGGGGAAAAGGGAGGCGCAGTTTGGCAGAGGTGGGTGGGAGTGATGGATAAGGGGTTGTCGTGCACGTTAGCAAAGGGGAGAAGGGTCAGGAAGGAGGAAACAAGAGGAAGATGGGAGGAGCAGAATAATAGAGGGGTGGGAGATAAAGTCGGGGGTGGAGGAGGAGAAAGTGGGGTTTGTTGACATACAGAATGGTTGTGGGCTAAAAGGGCGGGTGGGGTGGGTGGGCGGCTGATTAGGTGTGGGGGAGAGGGCTAACATGCGCCGCGAGGGTGGGAGGTGATAAGTTGTGCCGCAACCTATGTGACAAAGCGGTCCACGTCCTTTTTTTTTCTTCATTTTGTTTTGTATTTTCTTTTTTTGCAGAATTAAATGGCACCCATTTCCTTCTATCATTGATGCTTATCACGTAATTGTGGGCATTGGATAACCCCCCACCGAACAGCCGGGTGGGGAGGTGGGGTTCCGTGTGCGGCTCTGAGCCATAACTTGGGCAGCGGGGCTAGCGAGATTTATTTGGGCGGTGATTGGCCTCTTTTTGTTTTATCTTTTTTCAGTCTGGTTTTTTTTTTTTTTGGTTTGACTCTAGGTTTTAGAGTAGATATTAGCTTTAGCTGAGGCTTTAGCTGCCATTGGTGTTTTTTTTTTCCTTTTTCTTTCCGTATTTATTTATTGGTGGTGGAGAGAGAGATAAAAGAGGATGGAATATTTTGACTCTCTTAAACTCAAATTGAATTTCATAAATATATTTTTTACAAAAAAATAATTTTAGTGTTTTTTTCGTTTATTGTAAGTTTAGAATATTTATTTTAAGTTTAAATGAGTATTTGGTTTGAATTTGGTATTTCTTTTATATCAGAGTTAAAAAAAATTATTTAAATTATGTGTTGAATTTGACAAATATTTTTATATTAAGATTTGAATTTAATAAATATTTCTATATTAGAACTTTAATTTTTTTATCCAAATTAATTTTTAAAAACCCTAAAATTTAGGTCTAATATAAAAATAATTGTTAAATTCAAAGTTTAACTTCGACCGAAAAAAGTCCAAACCTCAATGTGAGAAAAGTTATCAAATCTAGGATCTAATATGAGAACAATTATCAAATTTAATATTTAACTTAGATAAAAAATAATTTAAACTCTAATATAAAAAAAATTGTCAAATTTTAGTACTAAATAATTATTTAACCCTTTATTTTATAATGTAAATAAAAATTGATTGGAATTTTCATTGGGTTATTGGGGGATGGAAAGGGAGGCGAAAAAAAGAAATGGGGTGGTTTTTGGTAGGAGGAGGTGGGGGTGTGCAGCTGCGATGGATCAGGGATTAAATTTTCAAAATTTTAAAATTTATATATAAATTATTATGTATTCTAAATTTAGTATTTATATTGTATAACATTTATCTTTCTTAGTTAAATAGTATTTTATATGATTCGTCTCATTAAACTATAAGCTTATATTTTATATTAATAAAATATTTTTTTAGTTATATAATTTTAATGATAATAATTAAATATATTAATATATTATGGATCTTAAAAGACTAAATTTTGAGATATAAATTAAAATTTAAAGTTAAATTTCAGAATTAATTAATTTGACTCATGCCTATACGTATTAGGTTAGTGAATTTTTTTTGTAATCTTCTTCTGGTAATGTATCGACACTGCCAAGATAAAAAGGAAAAAAAAGGTTTGATGTTAAGAGTGAGAGCACAAGTAAAAAATAAAAATTATCTTCCTCTTCATTCCTCATGCAAAAGACCTCGATAAATATTTTACATAAATTATATACAAATTTAAAAGAATTGACACAAGGTAAAAAAATTCAAAAAATTTAATTTTTTTTACATTAAGAAAATAATTCAAATTTAAAATTTTGAATCCGTCCTTACGTGCAGCAGTGCATTGATGAAGCGGTGAAGAAGGCATATTTTGTGGTAGACTTGGCAAGGCTTTCGGAATCCTGACATCATACTTTGAATTTTAATTTTACAACATTTTACTTTATCTCTCTCTCTAACGTATTATATTGGTATGAGTAGTTCTTCGTTGGAGGTGTAACGCGCGACGGTGTCCACTCATCCCACATTTAAAATCCAAAAGATATCTTTTTAAGTGGATAAAGACCCTTACCTCCCGGTCATTAGTCTCTTTGTTAATAAATTAATTAATTTAGGTAATATTGGATAAAATAAAAAATTAAATTATAAAATTATTTGACATATTTATTAAAGTTACGTAAATAGATTTTTTTTTTAAAATTTAAAAGTAAAATGTTTTAAAAAATAAATTAAGATAAAATAAATTGAAAAAAAATTATATTAAGTGCTAAGTAGCTTATTATCTACCTATTATTTTCTACACTTTTCATTAAAAAAATTTCTATTATTTATTTTTTTAAAATTAGCAAACGAACTTAAAAAATTAAACTACTGAAAATATTAATTTTCAATTGACTTAATTTTTTTAATGGATTGTCAAACAAAGCCTTAGTCTCTATATTATTAGAAAGAATCAAATAAAGCCAAATATTAATAGGGTTAATATTTACAGTTAAACAAAGTTAATATTTTGAAAGTTTTGTACAGTTTTGCAAATGAAATATTTTTTTCTTAAAATTGAAAAATAAATAAAAATAGTTTTTATGTCATTTTTAAACAATAAATATTAATTCTGTTACAATTTGACTGTATTATATTCTTCCAATAGTATAAAAACTAAATTGATTTATTTAATAATAAAAAGGCTGACCTGATTCGACAAGAACAAGGTTATTCCTTTTTCATCTTATTCATAAACTTTAAGAATATATATAATATTTATACAACCATAGCCACGAAGGAAAATGAAATATATATATAATATATTCCTAAATATATAGATATATAATATATTCCTAAAAGATAATATCCCATAATAATATCCTAAAACACCCCTCAAGTTAGAGCATGCCGATCATAAATGCCAAACTTGTTGAGAAGGTATTCAAATTGCAGTTTACCAAGCCCCTTTATAAAAATGTCAGCTAACTGAACGGAGGTCGGAACATAAAAAAGGTGAAATCAACCTATCCTGGATTGCATCCTTAACAAAGTGACAATCTACTTCAATATGTTTAGTACGCTCATGAAATACAGGATTCTATGCACTATGCACTATGCAACTCAAATTAACTATCACAAAATAAATGAATAACTTTAGGATCAATAGCAAAGCCTTCAGCCACTTGAGCTTACAAGTGACGGAAGCCATAAACCTATACTTAGCCTTAATGGAAAAATGAGAAACAATATATTGTTTCTTAGTTTTACAGGAAATAGGAGATTGTCCCATAAAGACAAGTCAACCAGTAAGCGAACATTGAGTTAACAGAAAAGTATCATAATTCGAATCACACCACCCTTTTAAGGAGAAATCACTATCAGATCTCAACAGAATTCCTTGGCTAGGAGAGCTTTTCAAGTACTGGACAACCCACAGAGTTGCATCTCAATGCTCCTACCTCGGCTCATGCTTAAATTGAGATAAAAAATAAACCGAGTATGCTAAATCAGGTCTGGTCAATGCCAAATAGATCAAACGACTCATTAACAGTCTTTAGTCAAAACCGTCCTTGTAGCATGTGCCAATCTATGATTTTGCTCTATTGGGGATTCTATGGGCTTTGCTCGCAGAAAACTTGTCTCTAAAATAATATCAAGTGTGTATTTCCTTTGACAAATAAATATACCTAAAGAACTATGAGCTACCTCTATCCCCAAAAAATATTTCAAAACACCAAGATCCTTCATATGGAATTAAGAACTGAGATACCCTTTAAAAGTTTTCAAAGAAGCGAAATCACTCCAAAAAATAATCAAATCATCAACATAAACAAGTAAATTAATGTGTACAGATCCCTTAGTGCATGTAAAGAGAGAATAATCAGAATATGATTAAAGAAACTCATACCCTTTCAGTGCAGAAACCAGCTTAGCAAAACAACATCGATGAGCCTGTTTCAACCCATACAAAGACTTGCGCTAACAGCAAACCAATCCAAGCTTATCAGGGGCAAAACCTAGAGTGTAACACCCCTAACCCCTCTTCATCGTCAGATTAGGGTCACAGGCATTACTAACACGTCATACAATTAATCAGTCATAATTACACACATATATATACTAGCTAATAACAATATAATATACAGGGTCAGGTCACAAACAATCAAATCATATCATAATAGAATATTATACAATCGAATAATGATTCATGCTATGCAATGCTAAACTTGGTCTTCCACTGTCTACACTCTTATCATTATTTATACATTGCTAAACTTAGTCTTTCACTGTCTACGATTATCTTTTTAATTTATCTTCGATAATGTTAGTGGAATGCACTTAATTTAGGTTTGCTAATCTACCCCAATTCAGAGTAAAAGTTACTCTTACAGCCCCTATTACGAGTCTACGAGACCTTAAAAGTAGTTTAAAAATAGGCATGACTAATTTGAAAAAATTCTGGAAGTTTAGGAAATAATTACAAAAAGTTTGATTCCATGGGTCACACACCCGTGTGGCCAAGCTGTGTAACTATCTGACTTAGGTCACAGGCCCATGTGTGACACACGTCCGTGTGCACCCAAAAGTACCTTAACACTCAAGTTTACTATTTCCTATTTACTTGGGCACTAAACAACTCAATTATCAATCATTTAACCTATTCAAAACACGATTAAACATGTCCAAAAAACACCAAATTCGTCACCTAATATGCCTAACCAATGTACCTTCATTGGTACCACATTTTATATGTTCAAATACATCGACAACATATCAAACATTCAAGACCTTTATTCATATCACATTTACTATATTTGAACTAACTTTCAACTTCTAAAGTTACCAAATATGAAACTAAGCGCATACCAATCATTATGCTAAGCTACCAAACTTTAAGTTATTCCACACCAAAATAAAAACTAGGCTAACATACCAACATAGCTTCAACCACAACCGTACACACATTTAACCATCATTTCACTAGCAACTAAGTTAACAACATCTTATAAACAATATCAACAAAAGACTCCCTAGGTACATGTCATTACAAAATGAAATATCACCACAATTGAGCTCAGGATTTGTGATTTGATGTTGAGTCGACAATAATTCGAATAGTACCTAGCCTGTGCACGGAAAACAAAACTGCACGCTGAGTAAAACTTAGTGGTATTCCTATAATCTGAATAACATAAACTTAATATAAGTTTTTAAAATGCAAAATGTAACAAGTAAGCTATGTTCATGTGTTTCAATTCAATAGTATAATTTTTACTCATTCCCTATTCACATCTACTAAGATTTCACATGTTCAAAAATATAAGTATATATCAATGACATTTCATTTATCATTTGAATACATCATCTCATGCGATGGCATGATTCATATCTTTGATTAATACTTGAATTTACTTAAGTTTTACATCTCAATTCATAATTGCCCTTTCAATATTTTCTCATCTCATGTTCATTTCTTATATTTTCCATTTAAATATCAATCACATAAATTATTATTTTACTTTCCCCTATTAAGACAACCCGAACTCGAACCGATACATGGATCCAACCAACACACCAGTTTGGCACCCAGTGCCTCATCAAATAAATTTGAAGTAATATCTGTGCCTAACGCTATATAAATTGACTCTCAGTATTTCATCAGTTAAACCGAAGCAAATTGGCACCCAGTGCCTCATCGAATTGTGGTCGAAGTAATCTCTGAACTCTTCTAATCCTATGGCATGCCAGCTATATCCGACTCAACCCGATACAATTAATAAGGATTCATTTCACTTTGCAATACAAACAATGTCTCAATTTCATGAATGTATATCATCACATATAAGCATATATCCAATTTGATAATAATCACATTTTTCTTAATACACATATATTCATAATCAATATATTTCATAATATACAAAATCAATCCATTTCATTTTAATTATGAATTTAATTTAATCCCAAAGTACCAAAGTACTCACCTCAAATGCTTACCATATGCAAACAATTATATATGCAATAATCTACTATTTAATTCTGATTATAGAAACACAAATAGTGAATTTCGAGCTATTCGACGTCGAGTTTATCCTTCCCCTTTTTACTCGAGGATTTTGGTACGACGTTAGCTACAAAATAAAACAATTAAATCATATTAATATTACATATTTCAACTTCACATTAAATTTCAATTTTCACACTATATTTTTTTATCTTCAATTTAGTCCCTAAAACGAGACTAATTTTAACCTTCACAATTAACTTCATATTTTTATACTAATTTCACTTTAGACCACATTTATCTTCCTCTTTTCTAATTTGACCCATTAATTTAAAACTTTTTACAATTTAGTCCCTATTGTTCAAAGTCAACAATTAATTCCACAATTTAGTCCTTTTCCATTTCTAACTTAAAAATCTATCTATTTAATCCCTAATACTTAAACTATTCAACAATGTCAACATCTAAAATCGTGAACAATACTAAAAATTACCATAGGGTCGGGTAGCCCTAAGTACCGAGATTCTAAAAATATAAAAATTACAAGTGGAGGGACTAAATTACACTAACTAATTTAAGCTTGAACTTCCAAACCCCTAGTGCCATACATTCTCTTCTCATTTTTCTTTCTTTCTATTGTTTAATTTGCGTACCTCCACTTTCATTTCTTTTTCTTTCTTTTATTATACATTTATTTTAATTATTATTATATATATATACATTAAAGTTAAGTTAATATACATATATAACATATATGTATATTTATTTTAAACACATGCATACATGCATTTTATTTAGCTCACGGCCGACCACCTAGCCCTAAGTACCGAGATTCTAAAAATATAAAAATTACAAGTGGAGGGACTAAATTACACTAACTAATTTAAGCTTGAACTTCCAAACCCCTAGTGCCATACGTTCTCTTCTCATTTTTTTTTCTTTCTTTTGTTTAATTTGCGTACCTCCACTTTCATTTCTTTTTCTTTCTTTTATTATACATTTATTTTAATTATTATTATATATATATACATTAAAGTTAAGTTAATATACATATATAACATATCTGTATATTTATTTTAAACACATGCATACATGCATTTTATTTAGCTCACGGCTGGCCACCTATGCACACATATTAATTAAGTGGCACAATTGCTACTTTAGCCCGTTTAGTTTATTTCAATTTATAATTCAACTTTTAACCCTTACGTGATTTAGTCATTGTACCTTAATAACTCCTAATTTCACAAAATTCACTAATCCAAAAATTAATTAGCTACCTAGCTAACTTCGTAAATATTTAATTAAATAATTATGAGTCTAGTTTACGAAAATAAAGTCCCAAAAATACGTTTTCTAACACCCCCACTATTGGGTCGTTACATAGAAGAAGCTTTATCAAAATGTTTTCATCAAGATCACATGCATAAAATAATTATGTACATCTATTTGATGTAACTCCAAATTTTTTGAAGCTGCAATAGATAAGAAAGCACGAACAGCCACCATTTTCGCCACAGGAGCAAAAGTTTCATTATAGTTAATACCGTCTATTTGGTGATTACCAAAAAACGAAAAGACAAGCTTTAAGTCTCTCAATACTTCCATCAAAGTTAAATTTAATCCTGTACACCTACTTATTACCCAAAGTTTACTTTTTCTAAGGAAGTGTCTCCATAGACCAAGTGTCATTATCCTCCAAAGCACAAATCTGCTTTTGCATAACATTATGCCATCATGCATCCTTCACAGCCACTTTAAAAGATAATGGCTCGATCCTTACAGTAATAGTTACAAGAAAATTTTAGTGTTTCACAGTAAATTTGTCATAATCAACATAATGCATAGGAAATGGAGTACCTAAGGAAGGCCCTAAAATAGGTGAGGCGAGAGATGAAATTTTCTTTATGACTGTATGAGTGACAAAATCCCGAAGCTTCACTGAGGGAAACTTCTCCCTCTACCCTCGTCTCAATTTGGGCTCATCATTACCCAAAGCCTCATGTACCACGGTGTCATCGTAGAAAGAAGAATATACCACAGGTGACGAACTCACAGGCTGCGGAGTGACAAGCAAATGAACTATCGCGGGCTGCGGCACCTCTGAATCACCAAACTATGTATCAAAAATTGTGTCTACACTCCCATATGGCAGAGCAACATTGTCGAGCTCAATAGTTGCAATATTCTCGTCCAAATATAGAAAAATATCCTCAAAAAATTTCATATCACGAGACATAAAAAACTTCTTAGAATCCATATCATATAATACCAACCCTTTTTTCCAAACATATACCCAAAAAAAGCACACTTTCGACTTCGATTAGCAAACTTATCAGCCTTAGAATGTTGATTATTAACCAAAACACACTCCACAAAAAATGGCAAATGTCATTGGAAATGCAAAGCACGAGCCATATTTAAAATATGTTGATGTTTTATCTCAACTCTCCCATTTTGTTGAGGAGTACCAACACAAGATTTTTGAAAATTAATGTCATTTGCAAGAAAATAATCCTGGAGAAAATTATAGTTCGTCCTATTATCACTTCTAACAAACTTTATCTGTTGAGAAAATTCATGATCAATTATAGTAATAAATGACATAAAAATCTTGAAAACCTCCTTCTCATTAACCAATAGATATATCCAAAGAGCACGAGAGAAATAATCAACCAATGTCAAAAAATAATAAGATCCACAAGATGAAGAAGTGACATAAAAAACCCATAAATCACAATAAACTAACTCAAAAATAAGAGAGACTTTATGTTCACTAATTGGAAAGCTATTTCTAGTTTACTTAGCATGATGAAAAATTTTGCATGCTTTATTCAAATGATCTCTAAAGTTACTAACATAGGAAAGTAACTTCACTACTTTTTCAGAAGGGTGACCTAATCTTCTAAGCTTCAGTCGAAATTGCTTTGACCGTCGATACCTGTTGGAAGTAGTAAAGTCCATCTTGTCTCTCACCCACTCCAATCAGCTCTCTCGAATGAAAGTTCTGAATTGTACATATATTAGTAGAAAACTTGGTAAAATAGTTCATATCATCATTCAACTATGAAACTGAAATTAAATTGATTTAGGAACATAAAGAACATGCTTTAAGTGACTTTTTCCCGTCAATTTAACCATTCCTTCTTGGGTAGCCACCACTGTTTGGCCACCAGAAAGTCCTACGGAACATGCTACAACTTTTCTAACATTCATCAAAAACATAAAATCACCTGTAACATCATTTGAACACCGAGTGTCGTCAATTATACATGGATTATGAACAATTTTTTATTGTTTAATTGAATGTTTAAAGCTGGAATTGTATGTAATTTGCTTCGTTAACTATTGTAACATCTTATAGCTTAGGTCAGTAGATCGAACCGGGTGAGGGGTGTTACAATAGAATTCTTCAATGGTCTCTAATTCCTGTATCCTCAAAGTCACAAATTTGGTTGGCAGCATCTGAAGCTTGGATTGTTTAACTGTATTGGTTTCTTCATGAGCTGTCTTTAGAATTTTCTTAGCCTTCTTAGCTTCAGTACACTTAGAAATCCTTCTGAACTCTTGTGTATCTACCTTTCAAAAAATAACATAAAGTGCTTTCGAGTTGGCATTAGCAATATTTTCTTCTTTAGTAGTCCAAGTTGCCTTAGCCTTGAGAGTTTTTATTGTTGAAAAAATTTTGGTTCGAAAACGGTTTTCTTGCACTAAGGAAAATAAAAATTTTGAAAATTGAGCCGATTTGTTATATTTATAGCAATAAACTCTTTATCAAAATTACACATGTGTTTTTGATTAGATAGATCCTTGTCGTTTTTGGCTAGATGGATCCTTATCATTTTTGGCTTTCAACTGAACGACTTTTTCCACTTTTCTCGTACCACGAACTACTTCGAGTGTGAGCTCGAATAGTTCGAATCAAACACAAAACTAGAAATATATATATTTTACTTTCAGTGTGAAAGCAAAATCTCTTCTCAATAGAAACCAGTAGAATTATTATTCTGGGAAATAGATTTAATACTTAGAAAATAAACTCTCACTATTTTCGGGCAGAGTAACAATATCTTGAAGTTGTATATTTAGCCATATCGGTGTCATCTATTTATAGGGAGAATAAGTAAAACCCTTGTTGAATTGTATAAGTCTATTTCAATAGAAAAATGTACTTCTAGTTTAACTAGGAGTATGTGGGGCAGCAACCCTAGTTAAACAAACTAGGGTTTGTTGTCCCTCTCTTAAACATGAGGGGCTTTTGGGCCTCTCCCATATTGGATCCAACTACAGGTACTTCTTAAACTTTTAACCAATACTTTATAATTTGATCCAACCCGATATTTGTTTCTTTATTTCCTAAAATAAACATCTCATTAATTTTCCTATTAAATAATTTTCTCAACCCAATTCTAATTTCGTTAAAATCATGACTACTTTACTGTAAAATAATCTATGAGAAAATATATATTTAATATTTTTATATTTAACGGAATCACTATGACCAAATGATTTATTTCCATTTTCTAACTTCATTTAAATTGAAACCACAAATTTATTTCCAGGTCAATTTCATTTCATTTTGGAGAAAATCACATTCATTTCCAAATGTTTCTTATTTCTCCATTTTTACCATTTCTATTCATTTCTGTTCATTTGATTCAACATGCAATTCATTTCTTAGCGGAGGGACCGATTGGACATATGCGATTAGGGCTCAAATTATGTATAATTAAGTTTTAGCTTTTCGTTTTTAATTATAAACTCATTTAGTCATGAAATTATTTTACTATATTATCATGAATGAGCTCTCCCTAACAACATACCATTATGAAAGTAACTCAATTAGTGCTAATCTAATGACCTTGTCATAAGTGTATTACCCTCATAGGATATACTTAATCTCTTTCGGATAAATTCGTTCTATAACACCCCTAACCCGTATCCATCGTTGGACTAGGGTTAAAGGTGTTACCGGGCGAATCAAAACATTTTACGAATAATTTATATACATTATCCACAATCATAGTCAAACATTATCATAATGTCCCTTATATAGGTCATTGAGACCTTTAACATACATTGAAAGGGGTCGGGATTAAACCAAGCTCATACAAAATTTTTCGAAAACTTAAACAATTTTCAAATTTACAGAGGTCACACGCCCGTGTGAACAGGCCGTGTGCCTCACACGGTAATTAGACACTCACGTGTGTTTAGACCATGTCAAATCAGGGCAACATACTGACTTAATCACACGGCCACAAGACATGCCCATGTGCCTTGGCCGTGATCAAGATTGACTTGGGTCACACGACTAGCCATACGCCCATGTGCCTTTGTCGTGCTCAAGATTGACTTAAAATCGTAAGGTACCCCAAGGGATACACGACCGTGCAACATGACCATGTGTCACACACGGTTGATACACACGCCCGTGTCTCTGCCCGTGTGAACAAAAATAGGCCATTTGAAAAGCCAATTTGCCACCTAATTTGGGTCAAACCTACAAGCATCAAACTAAACATATTTCCACTATAATATCAGCCAATTTCAATACCAAAACTTACATCATTCATGCCATATTATTGACAACAAATTCATGCTTGTAACACATATCAAAACATGTCATCCCATAAGTCAAAATCATACCAAAACATATGGTTTCATAATCTCTAATCATACAATCAAATCTCATACCAAAATCTTACCAAATTCCATACTAGGCACATTCCAAAACCTTACCAAATTGACCAACTCTCTTGGCCATCCAAAACATTTCACATAGATAATATTGCATCACATAATTCATACCTTATATACACAACCAAAACCAAGCCAAATCATATGGCTAGATATATACACTTCACAACACATATTCAAATACTTCTAGCCTATACATGCCATACTTCCCAAATTTACTCTTTCAAAATGTACCAAAATAGAGTTTGATAGTGTGGTGATGATCCTCGACAATCCCCGAGCTCTTGATAGCTATGATATCTATAAAAAAGTTGAGAAACACACAAAGTAAACTTTCAAAAGCTTAGTAAGTCATATACAAATAAACTTATCAATTGAAGCATATAAACATCATCTAAATACATATACTCCTTAGTCAAATACTATCACAAACCACATAATTCATGTACATTTCCCATATACTCAATTCATTTGCACAAATAACTTACTTTCTCATACTTATATCACATATCATCACTTGTACATATACTTACCTTTGTTCTCAAACATAGTATACATTTCAAACGTACTTGAATCAGATACACATCTCATATACTCATTCATTTCTCGAAATGCCCGTTGAATAGTTCAGAATCATAAGGATACGTAGATAGCTCGGAAAGCTCGTACAATGCCAACGTCCCAGACGTGGTCTTACATGTAATCAAATATCGATGCCACTATCTTAGACAGAGTCTTACACGAAATCAAATACGATGCCAACGTCCCAGATGTAGTCTTACACGTAAATACTAAATTGATGCCAACGTCCCAGACGTGATCTTACACGATATCACATATCGGAAATCCATTGTCATGACATATGTATCCTAACTATTCCTAAGGTTCGTACGGGACTTTTCAGACGTCGGGACATGTCGATTCTTTCTCGGATATCTCATAATCAATTCACATAGCCATTCATAATTGTTCAATAGCATATAAGCATAAATAAACCATCTCAAATACATTTATTTGTATATAGACTTACCTCGTACGGATTCGGATAGACGAAATCAGCTACTCGACGACTTTCGACTTTCCTCGATCTAATTCTATTTTCTTTAATTCTTGATCTATATAAATTTAAATTTAATTATTTTATTCACCAAATCATTCAAATCAATCCACAAACACACATTTATGGAATTTTACAAATTAGCCCTACATTTTCACGCTTTGATAATTTAGTCCCTAATTCATAAAATCACAAAATACACCAAATTTCTTTAAACATATGCTTAGTCGAATATTCATAGTGTTCATATAAGTCCACTTATTTCATCTATTTCACATTTTAGCCTCAAAATATCATTTTTATAATTTAGCCCAAATTACTCAAATTCATCAAAATTTCAAAGACAAAACATGTTAACCCAACATCAAGCTTTCACATACTATCATTAAACTTGATAAAACTCATAATTTCATCAATGGCATAACTCAAAATCATCAACAAAATTAGAATTTGAGACATAGGCTTGATAGAATATAGTGCAACGATTACAAAAACGTAAAACTTATCAAAAACGGATCAAAAACGAACCTTGTATCAAGCTTAGACCATGGCCGAATGCTTCAAAAACTTAAACCCTATCTTTTCTTTCTATTTTCGGTGAAATATGAATGAAATAATATGAGCACTTGGTTTTGTTTTATTAATATTAACATAATATACTAAATACCAATTTTGCCCTTTTATTAAACCATTTAATAAACCATTATATTAAGGCCATAATTGTCCGCTCATGCTTCCAATGGCCTAATTGCATCATAATGACCTCTCATTTAATAAGACAAATCAATTAAGAACTTTAACAAACAACAGGCAACTTTTGCATTTTACGTGATTAGGTCATTTTATCAAATTAAGCACATAGTTGATCGAATTTTCATAAGAAACTTTCACACATGTCAATTTACATATTTTAAATCAATTTACATATTTTAAACATAGAAAATAATATTTAAATATTTTTTTACTCAAATTTTTGGTCTTGAAACCACTATTCCGACTAGGGTCTAAACCGGTCTATTACACGTTCTCCTAATGTGATCTTATTCTATCTCATGGTAATCATTACATATCCCTTAATGAAAAGTAAATTACTATCAAATAATAGTCAATTCATTCATCACAAAGACGAGCAACTTGTTGGTCACGTTTACTTTTCATTAACCATGTAACGCCAACGAGGGGATATCATTTACCCATGTCTCAAAATATGAATTCCACTGTTGTAAATGACGCTACATACTGTAGAAGTCATATACGTAAGATAACAACTTTCGGTTCATTATCTATTTGAACTTAGGATTTTACTTACATCAAAGTATACGAGTCATGCTTACATAGTTCACCATCCACTCAGGATTAAGGTGTGTCACACTTTAAATATCATAAGTGAATAAATCCATAAACAGATTTAAGATCTATTTTTCTTGGGTCTAATCCGATGTACTGTCAATCCAGTCAATCATATCTATGCTTCTATCTTCTGGTAGTTATCCGCTGTGATGCCCAAGATAAGGCATCTCCTTAGTTAAACTTGATAGAAGACATATTAGTCTTTCAATCGGTTTTCTTGTTTTCGATTAGACTAAGGACATGTTTAGGTTCATCTACTAAGATAAGTTGTCTTTTCGTATTACGATCTGACCACGTAATACTGCTTAGAATTAAACATTAGACAATGTACAAAGTATTAATGTAATTCATAAATAATTTTATTAACCATTTTTTTCAAAAAAATTACAAGTATACTTAAATAAAAGTACTACACTTAGGGCACCAGATCCAACATTTACTCCTTCAATTTCTATGAAGGGATGAGTCAATTTAGTTAAAACACCACTCCAAACTCGTTCATCTGTTGACTTAATGAATGCTTTCATCATAACTTTCAATATACATAATTTACTTCATCGAGCATAGAGGGCATGAGAAGATCCTTCTATTGCAAACAAGTATATCAACCAAGATAATCGCTATTTATGTTTAGTTAAAGGCTTTGATACCAATTGTAGAAACAATGTGGTACTTGCTTTGCGAACAGAAATTGTGCCTAAAATAGTGCTTGGAACTATGACCACAATTTCAACCATGAAATCAAAAGTGCATAAACGTAAAGATGATCATTGATATTGTTTATGCAGTGCAACCTCAGTCTATATCTGCTAGACCTTGCCCAAAGCAATTATCCACTTTCATTCTCACTGTACAACTAATGATTTAAGTCCTAACATCAGTCTAACTCTCACCAATTTAACAACTTCACCATTGTACAAAGACTAGATTACTCTCCCACAAAACTTCCCCCTCGAAAGCTTAGTTTTGCAATGCAAGAGATTCTTGATTGCTTACAGAAATAATGCACACATAAAACGTTTCTAACTTGAACAAATTCGTGCTTTCTCAATCTCTTGGTATTTTTAACCTAGATAAAACTTAAGTTTATATACTACTTAAGTTTTGCTTACAAAAGAGTCATAGTCTAATCACTTTTCTACAAAGTAAAGCTAAAAATCAACATGGGATAATAATTCCATAAGAGTTTCAGTGTCATCCAATGCCTTCAAACCTAAAAAGTGACTTTACTTTTTCCGTAAATAACCAAACTTGATCTGCAAGTAACCAATTTTCAACTCTTTAGTTTTAACTCAATTGATCTTCATGTTTGGGGCTCTGAATCGTCTAAATATCTTCAAAATAGATAACCCAATACTTTTGTTCTAATATTTGCCAACTTTGAAAATAGACAAGTATGACAATAAAATAGTGCTTTAAATTGTGGCCACTGTTTTAGTCACAGAAACAACCACAAAATTTTTCCTTGCCTTCAAACGTGTCAATAATTTACATAAAGTGAACATCGAACCTAAGATCTTAAAGTTCTTAGAGCCTTAACCTTGTCATTAAGCTAATACATCATTGGTTGTAATTTTATGTATATATATATATATAGTATAAATGATAATTGTAATTTGTTTTGTTTAATTTTAATATTTTGCAATGCAAATACATGTTAGATATTTAAATTGTAGTTTAATTATATATATATATATATATATATATATCAAATTGAGATAAACTTATTTTCTTTTTCTTTTTCTTTTTAATTGATTTATTTTCATTTAAACCTTCTAGATAATAATAACTAATTAAATTTCCATGAAAATAATATAATATTTTATGAAAGAAGTGTAATATATTTAATTTCATATCAATTGCATGTGTAATTAAATTTTTATTATTTTTAATTTAAAATAAAAATGAATAAAATAAATATAAAATACATAAATAAATAACAAAAATATATAATTATTAGATATGAGGAGGGTTAATGACATTTCCTTCAGAGTAGGTCCGTATTCTTAAACTATAGGTGTAAGTGTATTTTACTCAAAACTTGAGGGGTAAGTGTCTTGTAATATAAAAATATTTTAATTATTATTAAATTAAATTGTAAACTGCATTATATTCCAAATTATATGTTAAACATATTGTATTTTCAATTAATAAATGTATCCTTTTTTCAAGTTATAAGTACAATCACAAATGCAATTATATCGAATACATTTGAATATTATAAATAGAATTAAATATTATAAAGCTTAACCAAACTTATAACTAAAATATATCCAAACATAGAATTAAATAAATTTATACAATGGCTATATTTGGTGGGATATAAACTGAAATAAATATTGATTGAGAACTCATACATGGTTTATAGAAAGTGAGTATTGCACCTATGATCTTAAATTCCTAAGGCCTCAACCTTGTTATTAAGCTAAGGTAATTTATTTTTTATAAAGCTATTATTAATGATAATTTTATTTTATTTTGCTTTTCTTTTTTCTCTTTTGTTTATTTTTAATATTTTTAATGCAAATAAATGTTAAATATTTAAATTTACATTTAATTATATATTAATTAAAATTTTCTTTAATTTTTATTTTATATTTTTATTAATTTATTTTCTAAAATATTTTGAATAATGGTAATTGATTATTTTTTATAAAAATAATTTAATAAAGTTCGTGTTAAGGCTAGTATAGAACTAAATCAAATATAAATTCAAAATATTTAATTTTTATTGAAGCCAAGTTGTAGCACCCTGAAAATTTTGATATGACATGTGTAATTGCAGGTTTGAATATTGAGAAAATTATGAGAAAAAATTATGAAATGGCTTGGATAAGAAAATTTATGAAAGGAATTTGATATTAAAGAAGGAAATATGAGAAAAGAGCTGTAAATGTGAAAGTATGATAAAAAGCCTGAAACACAAATTTTGAAAAGCATTAGTAGTGTGCAAAATTGTCCAAAAATGGAAACTATGAACCATTATGGGTTATTTGACATTAAATAGATTAGAACATGAATTGGTAAGATAAAAATCACAGTTGGAACTAAATTAGAAAAAAAAAAAGAATGATATAATGATTAAATTATAAATTATTTATTTTTTTGGAGAAAAGAGTAGGAATACAGTTTTCACCGCTCATGGAATTATATTAAATATTTATTGTGAATTATGAACTTGAATTGGTCTAAGTCTCAAATTTTGAGAATAAATCATGAAAAAGAGTAAAAATGAATAAAATAATAATTTTGCCATAAAAAGATAATTTGATCAATTCTGGAAATAATATTTAAATTTGATATTCAAAATTATTTTGGATTAATGGAACCTTGAATTAAAGAATCAGGCCACAATTTGAAAAAAAAAACTTGAATAGTTGGGCTTGGGCATTTGGCCCATTTGCTGGTATTTCTTTCTTAGGGAAAAGAACCCCATCAGCATTCATTTGCCCCTTCACCAGCCAACAGCAGCAACTATGGAAGCTTCGACTTTCTTTTTTCGTTTTCTTGCTTTTTCTTCTTTTTCTTTCAAAAGTCTCACTTCCACCCGGAGATTTTGACTCAATGGAAAAAATCTCCTAAGCTCAATTCCTTCGTCAATTTCTTCGATAGCAGCTTGCATAATGTCAGCAATGTTGAAACAAGCTAAAAATATGAAAATGACTATGGAATATCAATGAACAAATGAATTGGTTATTTGTGGTATGGAAACCATAGTTTGAAAGAGTTGAACTTGAATTTTTAAGGCCAAAATTGAATGTGAGAAATGACTGAACATGGAATGGCACTTTGGTACCAATTGGTAGTACAAATCTCCGATGAGGAAAATCTCAAACACATGAACGGAACTCGGATAGAAAATGAAGAAATAAGACAAGGCTCCAAGGCGTATATTATGTCACTATCTTTAAGGTTATATTCGCCCCCACCTATATTCGGTGTGCAAAAGAGTTCCAAACAAATTAACCTCGAGGATATAATGAAGCCAATGACTATTTGCGTTTTGCATTGATGAGAATAGGCCACTAAGCATTAAGCAACGAATAACAAGAAACTCAATTTCTACAAAAAATTTATGCAATAACTCTCTATAGAACAATCTAATAATATTAGAAAATGAGGAATGATAGAAAGAACCTTTAGAACCTGTTGGTGTGATTTCCAAATGAAATCTCATTCATATTTATAGGAATTTTCATATCTGTTTATAGAGACATCTTTCAACATGTGTCTTTCTGAATAATAATGTATTTAAAAAACATATAATTATTCATTTAATATTATAACGATTCAAATAATATTGTTTGAATGGTTATAATTCTTTTTCAAAAATCAAATGATATAACTTTTAACCAATGGCCAAAAGATTTATCTTTTGATTAATTTCACCCATTCATTTATAGTTATTGGAATACTATAAATATTTGAAAATATTCCAACAATCTCCCCTTATCTTCAAAATATTTTAGATTTTGATATTCTTGGAAATCAATTGCATAAATGAAGGTGTCTTACGGTTGAACCTTCACTTAGTGAAAAAATGTTAAAGTTAATCGAAATTGCATGGTAGACTAAGCTTTGAACCAACTATTCCATTTGATTAACCAAATACATCTCACACAATGATTTCAACATCGGCCAATGTATAGTATCTAGGGACACTATTATGGTCATGTGTCTGTATCCTCTTTTCATAAGTGTTGTCAAAGCCAAGCCCTTGAGCTCCTAGAAGCGGCTATACTTCCACTCACATAGGTAGATCTCATCAAGAGTGTTCTCGTAATTATAACACTCTAACATGTTTATGTTATGAGTCCATTAAGAGTACATTACTCATCCTTCCCTTGTCATTACGGGTACCTACCACTTTAATCTTAAGATGGATTTATTTATAGTGCTAACAGTTACATACTAATGATGTACTTTGTCTCTTTGAATTCAAGACTTGACGTTATACCAAGCATTGAGTCGAGTTTCCATCATGGGTGACTTTAATTAATAAGCTTGAGTCCCATCCCTTTTGAGGTCTTTTTTAATACATTTCTAGCAAGATTTTTTTATCAAAGGATCTGCCAAATTTTCACTTGACCTCACATAATTAATAGTGATAATTCCATCAGAGATTAATTTTTAGACATAGTTATGTCTTAATCTAATGTGTTTAGACTTTCCATTATATACTTGGCTATATGCCTTTGCTAGATTAGCCTCACTATCATAATAGATAGAAATAGGTGAAATTGACTTAGGCCATAAATGTATATCATAAAGCAAATTTCTTAATAATTGCTTCTTTAGATGCAGTGGCTAATGCAATAAATTCTGCTGCCATGGTGGAATTAGTAATACATGTTTGTTTATTGGAACCCCAATAAATAGCTTCTCCACTAAGAATGAAGATCCATCCACTAGTAGATGCATGATCTTCCAAACTTGTAATCCAACTAGCATCCAAATACCCTTCCAAAACTGGAGGATATCCATTATAACACAATCCATAGTTAATAGTTTTATTTAAGTACTTAAGTACTCTATTTAAAGCTTGCCAATGCAAACTACTTGGATTACTTTTATACCTACCTAATTTTCCAACAACATATGCAATATCTGGTCTTGTACAAGTCATTATGTATATAAGACAACCAATTAGACTTGCATATTTCAATTAATCAAATTTCCTACCAGCATTAGATATTAAATTTATTTTAGGATCCATGGGTGTAGATGCTGGTATACAATTGAAAAGATCAAACTTTTTAAGCACCTTTTCAATGTAATGTGATTGTGATAAAGCAATAGTGCTTTCCTCTTGGGTTATTTTAATCCCAAGAATAACATTTACTACACCCATATCCTTCATAGCAAATTTTTTTGATAAAATTTTCTCTGTGTTTTTTATTTGTTCCAAATACGTGCCAAAAATAAGTATGTTATCTACATATAAGCAAATCATTGTCATATCCTTCATAGAAAATCTTTGTGTTTTCTATTTTCAAATTTGCTATATATGCACTTATTGGATTCATTTATTTTACAGCCATTAGCTAAAACGACCTTGTCAAACTTTTGGTGTCATTGTTTTGGTGCTTGTTTAAGTCCATATAGAGATTTAACAAGCTTACATACTTTATGCTCCTGTCCTAGAACAACAAATCGTTCCGGTTGTTCCATGTAAACTTCCTCTTCTAGTTCACCATTTAAAAATGCAATTTTAACATCCATTTGGTGAACAACCAAATTATATATTGAGGTAAGTGATATTAAGAGTCTAATTGTAGCAATTCTTGCTACTGGATCATAAGAATCAAAGTAATCAATACATCGTTTTGTGTAAAACCTTTGGCTACCAACCTTACTTTAAATTTAGCAATGGTTCCATCGACCTTTTATTTTCCTTTTGAAGATCCATTTACAACCTATTGGTTTGGAACCCAATGGAAGATCAACTACGATCCAAGTTTGATTTCCCATTATTGAATCCATCTAATCATTTATTGCTTCTCTCCAAAAAATAGAGTCTTGAGATTTCATTGCCTCTTCAAATGTAATAGGATAAGATTTCGTATTATAACAATAAGGTATCTTATTGCATATACTTTCACCTTTTCCTTCTACAAGAAACATAATGAAATTTGGTTCAAGATGTTTGAACTTTTTAATCCTCTTACTTCTTTTTAATACTTGACAAGATTCATCATTATTATCAATTTGTTCTAATGGAATCTCATTCTCATTTGAAGAATGAATTAATTGTTGCAGCTGTAATTGTCTTGAAATAGAATTAAATCTATTTTCATCAAAAATAGCATCTCTTGATTCAATAACAGTATTAATTGAAATTGAATCATTTGGTTCAATTACCATGAACCTATATGCCTTGCTATTATATGCAGATCCTATAAATATGCATTCAATTCATATTTCACTTAACTTTTTACGTTTAAGTGTTAGAACTTTAACAATAGCTCTATAGCCCCAAACCTTCAAATAATTAAGGTTTGGTTTCCTTTTTTTCCATTGTTCATAGGGGGTTATTTTAGCTTTCTCATTTGGAACTCTATTCAATATATGAGAAGTTGTTAGAACAACTTCTCCCAAAAAGCCTGATCCAAGACCTAAATCGACATTCATTCTTGAAATGTCTCAGCTTAGAAGATGATTTCTTATTATTAGATATCATTATAATGAACTTTTTTGTTATTATCAGCTTTAGAAGATGATTTCTTCTTTAAAAATCGACATTCATTCTTGAAATTTCTCAACTTACCACAATGATAGCATGAGCCGCTTTTTGCTTCTTTTTGAACTTAGGCGCTCTATCAGTCTGTTTGAACTTTCTCTTGAATGGTTTAATAGTCTGTACTTCCTCCGTAACATGCACTTTGACATTTTCAAAATTTAGGTTCTGATCTTGCTTTCGATATTCTTATTTAATATGAAGATGAGTTGCCAAAGCCTCAAGAGATATTTCATCTTTCTTATGTTTTAGACTTCTTTTAAAGTCTTTCCAAGATGGAGAAAGTTTGTCTATTATGAAGGATACAACAGTCATTTCATCCATTTTCATATCATATTGCTTAAATCGATTCAACATTTTTCAATATCATGGAATTGTTCTATAATTGAACGATCATCAACCCTTTGATAATTATTAAAATGATTGACAAGAAATTTCTTATTTGTAGCATCTTCGATCATGTATCTTGTCCCAATTTGTCCCATAATTCTTTAGCGGTGACCTCGTTTTGGCAGGTGTCAAACAAACCATCGGATAAACCATTCAATATGTGGTCTATGCACATGTAATTAGCACTGTCCCATTTTTTCCTTTCTCAGGTTGCAGTAGCAGATTCATTTTCATTCTCTTCAGGTCTTGGAATATCCAAAACATAGGCAATTTTCAAAGTTGATAATAAGAAGTGCATCTTTTTCTACCATCATCAGAAATTGCCACCATCAAACCAATCAAGTTTGACAAAGTTGGAATCCAACTCCTTTAGTGTTCCACTTTCATTTGTTGTGGTAGTCATCATGAAATATAACCTTAAAATTGTAGTACAAATCTCCGGTGAGGAAAATCTTGAACACACGAACAAAACTTGAATGGAAAATGAAGAAATAGGAAAAGGCTCCAAGGCATGTATTAAGTTACTATCTTTAAGGTTATATTTTCCCCCACCTATATTCAGTGTGCAAAAGAGTTTCAAGTAAATTAACCTCGAGGATACAATGAAGCCAATGACTGTTTGCATTTTGCACTGATGATAATAGTCCACTAAGCATTAAGCAATGAATAACAAGAAACTCAATTTCTACAAAGAATTTCTGCAGTAACTCTTTATAGAACAATCTAATAATATTAGAAAATGAGAAATGATAGAAAGAACTTTTAGAACTTATTGGTGTGATTTTCAAATGAAATCTCATTCCTATTTATAGGAATTTTCATTTCTGTTTATAGAGACATCTTTCAATAGGTGTCTTTTTGAATAATAATGTCTTTAAAAAAACATATAATTATTCATTTAATATTATAACTATTCAAATAATATTGTTTGAATAGTTATAATTCTTTTTCAAGAATCAAATGATATAAATTTTTGCCAATAACCAAAAGATTTATCTTTTAATTAATTACACCATTCATTTATAGCTATTAGAACACTATAAATATTTGAAAATATTCTAACACCAATATGTAGAGTTAAGAAAGGGATTGCCTTTGTGAATTTTGAAATTGAAAATAAGGAATTCTAAATGATTTATAATTATGTTTATGATGGAAATGAATATTGACATAATATGTGAAACGAGATTTTTGTTGAACTTTGTTATAATGGCACAAGTTATGAAACTATTATTGATTGTTGCCATGGTGGCAAATGCCACGAAAGTTTGTTATTGAAATTGAATTTAAGCTGAAATGGAATAATAAAACAAAGCCTTAGTAACTTGGTGAGATAGTTAGAATACGATTAACATGCCAATAAGGGATGTATGTGTACTAGTGATAGGAGATGTGATTTTGATTGTGGTTTAACCTACAGGTATAACACTTCGATGCGATATGTAAGTATTTAAGGATGAAACTAAAAATGGAATGAATAAAGGCATACATAGAATCAATGTCCATAATTGGAACCCATATATACATGAATTTGCTAATAAACAATGACTTAAGGGTTGGTAAGTAAGCTCTAAAACATTATGAATCTCTCTTATGGAGCATGAATATTAGTTCCATAGTTGATTGGCTAGTAAACTCTTAAGTTGTAAGTAAAGTCCTTAATTTGGTAAAAATGAATAACTAGTTAAAACATGACATAAATGAACTAGGCCCGTATTTCATTGAGGGACTCAATAATGATAATGACGTAAGATAAGTTTGACGTAAGATAAATGAACTAGTTAAAACTCTTACGTATAGACTTGCTAAGAAATCGCTATGATAGCTTGGGAGTATCGCATCACCCGACAAACTTTTAAGGTTGTATTTTAAATATTTGAATGTTATTTGAGTTGAATTAGGTGACATGTATACAAAGACTTATTTTGTATGTAAGGTTGTAAGGTGGAATGTCATGTTTAATTTCTTTATAGTTTTCTTAACCATTATGAATGTCATTTTATCTATGAATATGTTTATTCTTCGTATTTGAGTTCAAATGAGTTTAAATTTTGATTTATAATATTTTTATTCATAATGATATGATATGGTGATGTATGGATATGTTTTTGGAGTGTTTCTAGGTTGATTGGCAACTTCAAGGGCTAAGTATTGATACTTGGGCTCAGTGGTATCATAACAAGTCCAACAAAGAGCAATTTGCTACAATTCTAGGGACTTGTATTAGCACAACTAGGGACTTGTGCTGCAACAAGTGCCCTAGATTCATGCCATTGCACTGTTTTGAGCCATTTTGACTTTTCGGGGTCCATTTTGGGTTTCAAACACCTCCAACCACCCCGAGCATCTTCGAAATGATATTAAATTGTCTTTAAAGTATTTTAATTGTCCAAAACTTGGATTAGTAATTTCATAAAATGTTTTTAGGTTTAAGCATTATCAAAACTCTTACTTCCCATAACTTGATTGACCCAATTTTAAGTCAGTGTGTTTCGAATAGTTGTATGTTGCTTTGGTAATGTCCACAAATGTTTTCAAAGACTCAATATGATTTCTAATAATATGGGATCGTTCCAATCATGGTTTATTTTATTTAAATATCATTATTATATTTTGAAATGAATGCTATTATAAAAGTGAAAAAAAATTGTTTAAGATAAGAAAATGCTCTGGTGGCACCTCCCATTCGTATTGTACGTCGGGATGGGTGAGAGGTGTTACACAAATATATTTTTTAAGAGAAAAAATTTAATTTTACAACATTTCAATGTGTAATTAGAAGATACATAGATGAAAAATAACAAAGGTATAATTGTGTTTTATTTGAAAATTATTTTTTGTAATTAAAAATAGAAAAATTAAAAAAAATACATAGATGAAAAGTATATCTCAAGGGGTTTATGAAATTTTACTCAAACTTAAGGGGGCGAGTACGGTTTTCTTGAAACCATAAGCGAGTAAGTATATTTTACACTAAACATGTGTCTTTTACCCAAGAAATAATAACATAATATTGAAAAAAATACTTATAAATTTACTATAAACAAATGATATTAACAATAATAACATAAAATTGGTGAAAGTAACATGTGATAATTTTATTAACACTAACAACATAACAATGGCCAAAAATAAACACTTACATGACTTATAGTAAATTCTCAAAGTAATTGGAATGAGTGTAGAAGTTATAAATTTTGAAAGAGAAAATTTGAGAGAATTTTTTCAATAAAAGATACAGAAAGAGATGTACGTTGACATAGCATGATTGATCTGGACGCTTATAAGTTAATTAATACAAAATTTATGAGAAAGTCTAAAAATAATATTGAATATAAAAATTAGTATAATCGGATTAGACTTCAATCTTTCATATAAAACACCCTCTAAAAAAAATTGAGAGTTAATCCAAAAACCTACTCTATTGGAAAGTTAATTTATTTTTAAATTTGTGTAAAGGAAAGAAACTCGAAACCTAAAATCATATTCTTAACCTTCCTTTTCAAAATTACTATTATCATATATACTTTAAAGGGGCTCTTCACTTGAATCAAACAAATTGGCTAATGCCCAGTCGCCCTAGTATCTAGACATTGGGTTTGCTATATATTGGCAGAGGGATTGGATCTGTGCCTTGGGTCTTCCTTTATAACCCAACCATTAATTTTAATATTGGACCAGTGCCCTCATTCTCATGAGGCTGGCTATGTTATCATGTTTAATTCTTCATCCAATATATAAATGCAGGCAGAAATTTGGCAGTGTGAATACAAACATTATTGGCTCTTTTGCATGATATAATGTATCTACGTCAGCACTGGAGAGCTTGCCTCTTGACTTAACTTATGATTTATTGTGACTGTTCAATTATAACTTCGCTTCCAAAAAGTTCAAGACGGTCTTAGGCTAGGTGAATAAGAGCTGGTATCATATGAACCAGAATTGGGAGAAAAACTCCCATTTCAGACTCTGATACAATGTTCCTTTATGTGATATTACAAGCTATTTGAGTTCATGCCTTATATATACGTATGCTTTAAATATTTAGAACATTTACTGACCACTAAAACAGCAGAATCATCATGAACCAAAGAAACTTTTTGAGAAATTTAATTGACAATGAAACTTTGATGGCCTCATCTGTACATACACAAACCAATAAGAATCCAAACCCCAAAAAGGAAACCAAGAGAAAAGAAAAGAAAAGGAAATCATCCGGATTTCTAGTGCACAAGTGATGCATTCAATCTACCACCTCAAAATCCCTATACCTTTTTTAACTACAATTCAGAGCTAAACGTTCAAAGGCCTCATCAAACAGCTAGTTGTTGCTTTTGATGAGATGATTCTTCTTCATTGAAACACAAATGGACTACTTTTAGTGACCTCCCTTTCCCAAAGCTTAAAGAGGATTCTGCAATGATTGGTGGAGGTTGCAACATCATCATCTTTCTTTGCAGGTAAGTGTAGTAGGTGTGAAAGGTATTAGGGGTCACATTTAAGTGGAAACCCAACCCAAATAGAAAATCCACTTCAAGGAAGTTCATTTCTGTTGTGCTGATTCCTCCTACTTTTGCATAGTATGCATTGTTGTAATACCTGAAATAAAGTTCCAAAATATCAAAAATAAGGTTGGGAGACTTGGGGTTTAGCCGGCCCTTGTGACTAAATGTATATATAATGTCCACTTTCTTAATGCACATGGGAAGAAGAGAACAAAAGAAGAAAGCAGGGTAGGGTGGGGTAGGGTAGGGTAGGCCTATTCACATGCCTTTCAATGGGTTGAAATATATTTTTCTGGGAAATTGAATGGCTTTCCAATTCTAACAAGTCTAAATCCAGATTCTAATTTAATCTTTTGAAGTAAAACTAATGAAAATCCAACAAGACTGAAAGCATGAACTATGAATTTTGTTCCAAGTAACTTACATATCATCCATGAACTTTGCGGCAACCATCACACTGGAAATAAGCAGCCGATGAACGTTGAAAGAATTGATGGGCAACGAGGGTTGTCTTTGAGCAAACCGATCAAGATAAACATATGCAACAATGAAACAAGAGGGGCTACAATTTGCATACTTGTAAATCCTGTCCAAGTAGCTTTGGATTGAGATAGTTGGCCGAGTTAACCCATGAAACACCGAAATCTTCTGAGCCTTAAACCCACAGTTTAGATCATTGGATTCAGCCACTTCTTTCAGCAGGGATGACAGAAATGTTATGAGATTTGACATCATATTTGGGTTCTCTAACTCTGCCATAACATCAAAACAAGTGTTGAATGTGTTTCTTCTTTTTGCTATTGTTAAGGTATATATGGTTTTACTTTTTTTGTGATATAAAAACAGGTAAGGTAGACGTTAAACGGTGGGGAATTTTTCAATTAAAAGAAGAAAGTACCCTCTCATGAATTTGAATCAAGATTTGGATTGGATGTCCCTATTTGGTGGGGTTTATAAGGCAATAAAAAGTGTGGAATATGATTATTCAATTTAAAAACTTAACTTGTTGAAGAGGGAAAAAAAGGTTTGTTTCATTAGTGGATTAAAGTCATTTTCATGAAAGGAGATTGAGGGTTTTTCCAGTGATGAAACTTGTGGCTACTGGTTTGTTGCTGATGGCATGCCATACCCATCATGTGATTACATGTGGGGAAAATTTTTTTATTGTAATTTGTCGGCCCCTATACTTTATTATTTTTTATTTTTGGCTTGAAGATCTTGCATGTGTTGTAAATCTACACAATGTTTTTGTTTATGTTATTTCGGATATTTTTCTTCTGTTGGGTCCATATCTATTGTTTCCATACTATTAGGGCTGCAATATTCAAGATATGTTTGTCTGAAATGCTGAACAACAAACAAGGAGCACCCATGATGTCTGTTTGTAAGTTGTCACCTTTTCTTGACATCTGAAAGATGTTATATAAAATCTTCCATGGATCTGCATCGAGAATACAGCAATTGGTATGAACCCTCTAATGTATAGAGTTCAGGCATGATATAAACAAGCGGTTTATGCCATAAGTTTTTGTCTTTTGCCCCCACTTACTTATCAATGATTAAGCTTCAGATATTAAAATAATTTGACCCTACGATTCCACTTTCACTATGCAACCAAACAATTAACTTTCACTTTCATGGTTTTTAAATGATGAGCAAATCCAATTCAAATTTACCATATTCAGCTGGTGATTGAAACCGAAATATATAAGAAAGAAAATAAGTTGGAAGAACATATAAGGAGGACCCAAGCTGGAAACACGTTTTTGTTGGAGTGAAAGAAGAGGAAAAGCATGTCTGGTTAAGTCACAAAAATGGTTGATCAAGGTGGGGGTATTGAGATTAAAGCTCAAAAGCTTGTCCATGTTGCAGGGTGCCTTCTTAATCCATGTGCTTTTCCATGTGAGACCACCCCCTCCACACAATTTGGTACACCTCCAAATTTAATCTAATAAAACTAAAGTTCAAAATATAAACAGCCTGCCAATCTTATTCTCCTTGATGCATTCCATTAAAGAGAAAAAAAATATTTGGTACAGTCATGAGGCCCTCAAAGTTTTTGAAAATTTTAATTACACCCTTAAAATTTTTTTAAGTAGGCTTCCCAAGTTTTAAAAAATTCTCGTTAACCCTTTGAAATTTAAAAAAAAAATTAATTAAACTCTTCGATTTTTTTTTGTAAATTTTCCTTAAAACTCTAATATTTTTGAAAGTTTTAATTAGAATTATCAAATTATTTGAAAAGTCTCATTAAAACTCTTAAAGTTTTTAAAAATTTTGGTTAGATCCCTAAACTTAATGTCAAAATTCGTCACTATTCTAAATATTCGTTCATCACCAATAGGAAGAAAGCACTCAAACAATAGAGGCGAGGAACAAGTGCAGTATTGGCAAGCATACTTCCCATGTTAGGAAAAGCAGTCAATAAACTATGAATGATGTTTCATTTAGGCCTTTCTACATATATGTTGAAGTGGTAGGAAATATTATTAATATCACCGAGGGATTGGAGTTTGTTTAGTAGTTTATGATTAAGATTGGGTGGTATTTGATTTGGAATTTAGATATAGTTATAGGGTAGCCAATTGTGGAAGAAAAGAAAGAGTGGAGGACAACATCTAAAGTAATGAAAGAGTTTACTTCAATTAAACAAGCTGATAAGCAAGCGAGTTTGTTGTATTCATAAGGACAAATTTTCGTTACTAAACAAATATATTATATTCCTCTAATTATCATCCTTTGGTAGATTCCTTATTTTGATTTTAGGGATTTTTTTAGTTGTGAAAAAGTTAAAACTTAGGGTCTGTTTGATTGCCAGTAAAATATTTTTCGTAAAATGATTTCTGGAAAATGTTTTACTTTTCTGTAAAATGATTTACTGGAAAATATTTTCTGGTGTTTGATTGAATCTGTGTAAAATATTTTCTGCTGCTTGGCAGATTTTTTGAAAATATTTTTCGGAAAAGTTGTTTTTACATATATTAATATATATTAATAAATTTTTATATTTTAAATTATTTTTACTTATATTGCAATGATTTATTTATAATAATACTCAATTATTAAGCTACAATATTAATCGTTATAAATTGAAAAAAACTAATATCAAATAAATTATTTGTAATTGTGTTAAAAAAACAAGTATTGAATAATTAAAAAAAAAACAAGTTACTGGAAAATCGATAAACAGAAGCAGTTTTCTACCGGAAATGAAGGAAGGAATGAAGGAGGCGATAGAGAGGAGAGTACGGAAAATGTCTTACGGAAATTGAAAGGGTAAGACATTTTTCCTAAAATGTAACTCATTTTCCCTTGTTTTGGAGTTCATTTTCCAAATGGAAAATGTTTTCCGCCAATCAAACACTGGAAAAGTTGGAAATAATTTTCCGAAAAATCAATTCCGTCAATCAAACAGACCCTTAATTTGACCTATTAGAAATTGTAAATTTGAGTGGATTTAGCTGTCATCCTCGTGCAAGTATAATTAGTTAACTCTATTTTTCTAAATAAAAAAATGCTAAAATTTCATTAATATTTGTATTTTTTTCCCCTTATTGCAACTTGTTATTCAATATTTATATTAAAAAATTAATAAAAGACAACATAATATTAGTAAACATTACATAAAAGATATTTTTTTATCTTTTAAATATTGGGTTTTATTAACTGTTTATCGATTTATATTACAGGCCAATCTAGGCTTGAAAAAATGTGGTGTTGATGGCTTTGCAATTAAATTATTTTAATAATTATATTATAACAATTTTTAACATAGGACTACTTTAAAATTTTTGCATTGTTAAAATATTGAAATATATTATATTAGTTGCAAAAGATTATATTGAACAATAGTTATTCTTTTATATCATATATAATATAAGATTAATTATATTTTATTTCAAAAACATTTTAATTTTTATTAAATTTATAAAAATATATACATATAACTCGTTTGAATACTTTTCTTAACAACATATCTATTTATATAATATTTTAATGGTAAAAACTCAATTGGATGTGAATTAGATAAAGGGATTTGGTTTACATACCCGACGATCAACCTACCTTCTGCTACCTTAAACTGAACTCTATTCGAACTCGGAAATGTTTACTTGGCTTATAAAATTACGGTTGGGTACAAGCATTTGTAGCAATAGCCATTTGAAAAGAAATGTTTGAACCCTCTCAAACTTTGGCTGTCTTGCCCATCTCTCACAAAGATGAACAAAGATTTAACTAACTGCCTTGCTAAATCTTCAGAGCAACTCAGCGAGTATAAAATTCAGTTAGTTTAAGAGCATCCTGGCCAAGGTTTAAGCATAAGCTCTTCATTTTTTATATTTCCATGAATATACACTTTGGGCTCTTTATCCTGCACAAGTACATTTGGGGTCAGACCTTTCGGTGGAAACCCTAAATCTATCATGCCATATAGATTACTTACAATGCATGGTTTGGATTCCTTACCAGGATGATAGGTGGGAACCCAGATTGTCTACGGAGTCTTGAGAAGCCATTCACATAAAATAAACATTTGTACCCATCAATAGTGCGATGCTCACTGTTTAAGAGACGAGAAAAATAAGTATGAACAAGGCCATGAATTCTCTCAATAATCATTGCCATTTTCCGTTGATAAAATGCTCATTTCTTCAGGCGTGACATATTTTGACAAGATGACTACTTGTTAAAAGCCAGAAAGGTCATAAGGCAAGTGGGAACTCACTTTATAAGATAGGTGAAATTTCTCTGGCCAAATTCCTCAAGGGCAATCTCTTCTTCTTTTGAGTATCTGTATTAATATAGTAAACATTCCAGGTCAAGAAACAATTAGAAGTGAAAACAAATAAACCAAAAAAAAAGGTGCTTCCATAAGAAATGTGGCAATAAAACAAAAATAATTATAAATGTACGCTCCTCACCCTAAAGCTTAACAGGGAACCTATCATATCAAATTATCAATATAAGAATCAAATAGTATTCAGTTGCTGCCGTTTTGTGGTGAATGATAAGGGACTAACAGCAGCAGAAAAAAAAAAAAAAAAAACAAGAAAATAAAGGTCACAACTGCTTGAGCGTTTTCCCAAAATCCCCATTCAATTTTATTTTAACTTGTCTCAAATATTCTTCCTTGAGTTGGGAAAAAAGGTTTGACTCCAGTTTCAACATTAATAAAGATTCGTTCATTGATAAATTACTCACAGGGTAGCTTTTCAAATTTAGTAGTACATAACTGCTTTTATAGCCTTGTAGCTAGGACCATGGGCTGCATAAAGTCTTATAAGGCTAACATTGCAAGGCAACTTCACCAACAATATAAGCCCATTTCTCATACTACGTATTACATCATTGTGCTTTACTCAGATGACATTTGATGCTAGGCCCTTTCTGATGACCGCAATTCCCACAACTATAGCCACGAAGTTCTATTTTGACATTAGTTACATATCCTAATTTTCTGATTCTGCATGTAACATGAGAAATAGTGTAGCACACTTATAGAAATTACCTCCATGGCCACTCATTTTCACAGAAACGGGATATTCCATTCATGGCTGAAAATGGATCGATGTGAACCCAGAGTTCATTGGACTTGTTAGCCAGATGGCCTGTTTGAAGATGAACCGGGACACAAAATATAAGCAAGTCACAATGAAGAGACATTCAGAAACAAATTAAAGAGGACAATAAAATATTTACAGGCAACTAAACAAGGAGAGAAAAATTGGGGGGAGGGGGAGGAGCGAGAGAGTTTTGGGCTGTCATCAAAACAAGGATATGTAACCTTATAGTCTGCTAGCCTGACCTGTACAAAATTACTAAAATGGACGCATGAAAACAAACTTCCAACCTCCTCCACTAAACCCATAACCATACACAGAGACATTGAAGGAATCATGCGCAAGCACACACACAAAATATTGCCATCTTTAACTACATATGCTTTATAGCCAAAACCTATACTATATTCCATATCTTCTTTTTGATAACAGATAAATCATAAAGAACCATCAGAAGGGATACACAAGTGGTAAATAAGACAAATATATGCGAAGTTATGTGTATGTATGCCTGTGAGATAAAGAGATAGGAAGGACTCACCAATCTGATGCAACTCTTTTAGTGCATGTCCACTGGGATAATTCTCGTAGGATGCCATGAAAGTTATGATTGTGCACCCTAGACTACAGAATAAAATGAGTAGATAAAAGGAACTTAGAATCATATATCAACCATCCATAACCTGGGGTTCCACATGGGACCTAATGGTGCTCAGACGAGCCCACAATTATGGATAGAGAAGATTCTATAATATACAATCAGTGGTAGTGACATGCTTCACAAAAAAGGAACATGAAAGAAATTCACCTAACCTGATTAAAAGTAATCCCAGCATGATTAAATTGAGAAATTTCCAGAAACTCTTCTTCCTATTGTTGTAGCTGTAACAAGAAGACAGAGTAAATTATATATTCCACTAGCATAATAACAATTGAAAACAAAAAGACAAAAAACAGCACTGTGCATGAGTACCAAAAGCAAGTTACACATAAGTCCCCTCGTAGATACACTACCACCCCACCCTCAGCCTCCATTGTCCAGATGAGTTTCTTTTGGCTCAGATATCCAACAGTTTTACACAAATTTTCAAATAAATTTAAGGAGGGGAAGACTGCAATCAATTCGACAGTCAATCTTATATGCTCAACAAAAAAGTTAAGGATCAACTGCGTTATATCTTCAGATCTCCAGGATAACAAGGGAGGTGACATTATTCAAAAATACAAGCAGTCACACACACTCCAAAACAGCTAGAAATCTGGTGCTGTTAAAACTAAAGCATGTCAGATTTGTAAACTACTAAAAACCTTGCAAGATTATTATATCTTTACGTAAGGTGTTCATGTGCTTGGATTTTTTTTTTTTTAAACAATCCTTTTAAATTCAGAAGTTACCCATATAAATATGTAAACTAAAACATTTTATCAAAGGTTTCTGACAGTTTAAACTTCAAAAAAGAAGAAAAGAAAAAGAAAACATACATTCTGCTTGCTGCAACTGCAGCAGATAAGTTAAAGATTGGAACTGAGCTGATAATAAAACGAAGCTCCTGCATCATTCAACAATGTGATGAGACAATTGTTTGAGTAACTTGACATGTGTATGTCCTTTTCTAAAGAGATACAGCAACATTTAGTCCCTGATCTTGGAACTTTTCCCAACTTGGTCCATTAAACTTTTTTTTGGTCAACATTTGTCCCAGAACTTGGCATTTTTCCCAATTTGGTACTTGAACTTGAATTCCATTAAGGTGTGATGATGTGACATTATGATATTGTGCCACATCATCACTAGAAAATTTTAAAAAAAGTAACCTTTTTTTCAAGTGATGACGTGGCACAATCTCAGAGATCCATGTCATCATAGCTTAACGGAACCCAAGTTTAGGGACCAAATTGGGCAAAGTTGCCAAGTTCAAGACGAAATGTTGCTTTATCCCTTTTCTAAATCAGTAACCAAGCCCATAATGTACAACTTTACTTTGTAATACCTTGTGTGGAAGCTTAGAGTAAAGTACAACAAAGGAAAGTGCTGGTAAAACCAGAGGAAGAAGCCTTCTGTCAAGTAAGACCCCAAGCTACAAAATAAAACAAAAATAAAATGCAGTGGTTCAGAATAATAATGTAGTATAACTTTAAAATTACAAGTTCAAGACTCACCATAAAAAGTGGATATGCAGCAAGTAATGAACGAGGGAGTGCAGAAGTAAAATACCACTGAATGGAATGTGTCTAAATAAAGAATATCATTAAGGAACAAAGATCAAAACAAATACCAAAGAAACACACACAAATATGCATTATAAAATATAATCCTTAAATATGCTTTTCCTGATAAACAAAAAATTGAAAATACAATCAAAAGGAGGTACGAGGAACTAATAGAGCTTAGGGCAATATGGCAATAACAAAACCTTCAAAAACTAGCAAATCCAATAAAGTAGATGGCTATCCATGCAGGAAGTTTCCAGCCTTAGCCAATAACAGGATAAACCACGATTGTTCACAAAGAATGCATACGAAATAGAATGGGGACTTCTGTAATAAATACTACAGATCCATTACTAGTGCTTAGTGGACACAAATGAAGAAGATTCATAAGGAGATATCTCACATCTGCAAACATCTAATAAAGTAGAAATTACAATAGGAAAAAGTTGTAAATGGAACTAGTCAACCACATCAATCAAAAATAGTGATGTGCTATTTCAAATTAAAATAGAAAAAAGAAACTGGATTGTGCAATATGAGAATTCTTTAAAAAAGGATACACCCCATTCAGAACTTCGATTAAGAACAGAGTTAAACCAAAACACTTCAAATTCAGGCCAAAGAAACCTCTTCCACATGATTGAATCAACCAACACAGTGAAACCTGAGCTGAGAATAATTTCATAAGTTGATAACAGTAGATGAATCCTTAATCAAAAGCTTTGAGATTTTGTAAGAGAAAATCAACCAACCTATACACAAAAGAGTGGTCACAGTGCAGCACTTTAATGCTCTCCAAAATGAAATTGACTTGGTCTGTCATTGATAAAACGAAATCTTATAGTCAAGCACAAATTTAACTAAACAACATGCTATCAGATCCAAATATGTAACTAAAATACACTAACACGAAATAATATCAGAGAACATTATTAATTGATTCATTATAGAGAGCAACAGATAACATGTGATTGCTAGTGAAGCATGTGCATACAGCAATGACCGCAATTAACAAGACAAGAAAACAGTGTGATGCTACAAATGTTTTGAACAAAATTATGTCACTATTTCACAAGAGAGTGGAAAAGATGAAAGAGGGAAAAAAAGTACAGTAAACAACCACCTACCAACAAAAACTCCAGGCCAAGAGGACAAAGAAGCAAGACTATATCACATCTAAAGATGGTTGTAGCGAAGACCTGTTCATTAAGAATGCAGTGAAAAATAAGATCTCAGCAATCCAAAATCAGGATGTCATATCTACAAATTACAAAGTACCTAAAACTGCAAGCAAATTTTATCACAGGTCATGAAAGGAATACATTTAGAACAAACAACCTCTGACAGAAGCATGATCCAAGAAATCAACCAGCTATAGTAAGGTTAAGCAGTAAGTGCACATACCAGATAGTTTAAAGCGGTATAAAAATTCCCTTTCAACCAATGCCCATACGCCAAATTTACTGCATAAAAGGAAAATCGGAAACAGCTAAAGTTTCATTGACTTCTTCACAAGAAAAAGAGTAGATAAATCCACAGTTACTTTCAGAGAAAAAACAAAACAACCTTCATTGTGAGAAAGAACCACTTCTATTTGATAAAAAAAAGGACAAACAGAAACAAGTTACATAAACATTGTCAATCCAATCTAAGACATCGTCGTGCAGAAAATAGAAAAAATAAGTATACTAGAACAACTAATATTATCATCTTTTCTTTATGTTTTCTCATCATTCTCGTTTTCTTTCTTTCTTCTTTTTTGCCTATTTTATTTCTAAATATCAGTCACTCTCAGCTTGTAAAGAGCAGAAAATCCAAATCACAACAAAGTGTCTACATAACAAACTTATCCTCTACAATCGACACTGCCAAGTTGAATAAAATCAATATAAATCATGGTCACCACCTCAGGCAGTATAATTCACTTAGGCACATGTTTAAGGCAATTAGTCTACCCCAGCCCTCTAGGAAGTGAAATTCTTTTCACAACAAATAACATGTCATTATTTCAAGAGATTAATAGTAAAACTAGTGCTTGGTGAAAACCTATTACTTCTTTTCTAACAAAATAACTTCTTTTAATTTGACCAGTCATTGTGCATCTTTATAAAGCTAAGGGATTATAATACCATTTTGCATAAATGACTCATCCGACCCAAATTCAACATCTTTAGTAGCAACATTGCACACCAAAGTATAACTCTTGATCTCTTTAAAAGGACTACATAGCAGACACCCCACTTATAGATGCAAATCAACCCATTCTTGTTTTACACATAGCAAAACTATCCAGGAGTTCAAGTAAACCATAAGGGTGAAATGTAAGTGCATTCGTAGTGATGGCATAAGTGAGGATATAGAAGTTAGACTGCAAGAAGGAATCACCTACACCCATAGCTAGTATATTTGGAAGTGCACGAGAGCAATAGAACAGCAAGTGAAACTGAATTGCAGTGAATATTACAAAGAATGCTTCAACTTGATGTCCAAACTTGTTTCTGACCTGCTCAAACAAACCTCAATGATGAGAACTCTAAATTTAGCCTTCAGATAAAGTTGAACCCTCAAGTAGAACAAGAAGAAACAAGAAAATTGTAAAAACAAAAAAAAATCAACAGCACTGGAAAAAAAAAGCTAAATACCTGAATACGCAGAAAACTTAATGTAGATAGTATGATGCAACCCAATGCCAAACGTACTAAAAAATTTAAAAAAAAAAAATACAGTGCTTCAGTAACTATAGGCAATATGAATATTGCTGCAAAGTCAACAGTGGCATTAACACTGAGCCAAAAAGGGGGGGGGGACAAAAAACCAAAAACCATCCATGGTGTTTTACAAGAAATGCTACAAATTTTATATTATTTATCCAAATAGCTAAAACCATTGAATAGGAACAGTAATATGTTCCCTTTTTTCCCCACTAGCTGATCCTGTTATTGATATCATCGAAATGGCATGTCTTAAAAGAATTACAAATTTCATTTAGAAATAACAAACAGAAGTCTATCAGCTATGAGTATTCAGATAACAAACCAATTATAAGACTATAAATCTTTGGCAAATGCAGCAGTTGCACTGCTAATACAATTGGAGATGAGAAAATTGACGCAAGGAAAGCCCCTGCGAAGAAAAGAATCATACAGTGCTGTCAAAATTTATAAGCACGGCCTATTCGAAGTGGTTTTAAGCAAAAATAAAATAAAATAAAATCTCAATTTCAGTCATTCTTACAAGCAACAACCAATAAAGGTTTAAGCTTACCGATAAAAGTGCGAGGAACAACACCAGGAAACTCCAAATGATCATACTGATATCAGAATCAAAACATCCAAACATAAAACTAAGCATAAATTACGAAATATTACAGAAATATCATAGTTTTAAAGTGGAAAAAAGAAGAAGAAGAAGAAGAAGGCATGGACAAGTGAACTTACATTATCTAAGTGATGTCGATGATAAAGAATATCATGCATAGCCTTAATAAAAAAAAGAAGAAGAAGAAGAAATTTTACAAGAGAAAATGAAAAAGAAGCCAATAACTAAAAGGAAAAAAATTGAAATAAAGAAGATTACCTGAATGTTGAAGCTTTCTTCAACTTTAGTGTAGGGCACCATGAACACATAAAACGCGGCAATAGATCCCAGAAGTAAATCGTAGCCTACCAAAATCAGTCGTAAGTAAACTCAATAGATACAAATTACACGGTTTCTGAACAAATTTAAAGGCCGAATTTTACCATAAAGCTGTAGAAATTTGGAAGCCATTGTTGCGCACTCTGCCTGAAGAGAGAAAAGGCGTAAAACTAAGAATGTTGGGTTAGATCTAAGTTTGAAGTTTGACTCAAAACTAAAACTTGGATCTATGAACATTTGGGCTTTTGAAAGCCCAAAAGAAGGCTTGTAGATGAGTGAAATGTTTCTGTTTTAAGATTCAGTCATTTTTATTAAGACTTTAATTCATCAAATTAATGATTATTTGGTGGTTTAACAAAAACAATTAAACTCTATTGATTGAGTCTTAACTCGATTGCCATTAGTATTATTATCAATGTAGGAGGACATGAATTCAAGGGTGTTGAAGTGCATTATCTTATTAATTATGAGTTTGAGAAAGGCTTTGGATAGTTTAAGTTTTGTCTAACAAAAACAACTGATATGATCAGAATTTTGCTTATACCGTTCAAATATGAATCATTGTTTATACAATTCAAATTTATTTTAATTAATTGTTGTTTATACAATTTAGATTTATTTATTTCTAAGAAAATTTTGTTTTGCTCTACAGATGTAAACATTTCTTCAATTTTAAAAGTGAAAAATTGATTAAAAGTTTTACCAGAAGTTTTAATTTATAAGTTGAAACAAGTAAAGTGGTTTTTGGGTTGAGGGAAAAATAAAAATCAAAAGCAATGTGGAAAACATCCAAACGACGAAGTTATTTTGGTGTAATACATAGAGTTAATTTACAGTAGTGGGGGCATGTTTTGAATTCAGCAAAGCAATGGTGTTGTACATTGTTGTTATCTCTTTGATGAAAATATATATGGTATATGCACAATATAGTGTATCCTTTACATTTGATAGCTATTGCCATCTTTATATGGGAAAAAAAAAAGCAATAGATACATAAGATCATATTGATCATCCTGTCTGCAAGTGGATCCACCATAAAAATAACTACCATATATGTCAATATTTGGATAAAGATAAGTCGAAAGATATATAATGATCACATTGAATGTTTTGATGTTCTAAACCCTATTTAGAAAGATGTAAATCCGTCATTCTCAGAAGAATTTGAGTCATCACATGGAGAGTGATTGTGTCTACCTTCGTAAGTTGTTATCACCATTCGACAATCCTCAGACAATCGTTCAACTCTCTTCTTCACTCTACAGTTGTTGTGCGTACAACGATAATAGCTTCTGCACCAAGTAACTCAAACACAACCTTGTGTTTAGCCCTAGATTAGTTAATAATCATCAACTGTGCAGTTGTATATATAAAAACATGTTTGGGTTAATCTTTTTTTGAATGGAACATGTATTATTGAGAAATGGAACAAACAAGTGCCCATGCGCCATGCAGCAGTGGTCAGCTTTTCTTTAAACTCGGATCTATGTTTAAAGAGCTTCTTCACACTTGCTGGAAGTCATGAACTCATGATGCAAAACTGTGTCAGAAACCCATGTCAATTTGTTCTTCAAGGATAAATTTCATATATATGTTTAAGCAAACTAATCCATCCCCTCCTTCCAGTACTTTTGACAAAATTATGATAACAATTTATGACAATTTAGACACCATCGCAACATCATAAAAATAATTTAACATTAAATTTACGTAACTTTTTTTTTAATAGCCTAAAGTACTTAGGTGGTACCTGCATTATAAAGACTAAATCAAATTAGTCCCTATGCTATTAAATAAAATTAAATAAGTTTAAATTATAACAGAATTAATATTTACTGTATAAAAAGAAAAGTCAAAGTGCTAGAAATTAAGGCAATTCTTTCTTTAATAATAGAGGAATCTATCAAGTACATTCACCTTCCTCTACACATTGCATCAAATATTCACTAGCATAGCCATCGCGCATTTCTTATTCAAGTTTCAGTACCCTGGCCCTTCTTTCTTGAGTATTATTCATCACCAACATATCTTTCAAATGGATGTTCATACATGTATAAACTTGTTTATTCGAATATTGATAATTATATGCACGCAAATATGACACTTTCAACAAATAATAATAACAACAAAATATGTTATATGAAAACTAGCTAGTGCTAGATGATCCAATAACCCTGTGCTGTAATCTAAACATTCTACTGTGGTGGTTTCTAAAAAAGGAAATAATCTTTGAAAGCTTGTATGAACATATCATTAGGCTATTGTTCAAATTCATCAGGTAAAAAAAAAACTTAAGCAGGTACGTACCTTGGATGAAGGCTGTTCTTGACAACCTTCTGCCCATATTTTCTCCACTTATACCCATCGTCTAGCACGTCCACATCACTTCTCGTTTGGAAACAAAACCTTGGTTCTCTAAGCTTTCTCCTAACCTTCACTTTGTTCTTCTCTAAGGCTGAGCTCCTCCACCTGCCAATCATATCCCCAAAGTTGCTCAACCCCCTTTTTTTTCTGTATATTAATGGAAGTCGAAATTTAGATTTATTTGATGGATGGGTACATGAATGCAGATTCAACTATACTAATTTGCCTTCTTCATGCCCAGTATAAGTGAATATACCGTACAAAAAAAACAACCCTCTTCCATATAAGGGCAGATCTTAATGGATTTTATGCATCTAGAGTGCGTATATATATATATATACAAGCTAGCGTGCATGTAATGTATATTTTGGTGGGAATCTCTGTCAGTGCGTTTGTTCTTGATAGAGAACATGACCCAAAAAAGAGAAAGAAAATGGAAGCAAAGGGAAAAGAAATCAGAATACCATGAATTATTATTTCCATCCTTGGCGTTACTGCCGCAGTTCTCATCGTGTACAGCTTTGGGAATGGAATCTAAGGTCCCTACCTAAAATTTATATATATATATGTAAGATACAACTACCAAGAAAATTGTAAAGAGGCAGAAAAGTAGACAAAAATCCGATATCGAAGCTCAAGTTTAAGGACCAAATATACATATACATACATATATATATAGTGAAACTTCAAAAAGATTCAACTTTTTTGCTTTGGGTAAAACCTAATTAATTTCCATAGAGCCTAGCTAACTACCTGGTCGTTATGGGTGATGAACCTCAAGGCGGTGGTGGAATTGGTGGTGTTACTAACAGGAGAGGTAGTGAGAGGCTGAGAGGGAGACAAGAAACTCATAACCTGGTTTTCTTCAAATTGCAGAAACCCTGTTTCATGGATCGCTTGTGGTGGTGGAGTACTACTTGAGAATGAAACTTGTAGCATGTAATTAGGGACTCCCCTTTCTCCTTCCATTTGCTTTTTCAAAACAAACAAAACCCAAAGAAGCTCTCCTCCTACTGCTCGTCAACTAGTAGATAGATTGTTTCTCCTGGAAATTTTTCAATATTATTATTATTTTTCTGTTCTATCTTGTTTAATCGTCCGCCAGTACCGCAAATGCTTTCTCTACTGCACAGTGAAACTAAATTATTAAGGGGATATAAGGAAAAGAAATGGAATATTATAATAGGACTTATTATTACTTACAGTAAATAATTTTGGCATTTTATGGAATTCTTTTGATGCATGCATAGATGTGTAAGAGAGCAGGTTCAATGGGACATATATATCATTTCTCTTATTGACTATATTCAGATTTATATATATGTTTTCTTAATTCATCTTTTTATAGCTATGTATATATAGGATCAAGATGCATAATTAGCATCAAATTTGGGGGGCTTTTTCCCTATGAATTTGGGATTTTTTGGTTTTTAAATATATTTCTTTTAGCTGAAAATAAATGCAATATTGTACTTTATAATTGGACTAATTAAGGAAATCAATGCTAAGATTGAATATTGAGGATATATGCATACTTTTGGGGAGGAAGTGAATGATACACCATTTTTAATCGTTTTCCAAAATGCTCCCACTCAAAATAGAGCTTTGATTAACCTAAAGTCAAGGGTGTTTGGTTGAGTAAAAAACAAAAAATAAATTGATAGGAAAAGTGAAAAATAAAATAAAATTTTAATTTATTTGATAGAATAAAGAAAGTTGTGATGGTAGAAAAGTAATGAGATAATTATTTCACAGTGGAGAATTTTTTTTTAAATGTAAATTTTTCAATATTTCAAAATTTATTTTACTTTATTAAACAATGAATGAAAAGAAAAGAAAAGAAAATTAAATAAGTTTTTATCTTTCCTACTAATGACACCACCTTACTAAGTAAAGCTTAAATTGAGAATATTAGCTAATATTGATAAAAGTATGGCTTATATATCTTTTATATTTAATTTATACATGACAAGCATTAATCACACCAATCAACTCACAAAGTAAAGTGTAGGGTTTAAGTTTTATTTTTAGTACAATACGCTACAGTATTATTACAATATTTAATTTCATCATTACTGTTATTTTTACATTAATTGCAAGATAAATGCATTGCCCATTCAAAGAGACTGTAGCTTTGGCATTATCACTAATATAATCCCATGATTACCAAGCTCTTAGATTGACCTAAGCATTCAACAGCATTTCGGTCTTATAGACCATAAACTCAAAACACCTCACACTTATGTTTATCCTGCAAAATTTGAATGCATCTGAATTCATAACCAAAGCTACGTTGATGTCTATTATATGTATATAACTCTTCATATATAATATTCTTCTGAGTGGTGTGTGTATATATAGATTCCTGTCTCCACTCTAGCACATTTGTAGCTCTATAGATATAGGGCTAGGTTAGGAGCTGCACTTGATCTTGTTCCTCCCTGACCAGCCAATATAAATATTCATTTGACAATATATCATGCACTCAGATTTAAATGCTTCTGGGAAGATAGAAAGAAAATCTACGAAGAAAGCACTTGTTTCAACATAGACAAAACCTAAATTTAAGTTTAAACATTAAAATTAGTCTCCACATTCTCAAATTTATGATAATTATTTTAAATTACTTATTATAATTATATTCTTAAACTATAGATGATATATTAATCAGGTCCTTTCATTATTAAAAATATTAATTTAACCATTAAATAACACGAAAAATTTTATGTGACATAATTTAAAATAAAAATTAAAAAAATAAAATATTATTACATAACTTTTAAAATTAAAAACTAAAAATAAAGTAAAACCGAAAAGAGAGCAAGTGAGTGAGTGAGTGAAGAATAGACTTTATAAAACCTTCGAAAACCTCAAAATAGGGGTGAGCAAAACTCGATTTTATTCGAAAAATCGAAAAAATTTTGAATTTCGAGTTAATCGAATTGAGTTAATTCGAGTCAACTTGAATAAGTAATTTGAGTTTCGAGTTTGAATTGAGTTGAATTTTATAATTCGAATAAAAAATTAGTGTAAATACCCTTTCGGTCCCTATTAATTTTGAAAATGGACAAATTAGTTTCTCTCTCAACAAAATTTTAAAAAAAATCAAAATAATTTTCAAAAATCAAAATATTTATAAAAATTTAAAAAAATTATATTATTTTAAAAAAATTCTAAATAATATATAAAGAAAGTTAAAAACTTAAAAATTTTCTAAAATAATAATTTTTAAGACTTAAATAAGTTAATTAATTATTCAAGTTTATCATACTAAAGCATCTTCTTCTTCTTCTTCTTCTTCTTCTACTTCTTCTTTTATAATATTTTTTTCAAATATATATGATTTCAAATTTATGTGCTCTAACATAGAATTAGTTATATTGTAACAAAATTTTAATTTGAAATGTTTAAGTTTTTAATTTAACTCGAACAATTTTACTCAATTTGATTTGACTCGATCCGAAAAAATTCAAATCGAGTTAGGATGATAAAATAGAACTCCTCAACTCAATTAACTCAAAATATTTTCATTCGATTTAATCGAATGCTCATCCCTACCTCAAAACCAAGATTTTTACATTCATTACATTTTTCATTTTAAATTATGATACATAAGATCTGAAATCTTATTTAACGGTTATATTAACAACTTTAATAATAAAAGGACCTTATAAATTTAGAATATTTTAAAATTTGAGGATTAATCTAAAATGAGACCCATAATTTAAAGATATTTAATGTAATTAAATCATTAAACACACAAAATAGCCAGCTTTCATCACATTTTTGGGAAATTTTGTTTTGTTTTATTAAAGCAATTTCAACTCCAAAAAAGGGAAAAAAAAAAGAGAGTATAATATGCTGTTTGCCTTGTGATTAATTTTCAGAACTAGTTGGGGGATCTAAGTAGCCACTGTGCTTATAACACATGAAGTTAAAATTAGTTAGTTAAATAGTTGTGTGCCTTAATTATGTCACTCAAACTATGATTCATTCATTTGTTTAAGCAAGGTGGATGGAAATATGGGTAATGTTCAACCGTACTGACAGGTTAATAAAAGCACAATAATGTTAATTCTATTAATTTTAAAAATGAGAGAGATGAGTTAAGTCTTGCAGGCAATGAGTGGAGCGGCATCATATCAAAACTTCCGGCCATGCCAAAAATGTAAAAGAAATGCAGACTGTTTTCATAGGGGCTTTCAAATCCAACATACATATAGAAAGAAAAAAAGGGTTAAATCTTGCTATTTGTCTTATACTTTTTTAATTTTTAATATTTTGGTTCTCACTAAACAATAATTGTTAAATTCATTCAATTAAGTTATGTTATTTCAGAATCTGATGGGGTAAATATATTATTATATATGTAATGTCATGTCAACCTGTTATTTTCACATATTGCTCACTAAAATTCAGTTAAGGGATTGACGATCGTTATTTGTGTCAAAACATGAATTTTAAAATTCGAAATGTATAAGAACTTAGAATTATCTAATTGGAGAAAATGAGTTAAATCTACAACCGTACGTACAAGATTAGTAATTGAATTTAACCAAACAAATTGAACTACTACTATTTGGGTCAAGACTAAAATTTTAAAATTCGAAAAATACATAGATTAAATTGACTAATTTGAAAAATGTAGAGATTAAAATTAATCAAATTAATGTATAGAGACTAAATTTATATTTTTCGCAATTCATTACAAAAGTAATTTTAAACCATATTTTAAAAACAAAAAATTAAAATGTTAGGAAGGTATAAAATGTGAAGTCGGACCCAAGGTTTGGCTGCAAAAAGAGAAGATAAAACTATGATAACTCCCACCCTCATTTCTCTCCCTTTCCATTCACCATCACCTGTTACTTCACCTCATGAAAAGACACTCCCAACTCCCTCCGCAACATCATCAACAACTATATACTAGCTCTAGCTAGCTTAAATTTCCCATTGCCTCAACTACTTTCAAGAAGATCTTCTCCAAAAAGTTGTAAACTTCCATTTTGCACTTAACAAAATGTAATTTTTTGTTAATCAATTTTCTCACCTCATCATTAGCCACAAACATAAACCCAAGCTTATGCTTTGCTCGCCTTTGATCTCTCCCCATTAAACCCTTTTCTCTTATATTACAAGGCAACATGATTACCTTATCCACTTGTAGAACATATGTTTAGTTCTCAAGGCATATGTTTTTTTTTTTTTAACTTTTCGTGGAGAACATTGTAGATTGGTAGGCTCTAAGCATATCTTATCTTTTCTCATGTGACAATATAAATAAAAAGTAATGAAAAATTGAATCTAAAGAAGTTAGAATGATTCAATTGAATAAAATAGATATTTTATTTTTAAATATGAAATTTGGATTTTTACCATTCCTAAGTTTGAAATATTTCATATTTAACATATCAAGGGTGGATTTTCAATTCAAATTTTATATTGTTTGGGCCTTGTCCATTTTAATTTTGACATAGATTCAATTTTATTTTGGTTATTGATTTGTTCCTCTATACATTATAACGATATAATTATATGAATGTATTCCGAAAAAAATTGAATTAAAACAAATCTGATTGATTTGGTTAATTGATTTTTATTTATTAAAAAATTAATTTTTATATAAAATTTTAAAGTTATTTTTACTAATTTAATACAAGAAATATTTTATTTTCATATTATAAAAATAATTATAAATTAAACAAAAATAAAAGTAACCCGGTTCAGATAGTTACAATTTGTGAATTTGTAAACTGAAAAATAAACTAAACTGAATGCATTTAAAGAATAACGGAATTAAACACTAAGGTTTGAGTAAAGAAGAGGATAAGGTAACTAAGGGGACTGGGTGTTGTGAAGTGTTAGGGTTGTTGAAAGGTCAAAAGATCCCTCCTTTATCATCTTGGAGGGTATTTATAGAGGGGAGGTCTCGTACTCAGTAATGCCACATCATTGACAAATTCGGGACATGGTTTTCGTGCGGTTGGCTAGGTGACAAGGTCGTTGTACGTGAGCTGTCTTCTTACATGGTATTGTTTTGACATTCCTTTGGCTAAGATAGTACGAGGTTGTTATTTCTAATGGTCCCTTTATAGAGATGGGTGTGTTCCTACCAAAAGTGAGTGGCCTAGAGGATGATGTGTCCGGGTGGATGGTCACCCAATGGCCAACCAAGTTTTGTAAGGTGAGGGACCATTCAGGTACTCTTCAGGTGTGGAGCTAAGTGTTGTGAGGCAGAGGACCGTCCATAAGTGTCTTTTAAGTACATTCTCTTGGTGCCACATATCCCTTCCAAATAGGGGCATAACAAAATTCAACTTTCATTTCCTCAATTTCTTTACTCAATCATATCATAATCGAAAATGTGCTTTTCAACCTAAAAAGTAATGCCAAAAAGTTAGGGCTAAGATACTTTTTGCCTTTTGTGTTTTGAAGTACAAATTATCAAAATACTTTTATTTGTATTAACTATTCAAAATGTATTTAAAAATTCAGGTTTATTTATATTTTATGTATCATTAATATTAAACTATTTAAATATTATTTACAAATATCATTATATTTAATTATTTGAATATTATTTATTATTATTTTTAAAATTTTAAAATATTTCATGTATAATTAAATTTAAAAATAAATTATTAATTATTAAAAAATATTTAAAAGGTATATTTTATGCGTAATTATTATGCCCTAAAATATAAAGGGTTAATTGAAATAAATAACCAAGTAATGACCTAGATTAAATGGTGAAATAGTTAGTGCACTCCTTAAAGGTCTTAGGTTCAAGTCACTCCTTTCCTAATGATTAACACGTCATTATCCCCCTTGCTTACCTAAGTTTGAGCCACCATTTACCCAATTCCGTTTCTTTTTATTTGACAGCAGGGTAAATTACTAAGCAGCCCCACCCCTGATCTTTGCCAAGAAATGGTAAAAAGGTCTCTATCCCGATGTTTGATCTTGAATCTTTATAGAATTTCTATACAATACTAATCTTACGATTGATAAAATGATCTTTCATGAATCTTGCCAAAGATCTTTCGGAAATCATAATTTATCTTGAAACCAACCATTAATTCTTGTGTAAATGTCGTTCGATAGACCTATTTTAGGAGAATCAAACCAGATTTGATCACAAGGAATGTCGTTCGAGCTTTTGATGAAAAGCGTGTGCTGTTTTACGAGTAAATCGAGGTAAACCGTGCCTCAGATTAGGGCCATACGGGCGTGTGGACCACACGGCCCCTCACATGACCATGTGCCTCTGAAACCCTATGTTAATTCAAATCTCACACTGTTAATAACCCTCCACACGATCTGCCACACGGTCGTGTCTCCTCTGTAGCTTAAAATTTACATGTTCCACATAGCTACAGCTTGTTACATGGCCTGACAACACGTGTGTAACCTTTCCACACGGCTTAAGATATCGCATATGGCCTGGCCACACGGCCGTGTGCCCCTTGTTTTACAGATGTGCTCAGAATTTTTGTAAATTGATCAATTTAGACCCTGCATGATTCTCGAACTATTTTTAGAATTTTGTCTCTTTGAATTGAGTCCTTGATATAATGAATAACGATGGAATCTATGATTTGATTGACTAAATTATTACTATATATGCATGATATGTAATTAGTACATGCCTTTTGTGATTGGATTACTGATACTCGAATCACTGTATTACTGATTGGATGAACAACATGCCTACTGTTACTGATAAATCGAAAACATGACATAAATGTCTATTGCTATTGTTAATCTAATTATATGTTGATCATGTTTATTGTTTTTATGTTGTACTAATAATAGCATGTCATACTACATTGTATGGGGTGGGACACTTTGAAAGGAGAAAGTACTGGCAGTTTATCTGTAAACACTGGTGGTTCATCCACAAACTTATTAGTAGCTTTTTTCTACAAACCCATTGTGTATTCATAACCTATTGGCAACGTATTAACCTATAAACATTGGTGGTTTATCCACAACTTTTACTAACAGCTTTTATCTGCAAACCCATTGTGTATTCACAACTATTGGCAGTGTATTAACTAGCAACACTTGTGGTTTATCCACAAACTGGAGTGTCTGAGATATAAGAGTTTTGGGGAACTCTTACTATGGAGTGTAGCGGTGGGGTAGGACATTTCTTTATTGTTAAACTGAAATTGCATTACATCAACAATGTTAAACTGAAATTGCATTACATCAATAGTCATAAGCATGCTTGAATGAACGGTCAATTTCTACCATGTTATATAATTGTTATTGTACGTAACACTATTTTTATATGTTTGTTTTATTACTTTGCACTAATTTTCTTATGATGGAACTCATACTGAGCTTTATAGCTTACACCCTATTTGATTTTCATCCTTACAGATAACTGGCTAGGTTAGGATGTGGACATGGCATCTGGAGGGTCTTTGACTCAATTTAAGTTAATAATATATTTTAGATTTATTATTTGGCCTTTTAATTATTTAGAGACTGTATTATTTTATTTTGAATTGTGGCATGAGACATAGAATTTGATTTTTATTTTATAGCTTGCATGACATTTAATTTGATTTTAGGACATCTAATTATGAATATTAATAAGTTATGCATGAACCCTGATTTTTATTAAAACGTAAATAGATATCACTTTTCCACTGCTAAGATACAGTTAAAATTTTGAATAATACATAAATTGGTAGTTAATCAAGTTTTCAAAAAAAAAAAGTCACCATTACATAGATTAGATAATATAAACTGGTTTTGATAACTCGTAAGTTTTTTCTAAAAATAAATTAATTTTTCTTCTAAAAAAAAGTAAATGTTTTAATATGACTATTTTAAAAACTCTAATAACTTAGCGAGTCATTTCGGTGATTAATATAATCTTTTGAATTTGCGTCTAAAGTTTAGGCCGGATTGAAGAGGTTACAATAATTATATTAAATTATTTAAATATTATCTAAATTATTTTTAAAAAATAAATATTTATAATTTAAATACATAAATTTTACATGTATATACATATGCATGCATATGAAATTTGTGGATAGCATTTAAATGACTGCTTTGGGAGAAAACTTGATAATTCAACATATTGATGAATAGACGAAGCATTGTGTGAACGAGTGCGGTTGTATGTGTCCAAGTGGTGCCGATTGTGGCGATGGTGTGGAACAAATTTATGGGTTAATTTGTTTCCTAAGCAACATTTTGCACACCATTTATGGATATAATAAATATAACAATTGTTAAAAAGATATGTCTATTAAATAATTATTGAAATACTAGTTGAATTCAACCCTGCTGCATCTCATTTCCTAATTACGTGCAAGAAATGGATTACACCAACAATCCTTTCTTAATCTCTGCTAGCCAGCTGGTGGGATTTAGTGTGGGTGATTTCTTATTTTAAATTCTAGTTATTCCTTCCACACTAAGAAATTTTATTCACCAACTCAATGTACTTAGCATTATTTGGAGCGGATTTAATCCCCAATTTATCAATTCTGACATTTTTTAAACAATAAAAGATAATTATGTTACAATATAATTTTTTTTCACTTTTCTATTAGTTTGTTTTTTGTTTTGTTTACCGACGATGCCAATCTTTGGGTTGGTTATTGCCTTTTTTTTTCCCTTCCATTAACTATTTCCTTTTTCTCATTCATTTCATATGTTTTCTTTCTTTTTCAGTTTGCATATATATCTTGTAGGTATCTTTTTTGTCTTTACAAGTTATGATGGTAGATGACGATGCTTGCTTTCGCTAAAACTCTATTTGCCACCAGTAGTATTTTTGGAAAGTGAATGGCTCTTTGTCAATTTCTTAATTTATTTTTGTTTTGAGAATATTTCAGAATAATAAATGATTTCACGAGTCGATTTGGGCACATGTTGTCTTAAGTTTTATATGTTTTTTTGGTTTGTTTTTTCATTATTTAATAAGTCTTCAAATTTAGAAATTTTTGTTTACTCTTGTAGCACAGTTTTTAGTCTTACTTATGCATGTAATATTTGTTTTACAAGTGATTTTAGGGATGATTTTGTTGTTGTCTTTTATAGTTTGGTGAATGCTCGATTCGTTTGTCAATTTTTGCTCACCGCTTTGGGCCATTCGGGGTTGATTTTTCTTATCGTGTTAAGTGCTTACAATCACTCCAGATATATTATGTTTGAGTTGTGACAAAGCCGATGATCAACGTGTCAGAATGCTTTATTAATGCTCAGGCTAAAACCTTTGTTGTGCTACTGGAGTTTGTCATTTCCCATCTACAATAAACGTTTGTTAATTTTTTCCCTAAATTGTATGGTTCCAATCCATTAAATAAATTAATAAATTTATCTTTAAAAAAATAGTAAAATAAGTAATTTGATGTATTAATAAACTTAACTATCAAGTAATCTCCGGGTAATGAAATTATATAAGAATTCAACTAGATTGTGCTTGAACATCACAGAATAATTACAATTACTAATGCAACAATTACAGCCGTAAAAACTAATTTCTGAAAAATGTAATTACATCTAAAAAAAAAACTAAAATTCGAAAGTTATCTCCCTTCTAACTCCTCAATTCTAATCGGCTCATAATAGTTGAAATTCTCTAATTAATTGATAGGTTTTTAAGGGTTGAAATTCAATAAGAGTGGTGCCATTCATTTTGGTATTATTGGTTAAGTTGAACATGTGAGTGGGAAATGCAGCAAAGATGCTTTTCAACCTGCACTGTAAAAAGTAATTAGTAATAGCACAAGGAAACTATTGATGGTGAATGCTCCACTGTGCCTCACACTGATTGCAATATGGTGTTGTCAGATATCACACCGTCCTCTTCCAAACTATTTTACTAAACATTTCTTCTTAATTATTTAATAATTTTAATAGTTTTTATATATAATTTTAATAATTTTTTTATCTTAAACTTGAAACTTAGAATTCTTGAGGTTTAAAAGTTAGAGTTTAAATTTTAAATTTTGAGTTCAAGGGTTAAGATTTAAGATTCAAAATTTATAATTTAGAGTTTGAATTTTAAATTTGGAGTTTAAAATTCAAGATTCGAGTTTAAATTTTTAACATTTAAAATTTTGAGTAAAAAAATTATTAAAATTATATATAATAACATGAAAAAAATTATTAAAATATTATTAAATAATTAAAAAGAGATTATAAAATAATTTTTTCCCACATCTACATTTTTATTTATTACTCTCTTAAAATTTTAATCTCAAAGTTAGAAAAGAATTAGTCTCCGTCACTGGAACTGATATCCCTCATTTTTCATTGAAACAAGAAATAACAAATTAAAGCTAACACTTCACCATGCCAATGGAAGCGACATCTTCATGATTTCTCCATTGACGTTCAAAAAGTGTAATAATTAATGCTCACAAAAAAGATTACAATTTGAAGCAATAAGAGAGCAAGTCTCTAAACCCACCCTCTCTTTCTCTCTCTTCATATTTATTTCCATCTAATTAAATTTAAAAGTAAAAGTAAAACCAAACCCTTAAATAAAAATAAAAATTATTTTATTGAATTTTTATCACTCGATGTAATAAAAAATAAATATATACGTGGGATGAAGATGAATTCCATGCAATAATGATGGCAGTTTCCAAGGGGAAGAGAAATTCATGATGATAGAGTGAGGCATCAGATATTTGGTGGTCCCATTGATGTCTGTATCTAATTCCCTTTCAATTATCAATCTGTGTTTCACAAATGGGTGTTTGAAAGTTGAAAGGGAATGTTATTACAGCTCAAACTTACCCATCTTCACCAACTTTCCTAGCTATCATCAACATGTCTCGATGCAGTAATGTGATCATCTACTTCCATTACCACTGCTTCCATGTGATGAGACGATTGTCTCACTTAGTTGGATTGTTTTTCATATATAATCAATCCACCAACACATGGATGTTTATTTTAACCACTTAATCAATTCATCTTTTACACTAACTTATTCATCAACAAATTCATTCATCAACTTTGATTTTAAATACAACATATTTAGGTTAAGTTAAGTTTATATATATAATTTATCAATTTGAAGACGACATTGTTGGGAAGGTCAATCACGAACCCTAAAGATGGATCATAAAACGGACATGAAAAGTATAAAAAATTTATACATTATAACTGTCAACTAAGTCTTAACTCGGTTAGTATCAATTTTGTTTGCCAATTAGGGGCATTCAAACGGTCGGTTCAATTAATACTCAAACCGAATTACCTGAAATGTAAATTTATTTAACCGTTAACCGAACCAAAGTTTTTTCAAATACATTAACTGAACCGAAATATTTCAGTTAATTCGACCGGTTAACCGGATTAACCGAATTTTTTTATCTTCTTTTAATTATAATAAATATAAAACATATAAAAAATGCTCGAGAACCATATAGGCTAATGAGGTGTGGGGACTATATTGGAATTAAGACCCAAAAGAAACTTGGGCGTTTATTACTTGGACCATATTCACAATTTATTTCTATACCCGAACAAATACAAATTTGGAAGGTGTAAATTCCATACTTGTGGCTTCTATGGAATTTCTTATAATTCGGATATACTATTTTGAGGCGAATGCTTTACATTAAATTAACATCTAATTGAATAAAGAGGGTAGGCATAACAAATACTAATACAGGAACAGGAGGGCATATATATTATATATAAGTATAAGAAAACTTATTGTAAGCTGTTTTGAATCGCTCCACTACTTAAGTTTCAAAAAAGTTCTAACAAAAGCCAAAGATGTCTGATTAAAATTCAACTTAATGTTTTTATCTTAAACTTAAAAGAAGAAAAAATATTTCTTTTCTTTTTACAACCAACAATTTTAAAAATCATAAGATTTCTTTTTGATTTTTTTATTCATGAAAACTATATATAAAAATAATTATATAGAATAGTTTGGACCTTCTCACCTGATAATGAGAAGACGAAATCTGGATAAATACCAATACCTATTATTGGTAGAAAGATAGAGATCGAAACAAATAACTTTCGCGTTCCAAAAAAAAAAAAAGACTTGGAGCATTAAATACCTTGTATCAATAGAACATTTAATATTCATTTTGTTAACAGTTTAAAAATCTTTAAATGAAAGTGAAAACAATAAATAAGATATTAGAAATATTACATAAATCTTAAAATTTAACAATTATATATAAAATATATATTATTTATTTCAATTAATTGGTTAATTCGGTTAATTACTCGATTTCGAACCAAATTAATTGATAACCGAAATTCTAAAAAATCATTAATCGACCTCCAAATGAACTAAATTCGGTCATCGATCAATTAACCAAATTAGATCGGTTTAGTTGGTTAACTCAGTTTTAACCGAACTATGAACACCCCTATTGGCAATGCAAAAGTACGTTAGCTCGAGTATATTGAAATGTGTTTATTCTTTTATTTAAGTGTCCGGAAAATATAAAAATATACATTATGACTATATTTGAGATAAATAAATATATGTTGAAATCAGTTAAGTCATGGATTCGGTATTTTTCCTTTTTGGTAAGGTACATTTATTTATAAAAAAGTATAATGATAAATTTAATACTTTATATTTTCTTTCAATTTGATTCTTTTTAGTTAAATTTGGCCCTTAATCTTTCAAAAAAGAATCAAATCATTTTTTTAACAAAAATGATGATTAAAATATTAATTTTTAATATTGTTGGCGTGACAATTCACATTAAAGTTCATGTACAATTCATGCTAATATAATATCATTGATTTTATATACATCAACAAATAATTCAAATATTATACATCAAAATTGAAATTAAAAAAATTCATAAATTTTTTTAAAAAATTAACATGAAATACACGTGTACTGAAAAAAGTAAATTGACAAAAAACATAAACGTTAATAGTTTATAAAATAAAATAAAAAATCACAAAAACACTACAATTCGATTATCGATAGAACCCTAAAATGATTTAACTAAAATTGGAAAGTGATAAAATGGATTTACCAAGGACCAGCCCAGGTGTATGGATTTTGCAAAGGAGAGCTTGAAAGAAAAATATATTCTAAGAATTGCATAGTTTATACTTTCATCATCATAACAATATAATTGATCTTTGTAAGAAGTAGATTAATGTGAGAAAGTTAAAACAAAGACCCACACACATTCCAATGAAAAGGTATTGAAAAGTGAAGAGACAGATCCCCAAGAAAAAAGTTGAGGGGCAAAATGGAGGGAAACAAAGTTTATTTGTTACGAAAGACCAATCAAACATGCTGCTGCTATCTAAACTCATCACTCCCAACCTTTGAAACCCCAAAAGCAAAATCTATATATAAATATCACCTCCCTTTTACCGAATGGAACCCACGTCTCTACTCACCTACTATCATTTTATATATAGATTTGGTTAGCACCATGCGTGTGCTGCCGCTTTGCACGCAGCTGATGACTAAATTTTCTTCTAATGATTTCTTCCCCTGCCCGTGGGGGCGGGGCTTCATCAAAATTTCCCCATTCTTTACTTCATTTTGTAGGGCTAATGTTTCTTGCAATCCAATCAAATAGGCTCTAGTTTATTTTGAAATGATTTATAGTCAATTTGTTGGCAACACCTGAGTGCCATGGTTGCAACCAAGTTCACTTCATGTACCGGAGTTAAAATCTCATTGCTTTTTTCTTTAACAAGATTTTAAGGGGAAGGTATATTTTAAATCGATTTTCGATTCAATTAATTGATCTAATCTAATTTTAACAATACTGATCAAAGAAATCCACCGTGGCCCATTAGGCAAACTATAATTCATAACCACCAATCTACCGACTGCCATAGGACATCACAATATTCTTTTCTGCCGAAACCATAGTTAAGGAACCGCAACTCTGTATTTGGCTGTCAGCTTTGCAACGTCAAGCATGCATGGAAACCACTAGTAGTATGAACACCTTGCCCCAACAGCTATTGTTACAACTGTTGTATATAAAATATTTGTTTGATCCCAAAATCGGAAATGATAAAGATAAGTTGTTCTCAAAAAATCATTTAAGAATAATATTTTTCTCTCAACTATATACATATAAAAACACACTTAGTTGGATTATCAACAATGCATTCCATACATTAAATTTCTTTCTTTTTTATATAAAGAGTAGTGACTAATGACTTCTTTTTTTGGTCAAAAAGAAAGAGGCTCACAGAACCTAGACTATATGAGCTGCAACCCTCGCAGCAAAACCTTCATTATCTTGTTCTTTCTCCAGCTGAATCACATTAGCAGCCAGTAGTGGTGGCCTAACAAAACCAAATTCATTCCCAATGATCTCCCAACTTTCGCCATAGAGTCAGCAACCCGATTCTGTTGTCACTTGCATGATAAAAAACCAACTGTCACGGACGTGATTTTAACTCCTGAATATGCCTTATCTCTGCCACTCCATTGCTAGTTGCAAGCAGCTTCGATCAACAATGCGTTATCGCTTTCAACTTCAACCCTTCTAAAACCATTCTCCCAAGCCAGACGAAGCCCCTCTAAAAGAACCCTTGCTTCCGTGTGAAACACTGACTCACCAAGTCTCTTGGCATACCCCATTATCCGGTTGGAGTTCGCATCCCTCAGCACTCCGCCAATGGTTGAGATACCAGAGTCCATATCCGTGGCCCCATTAAATCCATCCTTCTTTCGGGCTCCTCCATTGGTTAACTACACCCGAACCCATTTCACGCCGACTATTAATATTACTCAAATGTCTGAAGCTTCTAGCCCAAGACATACTCAACATGATCACATCTCTATAGCTAATACTCGCATCTTGAAAGACAAAAAGCATCACGAACCTTCCAAACAAACTACCAGATAATAAGAAATAATGTACACCAGTTGGTTCCATCAATGCTAAATTGTCCAGTGTTCTTTAAATTGCATACATGCCACATCCTAGTATTCAAATCAAAGAAATAGTTACTAGTAGTGTCAGGGATAATTCTTCTCCAAATATTGAGCAAAAGAATAGTCTCTCAAAACATAGATTGCTGTCTCGACACTCTCCATATCTCAGCTACTATCTGCCATATGTCGCTTAACTCTCATTCATCAGCAGACGCCCCTTGAAAAGAAGCTAGAAAAATTGTCGTACACGTTGGGGTGCCTTACATTTCCAAGCCAACTTCTAATCATCATTCGCTACCTCCCATCCATCCCCCGCAACTGCCGTATATGTATTAACAATGGAGAACAACCCATTGTTACTCCATTTCCATGTTAACATATAATCTCCTGCGAGATCAGATGGAGACCTCCCAGCAATAAACGAAACAATATGCGGGGGCACCATTTTCTCCAATGCCATCCAATCCAAATCGCCACTAGGACCCTTCAAGTCCCCCACATTCAATCTTCCTGAATAGTTCCATTCAGGGATTTAAATTGCGGTCGCGGTCGCGTTTTCGGTCGCATTGCGTTTATCGCGGTTGCGGACATAACGGATGCTATTGCGGTCATTGCAGGTATCGCGGTCGTGAATTTTACATTACTTATTGTGTATTGCGGGTATAGCGGGTTTCGGCAGTAGCGGTTTCGGACGGTGCCGCTACCGCTATATAACAGCCGCTATTTCGGTAACGGACCGCTATTTAAATCCCTGGTTCCATTATCAATACTAAACGGTCTTTCTTTCACCCAGCAATCATCCCAGAAACTAACCATTCTTCCATTACCAATAGACCAACACACTCCCTCAAGGATCTCACTCCATATATAAGCATCTCCAAGTATAAGAACAAAAGCTACGAGAGATTGATTGCGCAATCACTACAGACTGCTCGATTAAATGTCCAAGGTGCTTCATCCTCAAGACAAATAAATAAGGTGATAAAAGGATCACCTAGCGAATGCCCATAGTAGGTTTAAAAGCATCAAAGACTTCCCATTCCTCAACACTTGACTTCATATTATATTTAATATAAATTTTATATAAACCACAAATTGTTAAAACTATTTGAAAATAGAGGAAACTTTGACACTTCCTCCTCTACTAATGTGTTTTGACTAGTTATTATGCCTATTTTGCAATGTGGACTGAGAAATGATGAGTTTCAAACCTAGATTAGGCACATCCAGCCGAAATTCTATTCATACAAACCAAAATACTCAGTTGCTGGAGTTTCAGAACTTGATTAATTTAGTGAGCAAAAATAATGGCATCAAACAAACATCTTAAACAGTAACTAGAGGTAATTCAGTAAAAAGTTCATAAAAAAAGTTCACTAACAAGAAGCAAACACAAGGATGCCATGATCTGCAACAGCTTAATTTAAAATCTACTCATAGATCCAGGGGTGAACACTGCTCTGCCAGTTAACAGGGCTTTCTGGGAACCACAATGCAATTTCCTTCTTAGCACTCTCAACCGAATCACTTCCGTGAATCACATTCCTGCAAAAAAAAAAAAAAAACAAAATCAACACTACTGATATGAACTAGTTTCAGCTCAAGGGAAAATAACAAAATGCTAAGAGATATGCCTAAACTCAATGAAACAGGTATTCAATCATCGGAAGTAAAAAGAGAACTATCTATACCTGCCAATGTCAATTGCAAAGTCACCACGGATTGTTCCAGGAGCAGACTCAGCAGGGTTTGTGGCTCCAATAATCTTGCGACCAGTGGTAACAACATTCTTACCCTCCCAAATCATAGCAACAACAGGACCAGAGATAATGTACTCTATGAGCCCATTAAAGAAGGGTTTTGCAGAGAGGTCTGCATAGTGCTTCTCAGCAAAAGATTGATCCACGGTGATGAGTTTCAAACCTAGATTAGGCACATCCAAAGTAAAATAAGTAACATAGTGCCGATAATGTCAACAGAATTAGAAAAGAGCATTGACTTTTGTCTGTTCAATTCAAGTATCACAAAAAGTATGGTGAACATTCAATCATCGCTAACAAAAACACTAAGAGAACTCAGAGAAAATTATTAGAAAAGCGATGGATTACCCTTCAAATAGAAACCTTTCTTCTCAAATCTGCCAATGATTTCACCAACCTGAAAGACATAACAATCTCCATAAGAAACACAATTTTCTCATTTCTAACCCACAATCCAATAAAATAAGGTGCTACATCAGAAAAACGTGAGAACCTTTCATATGTCCCAAATAAATACTTTTCTTTTTTAAGAATTCATCTCTCGAAGTATTTGATTTTATAATAGCCGTAGGATGCAAAAGAATAGATTTCAAAAAGAAACAAAAACAACAGTACTCGGTCTATGAATCCTAGCTAAGTTGAACCAATATTCCCTGCCTCAAGACATTAGATCTACGAGCTTAACTACAAGAGTTCACTAAGGACTATAGATTCTTTATGGTTTTTTATTTATAATTTCTAGCAGTTAAGGGAATCAAACTATCGGATAAAAGGATAATACAGCTGAAAAAAAAAACCGAAAATTGACAGAGAGAAAGAAGAAGAAACATTACCAAACCCCTCTGGACGCCATCAGGCTTGATCATGATGAATGTTTGCTCCATTGTCTAACTTTTACGTCTCAATGTTCGTCGCCTCCTAGTGTGTACCTCGGTGCTTAATGCTTATGCGAGAGTGAGAGTTTAAGGTGTTTATATACAACCGTATTAGGTGGCCGAAACCCTAGTTCTGCCACTTTCTTGCAAGAGAATATCCTACTCCACAAGCTAGGATACTTTGGTCCGTACGCTCAATATATATAAACTTGCAAAAATTATTTAAAAAGTATTTAGAAAACTTTAAAATTTATTTAAAATATATAAAAATTTTAAAATATTAAAAAATTAGTAAAAAAATATATTTTTAAAAATTTATTATAATTTTTAGAATTTTTTAAAAATATTTTACAATTTTTACGATTTTAATAATTTTTAACGGTTAGAAAGTGTTAAAAGAGGTTTGAAGAGATGTGCTAATCAGATCCGATATAGCAGAAAAGAGAAGAAAGAGGTGTTAACTTCTAAACTGGTTAAATTGCTGGAAGCTGAGAGAAATGATGAAACGGATGAAATTGGGAAAATGGAGGTGATAGCTAGATTGTATTTTCAACATTTGTTCTCCGCTAGAAGAAGGGGAAATTATGACTATATTTTGTCAGGAATTAATCGTTGCATTTTTTATGAGGATAATTCTAAACTTAAAGTGAGATACACGAAGGAGGAGATCCGAAAGGTATTAGCAGAATTGGGTCCTACAAAAGCACCAGGAGAGGATGGGTTCCTGGCGTTATTCTATCAGAAGTGTTGGTCAATTATCAGTGACGATGTTACATCCTTTTGCCTTAATCGACTGAATAGATGTATGGATATTAGCTTAATCAATAAGACTAATCTTCTTTTAATTCCGAAAATTGCAAATCCTTCGAATATAACTCAATGTAGGCCGATCAGCTTGTGCAACGTGCTTTATAAACTGATGGCTAAAGTTATTGCCAATCGTCTCCAAATTGTGATGGATAAATGCATTGATTTGGCACAAAGTACTTTTGTACCCGGAAGACTGATTTTTGATAATGTTTTGCTAGCTTATGAACTCCTACACACCTTAAAACACAAGAGGATGGGGAAAAAGGATTTATGGCGGTGAAATTGGATATGAGCAAAGCATACGATACGGTTGAATAGAATTTTGTGGAAGAAGTAATGAAGAAATTGGGACTTGATTCGGAATGGATTGCTTCGTTACTGAAATGCGTTAAAACCGTGTCATATTCAGTGGTCTTAAATGGTTATATTGGAGAAACCTTTCTCCCTTCTAGCAGACTAAGACAGGAAGATCCTTTGAACCCGTTTTTATTTTTATTTTGTGGAGAAGGTCTATCTAGTCTTATAAGGCTAGCAGTGCAAGGAAACATAGTTAGAAGAGTCAAGACAAGTAGAAGTGGTCCACAGATTTCACATTTACTTTTTGCAGATGACTGCATTTTATTTGGGGAAGCTATTGAAAGAGGCGCAAAATTCACTGAAGCAGATTTTACATGAATATGAAATCTGTTCTAGTCAAAGTATTAACTTTTCAAAATCTACTATTTTTTTCAGCACTAATACACAAGAGGAGGTCAAAAGATTTATAATTAGAGTACTTGGAGTACGTAGCTCAAATGATCCAGAACGGTGTCTACGTTTACCTAATTTGGTGGGTAGAAAAAAGAAAGCGTCTTTTCAAAATTTGAAGGATAGACTACAACAAAGAATTGATAATTGGAGTATTAAATACCTTTCTCAAGGAGGTAAGAAGGTATTTATCAAAGCTATTCTACAATCTATTCCAACTTATTCAATGGCTTGTTTTTTGTTTCCTAAGTCTTTATGTGTTGATTTGGAGGGTATAATTATGAAATTTTGGTTGCAAAAAAACAGAGGCAAAAAAGGTATACATTGGTGTGCCTGGAAGGATATTTGTTCGTTAAAAGAAGCTGGAGGTCTTGGTTTTCGAAAACTTGATAAATTTAATATCGCACTATTAGCTAAACATGGTTGGCATCTTATTAATTATCCTAATTTTTTGCTAGCCCGAGTTTTGAAAGCTAATTATTATCCGAATTCGAATTTCTTAAATGCTCATTTAGGAAACTTACCTCCACTTACCTGGAAGAGCGTCTGGTCAGCACAAAAACTTCTGGAGAAAGGCTTATGTTAGAGGGTTGGCAAGGGGGATCGTATCTTGGTTTGGACAGATCTTTGGGTGCCGGGTAATAAAGAAGACAAGATATAGAATCAAAGCAGCAATGAAAATATAGAGTTAGTGTCGGACTTAATTGATGAAGCAAATAGAACTCGGAAGGCTGAATTAATTGTCAATATCTTCCATACGAATATTGCTAGAAAAATCATACAAATCCCTTTGGCAAGGTCAGTCCACGATGATTTCCAGGTATGGAGAGGAGAACCTTTCTGAAATTTCTCAGTAATGAGTGCTTATAAACTATTACAGGAAACTACTCTAAATCCTAGTAATTTTATACAGGCCGATACTAAAGCTTTTTACAAGAAACTATGGAATCTAAACATTCCTTCAAAAGTTAAAATTACAGTATGGAAATATCTTGGAACTATATCCCTACTCTGTTGAATCTCAAGTTAAAAAGAGTGGCTGTTGAAGATCGGTGCCCTAGGTGTCATCAAAATGAGGAAGACAGTAATCACATTCTCCAGCAGTGCCCTACAACGATAGAAGTATGGAGGTATTTGAAATTTTCATGGGTACTTAATAGTAGCGCTCAAAACATATGGGAATGACTTACTTGGGTTTTTAGTCAAGGGACAAACGAGCAATGTCGCCTCTTTTTTTTGCGGGCTTTGGACAATCTGGACAAGCAGAAACAAGTTAATTTACGAAAGCAAAAATACAACAAGTTGGGATATCTCAAAACAAATTTTCAGTTATATCTTAGAGTTAAAAGGAATAGAGGAGAAAGTACTAATCCTGGAAACAGGCAGGGGACCTAAACATGATGAACAGAGGGTGACTGTGGCTATTTACTTTGATGCGGATTTTGATCAACAATCTTTCAAATCTGCATCGGGGCTGGTAGTATGAGATGGGGGGGTAAAATCTTGACATCCAAGTCGATTCTTCACTCTGATGTTGCATCTCCGTTTGCGGCGGAGGCACATGCAAGATTACAAGCCACAAGATTAGGGATTTCTATGGGTTTTAATTTTCTAGAAATAATAGGTGATTCAAGAACAATAATAACAAAGTACTAAAATGTAGAATGTGACAGATTGATTATCGGAGCACTCATCAGATATATTCAAAGCACAAAGACTCACTTTCAAGAACTCAGATTTTACTTTATTCCAAAGTCAGAAAACATATGTGCCCATTTTATTGTAAAAGAAGCTTTAAAAAAATATGGTCATTACCTGGAAGGAGGCATCCCAAGCTCTGTCCGGTGTGCAATGGAGAAGAAGCGCCTTAGATTTTCAGACTGAAAGACATAGAACGACTCTTTTTGAAAATGTAGCAAAAAAGTAAAAGATTTGATAAGATCTGCAATAATGAAACAGCTGTGTTGGTGATGTGAAACGACAAAATTTTATGGAGGCCAGTTGTTACTGTTGACTGGAGTTAAAAAATTAGGTTTCCTTTTCTGATTTTGTTTTATTTCATTCATTTCAATTTTCTGGGCCAATCTGATGTAGGTCTGTTTCTTTTATTTGTTTTCTTAGGCCTGCGGTGTTGGACTTAAACCCAACTCAGCAACAAGACCTCTATCTATTTTAAGTTTTATAATTATAATCCAGTCAATTCATTCAAAATAATAATAATTTTTAACGGTTTTTTACAATTTTTTAATATTTTAAATAAATTATATATTTTTATAATTTTTTAAATAGTTTTTATAATTTTTGTAAGTTTTTTTCATTTTAAATATTTTTTATAATTTAAAATAATTTTTAGTGTCAATGAATGCCAAAATTTCTAATACAAAAATTTCCTAACCAACTCAAAAAAAATTTTAAGGGTTACAAAAAATTTTAACAATACTAAATTTCTAGGATAAACTACTAAGTTAGTCACCCAATCTTTAAAGTGTTTTTATTTTGATCACCCAAAATGAAATCCTTGCCATTTCGTCATCCAACTTTTAAAGCTCTTTCATTTTAGTCACCTAAGCATTAAATCCCTAATACAGTTTATTGTAAACGGCATATCATATTTACACTTTTATTTTGGTAACCCAACTACTAGACCATTTTCATTTTGGTCACCCAAAAATATCATTTTCTAAGTAATGATCAGGGTAAAAAAATACTAAGGATTAAAGTGAAAAAATTGTAGAATTAAAATAACACATTAAAAATTTGTCCAAGTGTACTTATTGATCCCCTTACCAAAAGTTCTAAATTTTGTTATGTGATTTTTTTTTGAAAAAAGTTCATTATAGGTTCTGATTATATCTATTTTTTTTTCTTTTGCACAATGTCTAGAAGTACACATAGCTCCACTCCAACCCATAAATAGGAGAAAAATATGTTTTAACATACTCGAACTCACGTCATCTTGCATTAACAACAATACTCATACCAATCGAGCTAAAATTTAACCGATTTAGGTAACTTATTTTATTACCCATTATTTTATTTCTTATAAATTTATATTAATTATTTAGCTTTCCTTTCAAAATTGATTTCGTTTATGTTATTACAGTATAAAATCACTCAATAAAGTAAAAATCATCATTAAGAAAAATTAAATATCAAATATAAAGTATGGAAATTGTATATTAAAAAGATCAATTCCTTACTAAAAATTAGGAATTACCTTTTAAAATATTTCACTCATTTGCAGGTATTTTCCTTTGTTATAAACACTTATGAAATAGAAGATTAAAAAATTGGTCATCATCATTAAAAATGTTATGATTTTGCGTATTACATTTTATGACATCAGAAAAATATAGAAAGTAATAAATAGAAGTCCAATTTAATATGAATACTAAAAGTTTTACAAAAAGTTTTGCATAAATTTCGATTTAACTTTCCTTTCAAGCACCATTTTAAAAAGGATTAAAATAAAATAATACAATATGGTGCATTGCAGCTTGAGAGTGGTTATGTAATAGTTGGAGGCTCTATTCAAGATGAGAATGGTGTCTGGCAATCTGGTTTTACACAAAATATAAGCATTTGTAGTACGGTTGAGGTTAGATTATGGGATATCTATGATAGATTGATGCTGGCAAAGAAGATATAGGCGAGATGGGTAATCCTGGAAACAAACAATTTAGCAGCTTTGAATCTTTTCTGTATGAAAGACGAGATGGATTATGATAATGTTATGCTATGGAGCATAAAAAAAAACTAGTTGCTTTGATTGGGAAATTGAGCTCAAGCATGTATTTCGTTAAAGGAGTCGATTAGCGGATTGAATGATGGTCATGGATTTTAACTTGGAAGCGAGTATTTGTGTTTTCCTATAACTACCAAATGTAATTCTTTGGATTCTACCTGAAGATTTAAATGGTTTTGTAGTGCCTAGAATGATGGTAGTTTAATTCTTGTTGTTTTATCTACATTTACCAAAAAAAAAATACAATACATATTATAAAAGGAATTATAATCTTTACATTAATTATAATACATAACTCTTTAATCGTAAACATTCATCGGTGTTTCTAAGTTTTCTCTCTCTCTATATATATATATGATTTTTTTTTTTGGTGAAGAAAAACATTACTAAACTAAGTTACATGGAAAAACTGAGGGATACAAATATTCCTTTCTTTGTCTATTTCAAGAAATTATAATGCTTCCTTTAGAGGGTCTCAAACAATTGTAAATCCTCCTTTTTTGCAAAGGCCAATTTGGCTAGACAATTTGCGCTTTGATTTTCCTCCCTAGGAATGTATCTTAGTATCTATTGGCATTCTTAGGACAATATACAATGTATTCTTCCGATCAAAGCAAAATTTGAAATCTTCAAAACACTTCCATGTATGGCTTTAACAACATCCAAACTATCCGATTGAATTATCACCTTGTCGTGACCTCTTCGTTGGCTGAGTTTTAGGCCATCTAAAATGTCTCAAAGTTCTGCACGTTTTCCTAGGAATCTGTTGTATCCAAGGACCCAATCTCCATTCTCATCATGCATCACTCCCCCAACAGTTGCACTCCCTGATTCCAATTGAACAGCACCATCAGTGTTGAGAATAGTCCAACCCCCTGTCAATTGTTCCCCATGAAAGAATTCATAGCCTCTAGTCAAGTCATCTTTAAAAACCAAAGAAAATTGTTTAGCCCAACTCGTCGAAACTTTGATTATCTCGCTTGAACTCCATGTTTTCCTTTGAAAGATGAAGAGATTATGATTTTTCCATAAGCGCTAAGCTAGTAAGCCGAAGAGACAAGCCCAACTAGTTCCCCTCTTTAAGGTTTCTAAATGTCTTGTAAATTAAGAGAAATCCATTCATGCAGGGTGTTAGAGAAAAAATTAAACTGTTGGTTTTCCAAGATTACCTATTTTCAGACTTCCTTAGCTGTTGTGCAATCTTTAATAATATACATAATATCCTCTGAATCGTGTCCACAATCTGGCAAGAAAGATCCACTGCTAAGCCACGCCTGACTATTCAGAATTTGTAAGAAGTCTCTACTTTAGAATTGCCCAGAGAAACAAACGGATTCTTTGTGGTCCTGAAAATTTCCATGCCTTCTTCCATATCTCATCTTTAGAATTCCATGATTCTTCCTTCAACATCTAAGCACTTTTAATGGAAAAGGCTCTTATCGAAGTGTGGCACCAAAAAAGTCTGTTAGGTCCCTCAGAAGAATGTGGAGGTAGAATACCCACAATATATCGAATAACCTTCTCTGGCAGCCAAACCTGCAAAAGATTGAGGTTCCAAGTGCCCTTCTTTGTAACCAGTTCACTGAGCAAACAATCAGAATTAATTTTAGCACTAACAGGGATATATTTACCCAAAAGTCCTATATTAGGAATCCAAAGGTCTTCCCAACATCGAATTTTGTTCCCATTACCGATAGACCATATAAGATTTTCTCATAAAAGAGGGCAAACTTTTGAGAGCGACTTCCATAGGAAAAAAACTCCTATCCTTCGCAATGTTATCTAGTAGAATTCCATTCAACCCATACTTTGATCTGATAACACGAACCTATAAGGCTTCACCAGTAGACATCACTTTTTAACCAAGCTTCAGTAGAAAAGAAATATTCTGATCATGTAATTGTCTCATGCCAAGCCCCCCACACCAGTGAGGTTGGCATATAGAATCCCAATATACTAAAGACATCTTTTTCTTACCATTGAAGGCTCCCTAAATAAACATCCTTACCAGACTTTCAATATCGTAGCAAATTTTTCTAAGGATCATCATGGACTGCATGAAATAGTTAGGGATGGAAAATAGAACCGGCTGCGCTAAAGTAGCATGACCAACAATAGATAATTGTCGAGCATCCCAACTTTGCAACTTCATACGGACCTTTTCAACCACAAAATGCATAGTGCTATTTGTAACCCGGTAATGAAAAAAGGGAACTCTAATATAATGTTCAAGATCTTGTACCTTTTGGAGACCAAGCAAGTTACTGAGCATATTAGCCATTGACACCTCTTCTTCTTTAGAAAAGAACATATTGGTTTTCCTAGCATTAACCTTATGTCCAGAGAGCTTACAAAAATTATTCTGAATTTCCTTTAACAATCTATCATGCTTCGCATCCACTTTGCAAAAACTAACCAAGTCATCAGCAAAAAATAGATGAGAGAGAGTCGGTCTTGAATGACATAAGCGTATCGGATTCCAATTACCATTTAACAAAGTCAAACTATTAGAGTGACCTAGTTATTCCATACATAACACAAAAACATAGGTAGAAAGTGGGCATTCTTGTCGAATTCCCCTAGTAGGCTTAAATTTAGATGTTCGAACTCCATTCCACATAACCTGCATGGTAGAATTAAAAATAGTAGATACAAAACATTTCTGAGATAATCTGGAATACCTGTCGCTTGAAGTGAAGCATCGATGAAGTCTCATTGCACTCGATCATAGGCTTTCTCCAAATCGATTTCGATTGCCATCCATTTCCTACTATTGCTACTCTTCATGGAATGAATGACTTATTGTGCAATGATAATATTATCAGTAATATTTCTTCCTGTAATAAATCATGCATGCTCTTGTGCAATAATTTCAGAAAGTTAAGCTTAAAATGGTTAGTTATTACCTTCATCACCAATTTGTAAAAAATTGAGCAGAGGTTTACAGGACAAAACTGAGTAAACCTTTTTGGATTTTTAACATTGGGAATAAGAGCAATAAAAGTGTTATTCATCTTAGCATCAATAACACCTCCATTGAAGACCATCTTAACCCATTCACAAAAAGATGCTCCAACAGTACCCCATTACTTCTGAAAGAAAAGAGCATGGAAACCATGACTGCTTGGAGCTTTAAGTAGTACTATGTTAAATAGACCAGTCTTGACTTCATCATATGTAACAAATTTCCCCAGAAAGTAGATATCACAAGAATCAAGCTAAGGGAATCTACTTAGAGGTAAATTCCTAATGAGCCCAGGGTCTCCCCCATACAAGTTTTGATAAAAAATTCATCGCCTCCGATTCAATGGTCTTCGGGTCAAAAATCTAATCACTAGAAAAATTACGAATATCAGTCATACGATAATTTTTCCTTCGTTGTAAAGTGCAAGCGTGAAAAAACTTAGTATTGCGATCTCCCAAGTGTAACCAATCGAATCTTGCCTTTTGTTTCCAAATGATTTCTTTATTGTGCAGTACATGCTCCAATTCATGTCTGATCCTCATTTCTAATTAAGCTAACTGATTTGAGCCAGAAAAGTTCATTTGCCTCTGAATCTCAGTTAATTTGTAAAGCAGCTTCCTCTTACGAATGGTGATATGACCATAAATAGATTTATTCCACTCCTCTAAACATTCAATGAACTTTGTTAAAGATTCTGACATAGTCCTTCTAAAGCCTCACTTGTCAATCACAAAGTCCCCAAATTCAGGATGCTCAACCCAGCCCACTAAAAACCGAAACGGCCTTCCTCTAGGCACAGTAATCTCTAGATTGAGATTAAGAAGGAGCGGTATATCTAACTTAATCTTCAGAAGATGGGTAATCAAGCTATTTGGGAAATTTTTTATCCAAGCCTCACTCCCTAGGGCTCGATCCAATCTCTCAAAGAAGCTACGTCTGTGCCAAGTAAAGGGAGGTCCCTTGAACCTTAAATCATACAGCTCAACCATATCCACAAAGTCCCCAAATTGGGAACATCTCTTACCAGGTGATGAATAAATAAATATGTAATTGTTTTCTATTTATTTGAACGATGAATAAATAAATAAAGTTAATTTCACATTTCACTATTATGTCTTTTTTATTTTCTGTCTTTTATATTTTGCATGCATAACGAAATTGTGATAAACAAATATTAGTTCATTGATTGTCTAAAGTTCAAACTAAAGATAAATGGCATTGTAAAAAAGTTTACATTGCTAGAAAGACAACTTACTTTAGTAGATAATCTAAATAAGTCTGTAATATCATAAAAAAATCAAAGTGAGCATTTGATTCAAATACTGAGAAAGATTATTATGTTGTCTATAATTCCAATTGGGGAGATGGCTAGTCTTGGCTATCGGAGCAGTTGACTCCACGAGTAGAGATATAGATGTATTCATTGGTAAAATGATACATTGGACTAGACCCAAGATGAATTAAATTTGAATCTGTTTGTGAATTAATTCACTTGTGACGTTCATGTATAGCTAGAGTATTTGCTATGTTAGTCTAGAAATCAGCTAAACCGTAGCTCTGATACCAATAAATGTAACACCCCTAACCCATATCTGTTGTCGGAATAAGGTTACAGAGCATTACCGGAGTTTACAGAACAAAGACAATTAATTCATATCATTTACTATTCATATCCAAAATCAATCATATTGTCCTTTAAATGGTCCTTTGAAGTCTAAAATATGCATTTAAAATAAGTCGAGACTAAACCGGGAACTCAAGAGAATTTTTTGCAAAATCTTAAAAATTTTCCAAGGTATAAGCGACACGCGCCCTGTGGCCAAGCCGTGTGTCTCACACGGTCGAGAGACATGCCTGTGTCTCAAGCCGTGTGGACGTTTAAAATAGGGACAAACGGCTATGTCCCAACCCGTGTCCAAATTAGGGTGGTCATTGACTTGGGTCACACGGTCAAGCCACACGCCCGTGTGCTAGGCCTCATGAACATTTTAATTTACATTAATTAGGTGCAAGGGTTACACGGCCAAGTCACACACCCGTGTGCCAGATTGTGTGTCACATAGTGAAAATACCTGAGCAAACTATTTTGCAATTTTAAAGATGCAAGGAACACACGGCTGATCCACATGCCCATGCGCATTGTAACGCCCCTTACCCGATACCGTCGTCGGAGTCGAGCATAATACATTACTAAACTTAGTTTAGCATTTAAACAAGTTCAAACAATTCTCGTAGTAAACTGTCCATCTGCGTCACAGTCGCTAAAAAAATAATATCTAAAGTTACAAAACTCGAAATCAAATTCCGTAAATTTTTCCTAAAACTAGAATCATATAACTACTTACTAATGTTTTTATAGAATTTTTGGTTGGGCAAATTAGTACAATTTATTAGTTAAAATCTCCCTTGTTTTAGGGTTCGGCTACTCTGACCCCTGTGTACTACGAATCAAATTTATTCCTGTACAGAGATCCAATGACCATTGCGTTTATTTATCTTAAAAATAGGCTCAAGAATAAATCCATACATATAAAGTGTGAGTCCTAATTATTTTTACACAATTTATGGTGAATTTCTAAAGTAAGAACAGGGGATCTAGAAATCGCTCTGACCCTGTTTCACCAAAACGTAAATATCTCATAAAATACAACTCTTTTACCTATTTTGTTTCTTCCACATGAAAATAGATTCATTAAGATTAAATTAAATATTTTATTCATCATCTAATTCTATCTCTACTATTTTTAATGATTTTTCAAACTCACGTTACTGCTGCTGTGTGATTCTGTTTTATAGCCAATTTCACCATTTTATGGATTTCCATAGATTAGTTAGCACATAAAGCATACGTGTTATCAAATATAATCTTGATTAGCCACTCCAATAGCTAATCATTTTCAAACATTTCCATGTCATCCATGAGCCATATCATAAGATTATATACACAAAATGATTATAATGCTATACATGCCATATTCCCAAAATATACAAGTCATTATACCGAAATAGTTTGTTGATAGTGTGAGCGCGCCTCCGACCGTTCCCGATCTCCTAGCCGGCTTGACAAAACTACAAAGAATAGAGAGGAAGAAGTAAGCATAATTGCTTAGTAAGTTCACATGTAAATAGCAAGTAACATAACCATGCAATAATACGAAATCCGCATTTGCATAATATCACTAAAGCATTCATATCATAATTCTCATTCATGATCCTACCAGATTATTGTTATATTGAAGTCTCAACCCGAGGGTTAAGTACATACCTGTACAAAGTATCCGTTCCACAACACTTACCAACTAGTCACTTTCATCTCGAGAATTCTTCCATTTCACTAGAACTTTACCCGTTGAACACATCGGAATATAATTCGGATACATGAAATTAAACTATCATGATTTCACCCATAATGAACTCGGAACGCAACTCAACGAGCTCGGGTGTTCACATCCATAATGAACTCGGAACATAACTCAATGAGTTCGGATGCTTGCATCCATAAGTGAACTCGGAACGCAACTCAACGAGTTCGGATCTCAATTTCCTAGTGACATGTCACTTGTATCCTAATCTATTCCTAATGTTCAAATGGGATTTTCCTCGATCATATTCCTTTGCCATCTTCCACAAAATGTCGAAATCGATACTTCGGTGATAGTTCATACTCATCAAGTAATTCACATAATTACATATTATTCAACAATAACCACAAAACATAACATTTCATGATAATAATAAGCATCATATCATATAAACAACATTAAATTGCTTAAAACAACAATTATGTTACCTTATTTACTCATGAACTTACCTCGGTACAAAATGTATAAATGTTGCAATTTAGCTCGAAATCTTTTCTTTTCCCCGATCAAGGTCGATTCCACGTCTTTCTTAATCTATAATAACACATTTGACTTATTAATGTCTCACATTACTCAAATTACTCCAAAAACATCCTATGGTAAAAATTACAATTTTACCCCTAAAGTTTCACAAAATTACGATTTTTTCCCTAGCTCGGAAATTAAACTTCTTCCTATTTTCTTATGTTTTATGACATGCTAATCATTTTTCCCTTCTATAGTAACATCAAATTCACACTCTATCATGTATATATGAACATTAGATATTTTTACCGATTACGTCATTTTAGTCGTTTTTACGTAAAATCACTTAGCAAAAGTTGTTTAACACAATCTCAAGCTTCATATTCTACCATAAAACATCAAAATTCATGCATATCATTCATGGGTAAATTTTAAATATAAACCCTAGCTCAAAATATTGGTAGAAATAGGTAAACCGAGCTACGAGAATTTCAAAAATATAAAGAACATTAAAAACGGGGCTAGGATTGACTTACTATTGAGCTTAGAAGTTGAAGAAACCCCAGCTATGGTAGTAAGTAAAATTTGGCAGCAACATGAAGAAGATGAATGGATTTTTGCTTGAATTTTCCCATTTTAATTCATTAAAATCCAAATGACCAAAATGCCATTCCTTGCTAAACTTTCAAAAATTCCATCCATGTCTAATTTTTGTCCAAAAACTTAGAAATTGGTCAAATTCCTATTTAAGGCCTCTTAATTAATATTCCAAAGCAATTTCATACTAGAAACTTCTAGAATGCAAGTTTTGCAACTTATTCAATTTTAGTCCCAAATTTCAAATTAAGCACTTTATGCATAGAATTTCTTCACGAAACTTTCACACAATCATGCAATCATATCTGTAATAACCCAAATTTTGCGGTTATTGGAAAAGTGTATTTTTGAGTCTTCGTTACTAAAAAAAAAAGGATCCGTAAATATTTATCAAAAATATTTAAAAAGTTCAGAGTGGTTAATTAGAGTTTAATTAAGTGAATTTAGCTTAATTAAGAATAATTGGATAAAAGGATTAAATTGAATAAAGTGTGAAAGTTTAATTATAGATTAAAAGAAAATAAAAAGGACCAAAATGGCAATTATGCCATTTAGCATAAGTGAGGCAGCATATAAAATAAAAATCTAAGATTTTTAATTAGATTTTAATTAATCTATATATATATATATTAGTAATAAATGATATTAAATTAATTTATTATAATTATATTATAAGATATTTATATGATAAACAAATTAATATAAAGACAAATGTATAGTAAATAAAATATACAAGTGTATGGATAAAAATACATACATTTGTAATACATGTATTAGATATTAAATAGATATTTATTAATTAAATAATTATATTATAAGATTTTATATGATAAATATATTAAATAATGACAAATGTATGGTTATAAATGGATACAAATGTACTAATAATATACACATGAATAAATAAATAATACTTATTATTCAAGTATAAATACATGTGTGTATATATAAAAAAGGGAAAATAAAAAGGAAAAAAGAAAAAAAAAGGAGAGAAATAAAGAAACAAAGCAAACGAAACAGAAAGCCGGGGAAGGAAAGAAAGAAAAAGAGAAAAGAAAGAAGAAAAGGGAAAATCAAAGGTGTGAAGCTTGGAAGTTTAATAGGTAAGTTAATTGAGCCCTTTTTACTTAATTTTGATATTTTAGAAGTTTTGGACAAGATTTTGATGAAATTAAGTTGATATTTTGAAAGATATTAGATTTTTAGATAATGTTCATGTTGAGTAAAATGATGAAATAAGGGTTAAATTGATAGAAATTCAAGTTAGAAATGAAATAAGGATTGAATTGTAAAGTAATTCATAAGTTTTATGTTGAAGGGCTAATTTGAGGAAATTTTGAAACTAGTTAAATAAGCTGAAAATTTAGTAGTTAAATTTGAGTTGGGATGGAACTTGAATAGAAATAGAGTATGAATTAAGTTAGTAAAATTAATGGAAATTGATTTTAGGACATAATTATGAAAATGTTGGAATTAAAGTCTAGTGCTGAAATTATGATTTCCAAAAGTTGTAAAGTAGTTTAAAGTGATAGAATAAAGTGTTAATTGAGAAAAATCAGCTCAATTGAGAGGCTAATTGAGTAGGGACGAAATTGTTATTTATTAAAGCTTAAGGGAAAAATGGTAATAAACAACTTGCACTAAAACAATATTAGACAGCAACAGTAGACTAACTTTTAAAAATCACCATAAATTGTAGAAATATAATTATGAGATGAACAAAATATAAAATTAAAACTTATTGAGTCTAGTTTCTCATAGAAGAAACGGTGTAAGCAATAGATTTGTAAATCATGAGATATAAAAAATTTTGTAAGACAATATTAGAATGATTTCGGGTTCCCCTATTCTGACTTTGAAAAATCAGAAAAAATTGGATAAACATAATTATGGGCTTAAATTTATATTTTTAGAATCTTGAATGAGTCTAGTTTCAAGAGAAATAAACAGGAACATCATTCGAATTCTGTACGAGAAGATAATTAATTTTTAGTGAAGAAGGGTCACAACTGTCAGACAGCAGAATAGGGGTAACTTTAAAGAATAAACTGTACTTATTGACTAAACCAAAAATTTTGAAACTTTTATGGTAACAATATATATGAGTCTAGTTTCAGGGAAAATTATAGTATCTTAATTTGGAGTTCTAGAACTCCAGATATAAATAATTTAGTGACTATGACACAGATGGACAGCTTGAATTTTCATAAAAGTAAATAATAAAAATTATAGATGATGTTACTTACAAATGTGTTATATACATTAAGGATGTGGAATGGAGAGGAGGAGGAGGAAAAATATATATGAATATTCAGCTAGCATGGCTAATTTGCATGTTTTAGGCTTAAGGACTAAATTGAATAAAAGTAAAACTTCAGGGGTAATTTTATAAAAATGTCAAAATGATCAAATTGAAGGTAATGAATTGTTTTATTATCTAAATTAATAAATTGAATGAAATTTTCAATTTAATATCGGGTGAAAATTGGGAAAATGGTAAATTACCAAATTGTCCCTAAATTTTGATATTTCTACAATTTCGCTAGGTAAGTTTATGTAACTTGAATTATATTCTTAAATGCTTGGAATGTTTGTTATTGATGTGAATATAATTTGAATGTTCATTGTATGAAAATTGATAAAACATTGATATATTTGATAAAAATGGGAAGAAATCCCGGTTGAATGAAAGGAAAATTCGATGGATCTCTGAAAAGGAATTGATGGTAAAAAGGATCTAGCCCGGACAGGTGATCCTATCCTGATATAGCCCTCCCAAAGAATATGTGGAAAATGGATTTAGCCCGGACGGGTAATCTGAATTAGGGTCTGAATTTAGCTTGGACTGGTAATTCAGATCCAAGCTCATTAGAGTAATTGTCGTTGCAGGGGATTTAGCCTGGACTGGTAATCCCGACAATACTCTATGACTTTATATTACAGGGGATTTAGCCTGGACTGGTAATCCCACTGTAAGGATGAGGTTCGCGGGAGTGTGCTCTCTAATATGAAATGTGGAAGACCATGGTTGAAAGATACCATGGCAACCTGATATGAAATGTGTAAGACCATGGTTGAAAGATACCATGGCAGCCTGATATGAAATGTGTAAGACCATGGTTGAAAGATACCATGGCAGCGTGGCATGAAATGAATAAGACCATGGTTGAAAGATACCATGGCAACATGACAGAAAATGAGTAAGACCATAGTTGAAAGACAATATGGCATCATGTCAAAGATAAATAAGACCGTGGAAGAGAGACGTCAAGAAATCTGTTGAACAATTAATATTCAAGTAATATGTACCAGATGACAAATAGTTATATGAATTGGTTGTACAAAATGGTTGTGTGAAATGTTTACAGGAATTGGTCATATAGAAATATATGTACAAAATAGTTGTATGAAATAATTAAGAAGATAGGTAAATTAAATAAGTATAGATACATGGAATTTAATTTATGTTAAGTTTAATACAAACTATTACCAAAGTAAATATACGTAAGATATAAGGAAATGATGATGCATGAAATATTGATATAACGAAATGAATGATATATGCTTATGAAGAAATAGTAAGAGAATAATATATTTTGTGACATGTACATATATAATTATCTTTGATATGTTGATATAAGGAAATTATGTAAGTTGGGACTATTATTGAACTTAAGTGTGATATGTTGAGAAAATAGGTATATCATTGTTGAATTTATATGAAATATGTGCAAGTATACTAACAATGTTGTTGTATGACGCTTAGACAAGTGCCAAGCTATTGATTGAATGGTAACATGTTTAATTATAAGGAGCATTGAAATGGTAAGTACTTAGATGAAAATATAATTGAAGATTTTGCGAAATTTTTTTATGATCCCGATTTAATTCCGGTTGGTTTTTAATGTAAGTTTGGGGCTTCGAGGGCCCAATAGAAAAATGTTATGGTTATTTTCAAAATATAAATAATAGATGACTCAAAATTATCTAAAAATGTTCAGTAAACTCCGGTAATGCCTCGTACCCTATTCCGGCAATGGATACGGGTAGGGGGTGTTACAATATCATAGACCTCAAAATAATTATTTCTATCTCGGATTTGTGGTCCCGAAACCACTATTTCGATTAGGCCATAATTCGGGATATCACACGCATGGCCATGTGTTACACATGGTTCAGACACACGCCCATGTCTCTACCCGTGTTGACAAAATAAGGTCATTTCCAAGCCTTATTTCTCACCCAAACTTGTCTTCCACCTACATTAACACTTAAACACAATCTCAAGCCAATATAAATCATTCAATTCAATCCAAAATCAAGTTTTATGCATGACATATCAACACTTATGTTCAAGTATCTATACTTACCAAAATACCATATGTACAAATAGGCATATTCTATTAATTTTACCGTCATAAACCACTATGCCTGTAAGATTTTCATCAATTATCCTTTTCAATCACACGTCAAGCATATTAAAACTATTTTACATGTCAAAACATACCATTTACAAGTCATATCAATGGCTAATTCTAGCCAAACACATACATATCATCCATGACCACTTTAGCCTATACATGATATTATAACCAAAATGTATTTGCTATATATATACCGAAATAAGCTGATGGGTAGTGTGATGATATCTCCGCCAAGCCTCCAAACCCAAAGAGCTTCCGAATTACTATAAAATAGAAGAAATAAAACAGAGTAAGCATTAAAGGCTTAGTAAGTTTGTATAACGGAAGTTAACTTACCATTTAATTGCATTTAAGGTAAATATACATAACATATTCAAAGCAAGTTGACCAATAGCCTATACACATATCCTCATAAAAATGTTAGTAATTTATTTCACTTGAATATCAATAAACAAGTATGAACTTATCATTAATCAATTTTCTTTATTCATGTAGTTTCCATATCATGTATTCAAATTTCATAAACAAGTCATGTTCATGTAGTCAAATATATGTCCACAATCTTTCATTGCAAACTTATATTGTCATTTATCATAAATTTACTCGTTGAACCACTTATAATATCGATGGATACATGGTTAGTACAAACAAAGTGTACATACTATATTCCGTCAATTCATATTTAGGAATGCTCATTGAGCATTTAAACGGGAAGCTCTTCCAAGCCAAATAACAGAAAGCTCATGTGAGCTTGTAACGGGAATCTTATCCGGGCTTAATAACAGGAAGCTCATAAGAGCTTAAATTAGAAAGCTCATACGAGCTTAATGGGTAACGCCGAAGAGCTATTATCAGGAAGCTTATGAAAGAGCTTTTAATCGAGAAGCTTTGGATAACCATATATCGGGAAGCTCGTAAGAGCTGCAGTGTGTCCGCAACACATGCAGGATCACTGCCGATCAAAATGCTCATAGGAGCATAAAAACGGGAAGCTTGAAAGAACCATGTATCAGAAAGCTTAGGAGAACTTATATCGGGATGCTCATGTGAGCTATATCGGGACGCTCTTGTGAGCTATGGTGTGTTCGCAACATATGCAGAAGCACAACCACTTCGGGAACCCTGTATCCATCTAATTTCATTTGTTCAAACGAGATTTATTTCTTATTGAACATTGTCGGATATGTGATTTATTTTCATACTTAACAATTATACTAATTACATACATATAAATCAAGCATATCACATAAATATACAATTTAGTTACACGAACTTACCTTGACAATGTTCGTGTTTGTAGGGTACTAATCCGATACTTTTTGTTTTCATCGATCCAATTCCGTACTAGGTCTATCCAGATCTATACGAGTAAATTTAACTCAATTTAATACAATTCATATTCAATTCAATTCAATTCACATCTTAGGCGAAATTATCATTTTGCCCCTATACTTTTAATTAATGATGATTTCGTCCCTAGGCTCGGAAAATAAAATTCATGCAATTTAATCCTTATTCCAAGCCTAACCAATTTTTACATATAAAATTTGTAGCCCATGTTTTTCATAAAAATCAGAATTTTTCCATAAATTTCACATATTTACGATTTATTCCCTAAATTACAATTTCATCAAAATTCACTTTACAAAAGTTATTTATCTATCAATAACATTTCATTTTCTACCATAAATTTCATAATTCATGCATATTCATCCATGGAAAAACCCTAGTACTTTAATAACTTTGAAAATTTAAGCCCGAGATAGTTGAATTAGACTATTACGATCTTTGAAATATAAAAATGACTAAAAACGGGACTTGATTACTCGCTTATTTTGGCCAAATAAGTTTTATGTTTCTTCAATTCTCCATGAGGATTTCCATATTTTATTTGGGAAAGATGATGATAGAAATGATGATATTTTATTTATTTTATTATTTTTCATCTTTCCAATTTTATCATTTTCTTTTTTCAATTTTCCATAGTTGAATCATCAAACTTATCTACTAACTCCTCTTAATGATCTATTTATCATATAAGGACCTCAAATTTTATTTTCATAACTATTTGATCCTTTTAGCTATTAGAATTCAACTTTTGCATTTTATGTAATTTGGTCATTTTCTCAATTAATAATGAAATCGGTAAAATTTTCTTAACGAAATTTTTATGCGATATTCCTATCATAATGCAGACCATAAAATAATATTAAAATAAATTTTATTTTGGACTCAGATTTGTAATCCCAAAATCACTGTTCCGATTTCATTGAAAACGGGCCGTTACACTAGCAACAGTGGAATTCATATCTCAATTAAAGAGTTAATGATATCCTCTCATTAGCATTGTGTGAACTGATAAATATAGAACATGGCCATGGGTTGCTTGTTCTCGAAGAAGCAATTTATCACAGTAATTTGTTTACAGTGATCTATTAATCATTAAGAAGATATAATTGTGACAATAAGATAAAATAGGATTGTATTGAGTGAATGGATTTAACTCTAAGGAATCAAGGATATCATATGAGGGTAACACACACATGAAGAGGTCATTGGACAAAGCAGTTGGATGAAATGTTTTCGTAAAGAGTATACAATAAGGAGTTTTCAACCATGGTACTTCTTGTGGACTGACTCCATGATTAAGTAATTGTGAATTATCGGAATAATGCTTCTAGACATAATTGCAATCACATGAGCCTAATTATATATGTCTAATTGGTCATTCCGCTAGCTCAATAAAAACTCGATCGGACTGCATTTGAATCAGAAAAAATTCTACGACTTTGGGAATAATTTAATTGAATTGATTTATTTGATGTGGAATTAAATTAGGTGGTCGAGAGAATTGTTCAACTAGCGAATTTGATTAAAGAATTTTCTTGAAAATTAATTTGGAAAATTTAAGTGATTTTTGGAAAAATTAATTTTGATAAAGTAAAATTTAATTAATCAAATCAATTAAAATTAATATTATATTTTTGAAAGTTAATTTTCAAGTCAGAAAATTGACCCAATAGGTAATTGAACTTAAGATCTTAAATTGGGCTTGGGAGCCCAAAATCGAGACCAAGACCCAAAACTGGTCGAACAAGGCCTAGGATGTGAAATCGGGCCAACGGTCCAACCGGTGGCTAGACTGGACCGGTCAGGTCGTCATTGACCCGGACCGAACCACCAGCAGCTAACCGACTCAGGGTGCCGTAAAGGTGTCGCACCTGTATCACCGGACACGGTGGTGTCGGTGGCTGCGACGGCAACGTCTCGGTGATCGGCGGCGGTTGGTCATCGGTGGTTAAGTAGTGGAAGAGTTACACTCCTACTAGGACTCTACCAGAGAATTTGATTTTAGATTAATTATTCCAAAATTAATATTATTTTAATAGTTTAATATTTAATTTAATTTAATACTTTTCTTAATAGTTTTTTTATTAATTTAATATTAAAGTGATTATCTTCATATTAAATTTAACTTAATGTTTATCTTGTAGATAAACGTTCTATTATTTTAATAAGATTTAATATTAAATTTAATCTAATATTACATTAATTTAATATTAAAGTGATTAAGTTTAATCATAATTGAACTCTCAAAACTCTCCCTATATAAAGAGAGTCTTGGGTAATTATTTACACACATTTGAATTCAAGAGAAAGTTGTAGAGAAAAATTATCTAAAGAGATTATTCCATAAAATTTCTAGAGATATTTTTTTTTATTTACAACTTAACCCAAAAGTTTAGAGAAATTATGAAATTATCGCACTGATAATTTTTTGTGAATTTTTTTTTATTCTAAACGAGCCCACACTCAGAAGACATAAGCTTGAGGATAGCGAAGAATATTATTTGGTCGAAGCTCTCATCCTAGACGAATAAAAAAGGTACAATTTTGATTAAGTATTTATTAATTTAGATATCACAATCAAGATATTATTTTGGAAACAAATTTAAAATTCTGGTTTTTCTTTCTGCTGCGTTTTCCAAACTCGTTTTTCCAACAGACCACATGTTGTCTCATTAGGTGACAAGATTGCGTTGGAATCACCGATAGCCACCTATGGAATTTGCCATACAAGAAGTGATAAACTCATATCCTTCCATGGGTCATTGTGCTTCTGACGATTTGGACTCCCATACACGAAAAAAATAACAACCGGCATCGAAGAAGAAACATACCAAACCCAAGTTAAAATAAATTGAGGGTGATTACAAACCACCTCAACCCAAACTGAATCTTTTTAACCTAGCCAAATACCACCAGAGTATCCTATTGCCTCCACACGATGCGAGTACTGGAAACTCAACTTTGCAATAATTTTATCTGTTTTGGTCCTACTTACTTTAGTTTCAAGCAAACTAATGATATCCGACTTGTACTCCATATTATACTCTCGGAATACACGAGGAAATCTGGCACTGGCACAAACTCGACAATTCCAAGAAAATATTGAGAAATTCATGTAAAAAAATAGAAAAATACACCATACCATTACTGGCGAGAGACAGCATCACCATTGGAGTCTATCTTATCTTGCCCCCTATTTCCTGTTTCATTCGCAAATATGGATGAGATAAGATTTACCACCGCCTTCAAAGATTCAACTAGAGGAATCCGAGAGTTCCCAGTAGCTTTGAAGCGACTCCCTCGGCCCCTTAAAGCATTATTTAATTTTCAACCTCCCCGAATAGTACCACATTTACCACTATTTTTTTATCTCTATTCCCTAAACCGCTTGCTCCCAGTGCCTCAAAACTTCATTCTTCAACATGTTCATGGGAATTTGGGTTTGGGTTTTCCTTAAAAATTACAGCAGAGTGCTTCCTAGGGTCTAAAATACTTTCGGTTAACTGAACATCAACCTCTTTTGGGTCTTTGAATGCAGGGTTGAAGTGCACTTTAACACCATCAAATTTACTAGCCTGCATGGGTGGCTCAAATCCTGCCGTAATTTCATATGCAGTAGATAAAACAAACAAATTTTCTGAATAGATAAAATTTAAACTAGAGTTAGAATGGACCTAGTTTTTATCTATGTGGGTCAATACGTGAAACCACTAACGACCACGTTTAAATCTTGAATTAGTGTCTGGAATAGCCGACTTTCCCACAAGCCCATTACTTGGGCTACCAGCAACCCCCAAATCTAAAGGAGTAATGGATTTAAAATGCGTGTTCCTGTTGAATAAAAGTGCACACAGGAGGAATTAAAACAATCGTTAGCAGACAACCCCAGATTTAAGTCATTCGGCCCAACGCCTTACACCAACCTTTTTCCCAAATTTTTCAACCTAAGCCCAACATCATCATGGCCCAATTTTGACCTTTCACCAGCATGCAAAACATCATCTTTACTGGATCCCATCTGGGCCTCTAAGCCTATATCCAAGTCCTTATCTGACCAAGTCCGTGTGTGTAACAAAATGTTATATATTTTCCTTAGCCCTAATTTCTGTAGTAGTTTTATCAAAACCCTTATTCTGTATAGTTGTTCTACCAGTGAATTTCTCACCAATTCCACTTTCATCGCCGATCACCTCTCCTTCTCCATTAAGGGCTGCGACTCTTAAGCCTAATTTTTCCATTTCTATATCCTTACCTCTGTAACCCCGTAAATCACTCTTGCCTCGCTGAGATCTTCGCTCCACCAACATCCACAGTTCGTACATTGTTTTGAGCACTTTCTCGGTACTATCCTCGGCATCTCTTGATTCACCATCAACCATCGTTTTTATATTGTCATTGCCAGGATCCACGGCCAACAATGGGTACATCTCTTTCACGTGCCTGTACTTACCACGTGAAAAAAATATCATCGGTAAAGCTTCGTATTCCACCTATTGGATTTTGCCGTTTACAACACCTAGGAGACGAGTGGCTTGTTGAGATTAATGAACACCACCATTCTAGCAAAGCACCCTCTGGTCCTACTGTCAGTCTTAAAGTCAAATTTGGCAACCTTACCTACCATGCCACCGATCGCCTCAATGATCCTTCTTTTTATACATAAATCTCAGTAGCCCGAGTAACTTAATCCACGCCATTAGCACACTTGGGTATGGTTAGAGCGGAGAAAAGTTGTTAACCCGCAACTAAACAGTCAAGTATTGCCCGTAAATGATCCACGACCCCTAAGTCAAAACTTTTTCGTAGTCTTCAACAACCTCAAATTTTACAAGTAATAACCTTTTCTATAGCCATTAATTGAAAGGGTTTTAGTGGCTTCTAAAGGCTACTAATCCTATTATGAATGGCACCATAGCTAATGCTCCGACCTAGTAATTTCAAAACTACCGTTATCTCCATTTCCTTATAAAGAATTTGCTTGACTCGGTCTGAGAAATCTATTGCTGGAATTCCATTGATGGTGGATCTTATCACATCACCTTCTAGCAAAATAAAGTCTCCATCACTTCCCCCATCAGATTCCATGAATTTCTTGACAAAACTGGTTGAGTCTACCCCTAGAAGTTTGTCTTTCCAAGACATAGCCATACTCGGAGATGGATCAAGGTCCACTGCCATATCCACCGCTGCCACATCAGATCCATCCATAAACCTCACTTTCTTGGTGTTTCAATCCTTGGAAGGTCGAGAATCATCATCACCTCCATCCGCATTAAGAGAGTTCGCCATTATGTTATATATGTATGATATTTTCATCTTCAACACATGAGTTCATTCCACTATTTCAAATCTTTCGTAATATAATTATAATTAAGTTATTTTGTATTTTTTTTAGCTTCTTGGAAAATTAAATGTTTCTTAAATTTTTAATAAATTTAAAACTTATGGCTTCATTTTTCTGAATATATATTTCTTTAATAGGTAAAATAATTAAATTATTGCAAAATTTAATTTTTATAGTGCTGCTTATGTAAGTATTCAATGTTGTTGTTGTTGTTTTTTGTTTTTTTTTTTACATTATTAATTTATGATATTTTTTAAAGTCTTAAAATTCTGTACTGTTACTTTCCAATGAAAATACTTATAAAAATTATTAACCATATCATATTTGTTTATTTCTAATAACTGAAATATGTGTAAACAGAAATTTTTTTAAATATTACTAAAAAATTTATTAAACTAACATATGAAATTGTATTACCTATGTTAACATGTTTAATTTTGCCTTTACATTTTCATTAATTGCCAATAATATCATTTATTCTTACAAATTATTTTGAATTTAAATTAATTGCTAATTGAATCCTAATTTGGTTGGCATTAGCATTGTTGCTAGTGTAAAAGAACGTGAGTTTGAGTACGCTGAAGCACATCCTATTTAAGGGTTGAGGTGGGACTGAATAGTTTTAAGCATTGTACCAAAAAATATATAATAATATGTCATGTGTTTCTTAATAATATGTGTTTATCCATTTTAAACTTAACCTATTTATTTTCTAAAAATATCTAATTTACCATTATTATTTATTAAATTTAAAGAAGATATACATCTATTATTGATACTTATATAATATTAAAGATCGAAATAAAATTATTATTTGACACAAAGTTTTAATTGTAAATCGTTAAAAATAGATTTGTCCATAGGTCGGGTTATTCGGTTTAATCTAAAGGTTCACCTCAAAAGTGGGAGGGTTTAGGCAAAAATATAGGCTCGAAAAATGGGCTTGGGCAAAAAAATAAGTCCCGTTTAGAAAATGGGTTGGGCCTTGGGTAATTTTTTGGGCTCGGACTTGGCTCGACCCAACCCAACTTAAAAAAAAATGTTGTTTTCCACTATTTTCCTGTTGTTTTCTCACTGTTTTGTTGTCATTTTATTATTATATTGTCGTTATTTTGTTATTATTATATGGATATTATATAACTCTTGTTTCACTGTTAATTTTGCTACTACTTTAAAAACATTTGTTTATTAAGTTGCACCTATTTTAGTGTTAATTTATTTTCAATTTAAATACGAGTTGGACCCGAGTTTTAGCATTTTTATTCGACCGGGTTTGGACAGAAATTTAAGCCTATTTTTAAGCCGAGTCAAGCTTAGAATTTTGTTAGGGCTCGACCTGACCATGAAGAACTGTACTAAATTAAAAAGATTCTGTAATTTATATCGAATCTTTCTGTTATTGGTTAACATAATATCATTATATAATGTTGCACTGAAATACACATATAACAACAAATTAAATAACAATGTAATTGCCTAATGTTAAACCCTAATTTAACACGTCTTTTAATGCAATTCAATATTTCAAATTGATTATAAATTTCCATTCTAATTGCTTTTATTGATATTAAACGGAATCATTTTTTAATTATCACAATACCACTACGTCATGTTTTAATGTTTTTTTCATGGTTATTAATTTTAATAATATTAATTAAAATATAATTATACTATTTACTAATATTTTTAATCTAAAATCTAAATATTAACTAAATTCTTATTCAAATAATCAATTATAAAAATATAAATCTAAATTACAACAACTAAAATCTATAAATCTAAGAATTAAATCATCACATACTTCTATGAAATGTGTATTTTATATTTAAAATTAATAATATCTTCGATTTTTCCCTAAAAATACATAATAATTTAATATTATTATAGATATGTAAAAAAAATCGTAGTATATTGTACATTTAATCCATGTATCCCCTACGTATGGATATACAACCTAATTTATTATTATAATATTAAAATTTATTAAATTAATTTAATCTCTTTATAAAATTTAAAATTTTATTTTATACATTTAAATTAAACCAAAGCATCTACCATACCTTAATATTAAAATTTTAGTTCAAAAATCCCCAAGGGCATTTTCCACTACTTGACTTTGATTTTTATTTCAAAAATAAATAATAAAACAAATGCTTTGACATTATAAATAAAAATTAGAGTTATATGGTCGCTCCTCAACTCATAAATAAGAGGATAATAGGCATCAATATATTTAAACTCACATATAACAATACTATTACTAATCGAGTTAACTGCATATATATTAAAATGAATAGTATGATAGTGTTTTAAATATAAAAATTGAAAGGATATGGCAAACCTAACCCAACTATATAGTGAATTAAAAAATTGAAATTGATGAATTTGCAAACTAACTTTTTTCTATGTTTCAATGGTCAGCAAGCAGCATGGAAGTTGTCTTTCAAGAGTATCTAAATTTAAATATTTCATTTCACATTATTTTCTTAATATAAATTAATTTTAAATGAAAGCTACTGTTAATTGTTGCTTTCTGGGTAAGGTCACAACTCTTTTTTCTTTTTTCTTTTTTAAAGTAAAAACTGATGTTACGTCTAAATTGGGTTTTAAATCAAATAAAAAAAAGCTAATGTTACACAGTTCTTAATTAATATATAATATTTATTTTAATTTAAGATTGAATTTAAATATTTTTAATGTTTAAAACCACTTTTTAATTGAAATTTTTTCTATTAGAAATTCATTTTTTTTAAATTCCATTTTTTGATTAAATAAGGATCTATTTCTTATAATAATTCAATTTGACATATTATTTCTAAAATATCTTAAATTGAATGCATCACGGATAAAAAACTAATGTCATATTATATTGGGTGCTGAACTTTCACCTATAAATACCTGGATGTGATTCTGTGATAGCCCAGAAAACTCCACTCTGCAGGTCCAACAGTGACATTTTCTTTGAATACCAAGTATAAATCCTTCACTTTTTCTATTGATGGCTGAGGTTAAAGGGAAATGGGTCAAGGTTTGTTCTCTGTTCCTCTTTAATTCATGTCTACAGAAGTTTAAACAACCAAAATTCTGGGCTTATTTTTGCTGTTAAATTTCTCTCTTTCATCATATCCTCAGTTAAATTTATGTAAATTTTTGCTGGATTTAGTGGTAAACTAGCACTTCCTAAATCCTAAGTTTGAGTTTATGATTTTTGTTTGTTTTCTTTTTTAACTTATTATACCTGGGTTTCCAACCCAAACAAGACGAATGTTTGAGTTTGGTTTCTTGGAAATCTCGGCTGCCTTTGTGGAGTGATTTTTTCTTTTTTTGAGGTAATTTGCAAATATATGAAAGAGGTTAAGTGATTATTACCATAATTTTCTGCCTGGAAAACTAATCATCCCTTGAAACAATTTAGCCAAGAGCAGCTGAATGAATTAAGAAAATTTGGCCTATCTACAGGATAAGATCTACACTATGAAGAGATCTCTTGATTCTTTTCCATTATTTTAAAGTTGGGTGCCTTTCTTTTTGCGGTTCTATTTTGTCGATTATAGTCTCGTAGGCTAAGATTCATCTTCATTTTTCCTTTTTTTTTTTTTTCAACTCTATTATTTTAAAAGTGGTAGGCTATGAGATTTTAACCTCTAGTTTTAAACCATGGATTTATAAATCTGCATCAGCTTAACCAGAATGGAACTGGTCCTGGAGCCAGAAGCTCACACGCCATAACCATTGTGGGACAAAAGGCGTATGTCTTTGGAGGTGAGTTCACCCCAAGAGTCCCGGTTGACAACAAGCTCTATGTATTTGATCTCAATAACTTAACATGGTCTGTTGCCGATGTAACTGGTGATGTGCCGCCTCCACGTGTTGGTGTCACAATGGCCACTGTTGGTGAAACCATCTATGTATTTGGTGGTAGGGATTCTGCACACAAGGAGCTTGATGAGTTATATTCTTTTGATACTTGTACAAACAAGTGGGTCTTACTTTCTAACGGTGACAGTGGCCCGGCTCATCGGAGCTACCACTCCATGACAGCTGATGACCGACATGTTTATGTCTTTGGAGGGTGCGGTGTTTCTGGCCGGCTTAACGATCTATGGGCTTACGATGTTTCTTGCCAAAAATGGATCAAATATCCAACCCCCGGAGATAGTTGCAAGGGAAGAGGTGGCCCAGGATTGGCTGTCGTCCAAGGGAAAATATGGGTGGTTTATGGCTTCTCTGGAGTGGAAATGGATGATGTGCATTGCTTTGATCCAGTACAAGGACAATGGTCCCAAGTCGAGACAAGTGGGGAGAAACCAACGGCCCGAAGTGTATTTTCTATAGTTGGGATTGGCAAATGCATAATCATATACGGCGGGGAAGTGGATCCTAGTGATTTAGGTCACCTTGGTGCTGGGAAATTTTCTGGAGAGGTATACTGTTTGGACACAGACACATTGGGGTGGAAAAAGTGGGAGGATGAGCGGGGTTTAGAAACTCATCCCGGGCCTCGTGGATGGTGTGCTTTTTCCAGCGGCGTAAGGGATGGCCAACTTGGGCTTCTGGTTTACGGTGGCAACTCCCCTAGCAATGATAGGCTTGATGACATTTTCATTTTTACGCCATCTGTAGCATAGCAAAGAAACTGAAAACTAAGCAGTGGTTAATGGTGATTCAGTATTAGGATTACAAAAATAATGTGTGGCTTTATCTAGTAAGTTGTCTTGGAGTTGCTTTATGTGCATCAGTGCTTGGATTGGTTATTATGTGCAAGTATTTAGCATCACTTTCTGTGGGTGCTGTTGCTGCTGCCTTGTGGTTGGATTTGGATGGCTGTGGTGCCTCGGCTGCTTCCATTGGCTTGAACAACTCCCTAGGCAACAACATCCTATCTATTTTGTACACAATCAAACGGCTCTTCATCCTTCACAGTCCCTGTAATCTTTGCAGTCACGACCTTAGTCTTCATCGTCATTTATCGTACTTGTTTGCTCCGTCTGTTCATAATCCGTAAGAGCAAACGACAACCCTTTTTCGTTTTAAACCGTAATAATTAACCCAATTAATAGAATGGAATATGCTATATCTACGGTTATAACATCTTTCTTCAATTGCAAATTTGACATAAAAAATCTATTTATTCTTTTAGAAATAGATTTAAAACAGAACAACTAGATTTATAGCATACTCAAGGATGATGCTAGAAATTATATAATAGGGGTGTCAAGATCAAACTACAAATTTTGTATTAAAATGACTGAAGTTGTACATTTTAATTTTGAAGGGGTCAAATTTACAAATTTTTGTTTAAAACAAGACAAAAAGGATTAAATTGAACTATTCATGTTTAGAAGGTACTAAAATAGCAATTATTAATGACATTTTCATTATCCTCTTACCATGTCCCAAAACAAAATTAATAGGGTAACTCTTTTCTTCCAAAGAAGTTTTTTTTTTTTTTTAAATTTATTTTACTAATTAGAGTAAATTATACCAAATGTCATCAAGTTATGATTCTAATTTTACATTGGTCCTTAAATTTTAAAATATTTTAATTACATCTTCAAATTTTTGAAATTATATTAATCAAGTCTTTCCATTAATAAAGTAGTTAATTTCACAGTTAAGTGATATACTTGGCGAAACTTAAGATTGAAAAAAAAAATCTCAAAATAAGAAAAGGTTAAAAGTAAAATGCAACAGAAAATCATTGAGAAGTATATATATTCAATCAAAATATATTATATCTCACACAATTAATATAAACTTAAAACCCAAAATCCATAATTATATATGAAATTAAGAACATACAAAACCTAAGAATTGAAATCATCAATAAAATAACCCAATGATCAAAAGAAACAGCAAAACAATCTAAATCATAAAAAAAAAAAAGCAAATGCAAAAACAATTCATACCCATAACTATTGAACCTGTAAAACCTTTTACTTATGTTTTTTAACTCTGCTTAAATTTTGTCCTATAATATTTGATATGTCATTTTAAGTTATAATCCTAAGTGACATATGAACTAACTTTTCAACTATTAACTTCTAATATCACATGTGTTGCATATGATTTTACGTATTTAATATTTAATTAGTCTTTTAAATATTATATTTATAATTTTAGTAATCAACATAAAATAATACTTATTTAAATTATTGAATATAATTAAAATATATTTACTTTGTCAATTATAATACAAAAATTTCAAATAATAATTAAAGTTTAACATATTCAATACACAAAAACATGCAAGTGCTTGGATCTTGGCTTGAGGAGGATATCATACTGGAAACTAATAACCGTCGATACCCTTTCTCATCATTTTTAATTTTTGAATTTGAGGTTGTTGATTAAATACAGATTCAATCTTAGTTCTTATTTTAATTCTTTTTCCTTCTATTGGACTAGTAGGAATGCTACTAAAGTTGTTTATTCTCTAGTGAGGGCGGTTTTATCGCGAGCTAACTACTCCAAATTTGTTTTTTGTCCTCCTATTGCAAATATTTTAGTTTTGGATTGTAAGGGTGATAATGAGAAGAGTTAGAACCGGGTGTTTTGGGAAAGCCTATTGGCTTAGGTTTAGTTTCTTTCATCCTTTCCTTCTTTTAACCGGTTTATTTTAATGATATGATATTTTTATTAAAAAAATACAATCAAAGACGAAGTTAGAAAATTCTTTTAAAAGAGACCAAAATTAAAATTTAATTTTTACACTACTATAAATATAATTTCACTATTTGAATATATACTTTTATGGTTTGATGGAATAGTTTATGCATTCCAACTTTATTCAATGGGGCCACATAAATAATTGTTTGGTTTAAGGTAATAGCCTATTACGAGCTGAATGGAATCAACTTCTACTACAGTACGACCTGTAATAGCAATTCAGGGGCTTGGGTCTGATTAGCTATTCAAAACCACTGGTAATAACATTTTTCCCTATGTGGACCAAAATATCCTGTCTTTCAACTACGTCGTTTTCATTTTCACTTCAGACAATTCCTTCCTAGACATTTTTCTCAAAGTAAACCCTAAAAATTAACTCTTTAATCGATGACAAATCAAGCATTCATTCACCATCTTCATCTTCTTTCCCGTTGAGCCTCCTTATTTACGGTACTTGATGGCCTTTGATTCCTTTTTTTTTTCTCTGATTTTGTTAATTAAAGTTCTTTCACTTCATTCATCTTTTCTTTTCCCCTTTCGTATTTGGATGGTCGCATCCATGAAGTATAGTCCCAAGAGTTTAAGATGTTCTTAACATTTTTGTGTCATGTTTTTCATTATTTTTTGGGTGAAGCAACAAGCAAGACCATTTAGTAGTCCTGCATATCAATGATATGGATGTTGTTTTTTGTTGAATACATGTGGAATTTGTATAATTTTAAAAATATTTTTTGCTTTAAGGGACTTAATAGAAATGTTTTGACGGTGCAAAATCTTAATTTTATATATGTCTTGGGATGAACTCTTTAAATTTCGCTTGTCCTTATTTTCTGCTTGTTGTGTTTCTATAAAAAAAAAGTTTTGGTTGATTTGCTTGGCAAAAGAGGAGTTATCCCTCAATTGGATGCTGCAGGTACATTTAATTTTGATAATGAAACTGGGTTTTTGGAGAATATGAGTATCCCAAAATAAAAGATTTGGTGGAAAAGAAAGCTGAGAACAAAGATGTCAACTGGGAAGAAAGCTCTGGTGGCCTTAACTTATGGAAATAGAGTTTGACTGGTATTGGAGCCATCTGCTCTTTTGGTGTTGCTGCTGCTCCCTTTTGCATCACCATTTTTGGAACTCAACAAAGGCACAAACAACAACTGAAATAGAAAATGCTGTTCTAACGTTGTAGTAATGACTAGAGGTGTTCATGGCCAAGTCGGGTTCGGATAAGGTTCAACTAAAAAATTATACCCATTCATTGGGCTCGGGCTAGGCCAGCCCAAAAAATGGGTCTAAAATTTTGCCCAAGCCCGACCAGGATAAAAATATTAAAACCCGGGCCCGGCCCGGCCCGCCCGCCTGTATTAATTTTTTATATTATTTTTTTTATTATTTTTAAATATATATAATACATCAAAAATACTAAAAATATCAAAATAAATCTTTTCCAACAAATTGAAAATAAATTTTGAAAAATATATAGACTTAAATAACACTAAGATAAATGCAACTTAACAAGCAAATGCTTCTAAAATAATAAAAAAAATTAACAAATGCCTTTAAAATAATAAGAAAATTAACAATAAAATAAATTTTATACAATATCCAAATAATAACAACAAAATAATAGCAACATAATAGTAAAATGGTAGTAAAATAGGGAGAAAACAACAAGAAAATAATATTCAAAAATAAAAAAAAAATATGCAGATTTTTTTTGTCCTTTAGTGAATTCGGGTTGGGCCGGGCTGGGCCCGGACTAAAAATACCTTACCCGAGACCCGGCCCCTTTTTTTAAACGGGCTTTATTTTTTTGTCCAAGCCCATTTTTCGGGCCTATATTTTTGCCCAAACCCTCCACATTTCGGGCGGGCCTTCGGGCCGGGCCTGGTAACCCGGCACATGCACATCTCTAGCAATGACAAGGTATGATAATTTTTTTACTTTTTCTGTCTATTTTTTGAACTTTTCTGGAAATTGAGAATCTTTGTAAAGTTGAAGTTTTAACTGATCTGATAAGGATATTTATTAAATTAAACATGTTAATGTGAACATTATAAATATATTTTGTCTCCTTTATTACCCCTTACAATGCAAAAAATTATGAAAAGGATATACACATTTCATCATTTAAGAGTCCAAATTCAAAAGCAACACATTTTCCTGCAAATCACATCACATCAAATTTAGGCCCTATTTTTAGATAATACTTGTAGCTTAAATAACTTAATTTGTTGCGATTGTATAGGATGAAGCAAGTGGTTCATCACACAACCAAACTCAATGAAGCAATTTCAACGGTGAGAGGAAAACCGATCACCAGAGCTCAAATAACATTCGGTGGTTACTATAATGGCCCTAAACCCTAAACCCTGAAATTTCTATATTATAGTGTTTATTTAGCCTCTTATAATAGATGCTTTCATCCTTGGCATATGCAAGCATAGTTTTTAAACTGTGGGAGTTGATGTTAGTGAAATGTCTACAAATTCAGCACTTATATGTATAAATATTGAGGAACATTAAATCTACCAAGATTTTTATCATTCCTCATCTCTCCATTCAGATTTCTTCTCTTGAATAGTTTTTTCTTACAACCTTATACGCCATCTACCTTGCAAAATCACAAAGGCTTCATTAATTGGCTACAAAGTTCTCATCTCTCTTTGACCATGTCGTCGGTTAGTTCTTCTTTTTCATTTCCTTTGATTACTCCTTCTTCGATTAGCTTTTGTTTTTGATTCATGAATGTTAACTTTGTTTTCCTTTTGTTGATTCTCTCTTTGCAATCCGAAGTTGGTTTTCACACTTGCTGTTTCTTTTTTCCAATCTTTGAATCTATTTTTCTTTTGATATATATGTTTGTTGATTCATCAATTACTGTAACTTTGTGCATAATGTAGTTTGTATTTCAAAGGGTTCTTGGGGAAAGGGTGGAGGACATGATTAATATAAGATAGAGTTAATGGGTTACAGCTCTTGAGTCGAGATTGCCTTGTGCATTTGTTTGTGTTTTTGCTTAATTGAATCATTCTACATTTCCCAATTAATTTTTCTGATTTTCTTTCCCATTTAATTCAAGGTTGTTTATACCGCTTGTTGATAATAAACTATGCAAATGCACTACTCTAACTATGTGTTTGTTGTGTGCAATTATTAAATTATATATTATTTTTATTAAATTATATTTAATGATAATTATATTAAAATATGATTAAATTATTTATTTTTTTATTAAATTATATTTAATAATAATCTTATTAAAATTTAATAATAGTTATCTATCTAAAAAAATTCATTAAGGGTACTATGGTCATTTTAGTATTTTTCCTTATACTATTATAAATCTATTCCATTCAACCAAGCACAATAATACTATTATAGTTCTATTCCATTACATTCAACCAAACAATTGAATTATATATTATAGCTTTATTCCATTACAGCCCTACTTCATTCTAGTGAACCAAACGTATAATTTTTAAAGGATTAAATCAATTTTTTTATCATTATTAAGGGGTGTAATTTTACCTTTACTAATTTAAAATTTAAAAAACTTTAAAGAGCCTAAATGAAAAAATTTCCATTAATTCATGCAAAGTAACATTATTTAAAATAATAACTAATTAACTTTAATATTAATTAAGTGATAATTAATATGCTTAAAATTCTATTGAATTAATAATTCTGTTTTTCCAGTTCTAGTTAAGTAATAACTCTATTTTAAAATTAACACAAATTCTAATTATTTATAAATATGTAATTATCACAGTATTTATTTTATTTCAATATTTTTTAACTAACAATTCTAAATTAAAATCATAATTTTTTTAATTGTGAATTTAAAAAAAAAAAGAATATTATAATAAGTTAAAAAGTTTGATGGATAAGAAACATGTATGGTATCCTAAAGCGGGCTTCATATTTAGGAAAACTGGTAGTTGGTTACCAAGATTAATCGCAGTGCTTTCTGCTATCGAAGACCAAATTTTTACGTAAAGTATAGCCAACAGATACCGTATAATTTAACCAACCATCATATGTTGTACAACCCTTCACATTAGCATTTGTGCAGAAATGAATGAGATCCTCTGAATGAGGTTTTGATCCATAAGAAATAAGTTTGCAATTGATGACTTAAGAAACATGTAAAATCTAAACACATAATTGACTCTTTTTTTCCTTTTTCTTTTTAAGAAGAGCAGCAGCCGCTCTTTTGTGCAACAGCCTGTCCTTGGATCTGTACGGTCGGAGGCCTTGCATTGTTCATGGCCGGTTGGCTCGCCATTCTGCAGGCATCAAGACTTTGTGGTAAATTTCGTAACAATTAGTTTGTTCATCTCTAAGGTTCTGTAATGATAAACACAAACAGCCTAGACACGCCATTCAACTGTACATACTTCTAGAATGGTAATGGCGTTTTGATGCTACTAAAACTACTATTCAGGAAAAAGAATATGGATGTACCTATCCTTGATGGAAGCAGCCATGGCCATGAAGGCTTGTTCCACGTTCATGGAATCTTTTGCGCTGGTTTCCATAAAAGGTATGCCGACTTCATCTGCAAATGCCTGAAGGAAGAAAAGCCGCCATATGGAAGAATGGATGAAAATGCAGCAAAACACCAACAATTAGAATTTGTAGATCATGGTGCCACTACCATAAATAATCTGGCTGCAGAGGTTCTCCTCAAAAGAAAATAATTTACACTTAACACGTGAAACTAGCAAAATACCTTAGCGGTCTCGTATGACACGACTTTGTTTTCTGTAAGATCACACTTGTTTCCAACCAGTAGTTTGTTAACATTATCACTAGCATAACGATCAATTTCATTCAGCCACTGCTTGACATTGTTGAAGCTTTCTTGGTCTGTCACATCATAAACAACCTAATAGGGGAGCCGCCAGTAAATGGGAAAGATAAAGATATAAGAGAAGATGTTTATGAGAAGCATAAATAAGCAGTGGAAGCCACAAAAATGGAACTGAAAGGAGAAAAACTAGAAAGGAAAAGATCACCCACAATTATGCCATGAGCCCCACGGTAGTAGCTGCTAGTGATTGTCCTAAATCGTTCTTGTCCAGCAGTGTCCCACTGTACATTTAACCAAAGAGCAAACTAACTAGTAAAACACAAAGTTAAACTGAAAACACACAGAAATGATTAAACCAAAAATGGAAAATAGCAAATAGCAGTACAGCATGCTAAAACATACAATTTGAAGTTTAATGGTCTTCCCATCCTGCTCCACAGTGCGTATTTTCTACCCAAAAAGAAAACCAGAATACAAGAAATTAGAATAATTGCCATAAATTTGGCACTCAGAAATTAGTACCAAGGACTGGTTTACTCACAAAATCTACCCCAATGGTGCTTATGTAACTATCTATGTATGAATCATCCTGCATCAAAGAAATTAAATAAATTGATCAGGTTCAATAATTAGTCCCACATAACCCTCTGAAAATATCCAGATATACAACTAAAAGTAAAACAATATTCTAATGCCAAAATGTACTCAGTCAAATCATGAAACCGTGTCATCACATGAAGGTATAAATTTTACTCTCAATATGCATGGTACATATGCAATGAAACTTTTTAATCAATTACTAGTGCAATCTAAACATCAAATACGAATGTAAAGATTGAAGGTAATCATATAAACATCTATTAATGTGCAACTTAAAAGTAAAACATTTACTTTCAAATGCCAATTTGAGTCTAGAAACTTACAGCAAATCTCAAAAGGAGACAAGACTTTCCAACACCAGAATCTCCAATAAGCAAAAGTTTGAACAGATAGTCACTGCGAAAGAGTGCAACCATATTACAATAAAATACTTTTTGATGCAAAAACAGAACATCTTCAATTATACCATGCATAGCATAAAGTTGGTTTCTACAAATGTGCCTAAACCCCAATTCCCAAACATAGACATTTTTCAGAAACCACAAACTAGTCAATAACAAAACGTTGGACCACCAAATTAATTGCCCAAAGATGAACCCTTATAATCGCAAGTCATTGTCAAATTAGACCGAGTACACTTGCCAGAAAAATAACACCACTCCATGAAAAATAACACCACATCAGTTCCCTTCGAAGCGCATTCTCCGTAATTGTCCACTTGCCAGAAAGGGCAAGTGATGTTAGTGTTTTTTTTTTTTTTTTAGTTTCCAGTTCAGGAACTCAACTGCTGATTATGTTGTGTACTTTGGATGCCCAGTTTTTAGGCGCTCCCTTGTTTCGGACGGCAATGGGCATGGCTTGAATCGTACTCTTATTTAATCTATGAACTTCCCTTATATTATCAAGAGCCTATTTTCCACTTAAATCCATCTATGTGACAGCACCTAGATAACATAAAGGCAACATATGCATAATGAAGAACACAGCAAAGCTCCCACCTTTTTTAAAAATTAAATTCAATAAAGAAATCCCAGCTGCAAATAAGACAATAATAGCGACAAAAACATAATAGGAAATAACACCTCAATTCCTTTCAACAGATCTAAAACAAAATCGCGTTATATCCAGGGTTTACTTTTAACACCGACAATGATTGATAAACATAAGATTCATGTATTTTTAAGGTGGCCAAATTATAAAAGAATAAACATAAATAAATAAACAAACAGATAAAGGCTTAATCTAAACATACAAATAAAAAGATATATAATTAAGTACGAATAAAGAGAAAACTTACTACTCGGGATTCATTCTGGATTGAAGAGAAAATAGGATCGAAGACTGGGGTCGCCGGAATCCGAACGAAAATTCCGGCAATAGACCACAGAGATCTAGTACCGATTTACCCGAGAAGTCAGCGGAAAGAAGATGGAAACAAGGGTGAAAAATAATGGAAAAGAAGGCAGAGGTTGAAATGAAAACGACACGCAAGAGAGAGAGAGCCTGAAATAGTGAAAGCTGAGTCAGAGAGAAATACAATAAATACACAGTTCAAACGTCATCAGTAATTCAACTGAAATGGGCCTTTGAATATTGGATCATAGATCAGATCTACGGTGATCAACATATGAACTTAAACGGGTCTTTGAAGTATTGTTTCATAAAAGGTAAATTACAAAATAGTCACCACAATATTTCTTTTACTTTTATTTTAGTTCTCCAACTATTGAGTTTTTTTCATTGAGTCTGTTATGGAACAAAGCTTCAACGGTCATTTCATATTTCTGTTCTTGTCGTTATTTTTTTTAACTGTAAACGTTACGTTTTATTACTAGTTTTAGTTGTATGGTGCGTTTTGGCTAAGGGAATTAACATTCTGCCTAAATGATTCATTTTGATAAGAACACTGTTTAATGAAACGATGCGATTGGAGTAATTGTTAGTCTGTCAATTGTCCAACTCCATTATTTTGTTCCTTTTAGTACAAATTGGAAGAGGAAAGCAGTTATGAAATTTGAAAATAGATTTTCAGTATCTTCTTCTTCATTTCTCTCTCAAATCTCTCTCTCTCTTTTCTTTTTTGCTTCTATTATATTCTTCTTCAATATCTGTCTCGTGACGAAGGTATTAGAGCTCAACTGGTTCTTATGGCCATCGAGGGCGTTGCCACTAGATTGTAGAAGGAAATGGGGGCAATGTAAAACAAGTTTGCTCAGTTGCAAGTTGAGTTTACACAGTTGGATGTGAGGATTGATATGCGTTTGAAGGACTTCCAAGAAGGAATCAAGACTGAGGTTCATTTTGAGGTACGATTTGAGCTCCATTCTTTGTTCGAACAATATTTTAGGCAAACTACTCCTATTATTGGTATTTGATTGGTTTCTAACAAAGGGAAAGGGATTTTAGGAAGATCTTCTCCTGGTTTTCTAGCAAATGAGCATCTAGTGATGCCTCCTATGTCATATCTAGAACATAATGGTGTGTCCTCTTGAGGGGGAACCTTGGATATTGTGAGAACTCCTTTTCAAGTGGATTGTCCTAATTTTGATGGGGGAAATTTTAGATGGTGGTGGTCTAAGTTAGAATAGTACTTTGAAGTTGAGGGGTGGGAGACCATGCTAAGGTTTGAGTTGTTATACTGCATTTAGAAGGGAAGGCATTAGACTGGCACCAATTCTTTGTGCAAAGGCAATGAGGCTTATACCAGTTGACTTGAGAGTTGTATGCTAAGGGTTTGAGGGAACGTTTTGGATCTAACTCTTTTCTTAATCCTATAGCTAAGCTTGTGTCTCTAAGAAATAAGGATAATTGATCAATTCCATGATGGATTTGTAAGTTTGTTAAACCAACTCTGTTTACCTGAGGGATATGCACTAAGTATCTTTACCAGTAATTTGAAACATGAGATTGGGTAGTACCTTCGATTGTTCAAGCCCCAAACCTTAGTTGAGGGTTATAATTTAGTTAGGCAGGTTGAGAGTATTGTGTTGGGGCCTTCTAGGAAGTGGTTAATTGTAAGTGGTAGGGCAAGTCCTTTTAAACCCTTATTTTTCTCTCCCAAAGTGCATCATGGTATCAGTGGTTCCTTAACAATAGGGGGTTCATAGGGAGTAATTTGGGGCAACGAACTCCCTCTAAATCTCCATCTCAAGCTGAGTTGGAGGACAGAATGAGGGAAGGTCTTTGTTTCCAGTGTAGTTCTAAATCAGCTCATCATTGAACCACAAGTTGATCAAGACACTAATGCTAAAAGTCCAACATATGAGGATTTTCAATATTGTCCTAAACAATTGGAAACAACAAACCAGGAAACTGAAACTCTTACTCCAGTACTATATTTACATGCTTTTCACGGATCACAGGGGCACAACATTATGGGATTTTCAACTTTCATTGACCAAACTGAGGTGATTGTCCTGGTTGACTCGGGAGCACACACAATTTTGTAGACTTTAAAGTGGCTAAAAAGTTGAATTTGGCAGTGGAAAAGTCAAGTACACTAAAGATGATGGTGGTTAATGTAGTTAAATTGTCAACTCAGGGATTTTGTAGAGTTGTTCTGTGGAAAGCACAATGTTATAGCTTTATAACTGATTTTTTGATCTTTTCAGTTAAAGGGTGTGACCTGGTCTTGGGTATTCAGTAGCTCTTGTCCTTTGGTTTAGTTATTTGGAATTTTTCAAGCTTGATTATGCAATTTGATTACATGGGACAATGTTGTATTCTCCAAAGAACTATACTAGGATCTTTACAAATTGTTCCTAGCAGCAAATTGTCCAAATGCTTGAACATGGTGGAAAATGGTCCATATCCTATGTTGCTGACTTCATATAATCAGACTACACTTATTATGCCCCCAGTTCCGTTGCCCAAGACTTGCAAGCCTTACTCAATGAGTTTGAAGATGTATTCCAAACTTTTAAAGGACTACCTCCTCATTGGTTACAAGATTATAGGATCCCATTGATAGATGAAACAAAAGTAGTCAAAATAATTCCATATAGGTACCCTACAATACAGAAGACAGAAATTGAAAAACTCATACAAGAAATGTTGCAATCTGGCATTATTCGTGATAGCAACAATCTTTTTGCTTCTCCTATGGTGATGGTGAAGAAAAAAATGGCAATTGGAGACTGTGCATTGACTGTAGGCAGCTCAACCAACCGATCGTCAAGGATAGCTTTCCTATACCTTTCATTGAAGAACTTCTTGATGAACTAGGCCAGGAAAATTTCTTCTCTAAGGGTCCGTTTGATTGCCAGTAAAATGTTTTCCGTAAAATGATTTTTGGAAAATGTTTTATTTTTCTGTAAAATGATTTACTGAAAAGTATTTTCTGGTGTTTGATTGAATCTGTGTAAAATATTTTCTGCTGTTTGACAGATTTCCTGAAAATATTAGTTAGTATGTACAAATAATTGTAATTTATTTTAAAGAAGCAAGTAGGCTTGGATATAGATTTCTTATTCATCTCGAATTCTGGATTGATTAAGTAAATTTCCAAACCTTTCAATAGATGAAATTGTTTCAATTATCCGAATTGATTAACCATGATGAGTTTATAGCAAAGACTCCATCAACAGCAGAAACACAACAGATTAAACCCCCCTAAAAAAAAGCAAAAACAATGGAGGATCAAAAAAAATTGCAATGAATGAAGCTGATTTATGGTCATACATATTGAGATATGCATATTAGATATTTCTCTTCAAATATAAGAAGAGGTAGAGATAATTATCTGTTGTCTCTTATGATTTCATTATCATTTGCAATCCTACCATTTTTTTGCCAATTAGATACGGAAACAGCTTTTTGGCCATCGACAACCCTGTAAGGCTTTCACTTGATCATGTTTCAACTTTTCAATAGTGAATCATAGTTTTTTCTCTGTGTGTGTGGGCAAGCATGCATTTGGGGCCCTTGATGGCTGATACTTTGGCTGCTTACTAATACTTTGATTGATTGTAAAACCGACATGAATGTTTTTTTTGTTTGGCAAAAAAGAATACGAAGAAGGCTGACCTGACGCTTGCAACCGTTGCTTCTAGACCAATAATCAGGATGATGCTGTGGATTCTCACTGTTTCGGGACAAAATGTTCAAGGCAGAAGATTAAAAGAGTTCGACTGCCGGTTCGAGGACACAAAGCTCGCAGCAATTACAACATGGTAGATGCCTAGATATATTTACTTTTTAAGAAAAATAAACTCCCAAGTCTTAGTGAAGATAGAATGAAAATGCCTTATAAGCAGCAGAAGAAATATATTATCATCTAAATGCCAAATGAATAATTTGACATAAAAGTTAGCTCAACCTTACGTTATTCCAAAATATTTGATGATATACAAGACTAAAATCGAAGACAGATATAAAGGACTTGGGCAAAATGTAAGCTCAACACAATAATTAGCTTGTAATGATACTGGCGAGAACATCTGTCTTACCTCTTGCATAAATTGTGTAAACTAAGCGGATAGCATCAAGCCATCCGTCTAAAGATTCCCATGAGTCAACAACCTGAAAGGAAGAACAGACAATACTCACTAAAGTTGGATTGCTATTCGTATATTGCTAAATAGCATAGTTGTCAAGTTTTCTGAAAGTGTGAAAGATATCGTTCCTTTAATAAAAGCATGATACTTACCAGAAAATTGGACCATGGGTAGTATCAATGCAGAGGCCTGCACCTGGTGGTAGAGTCAGATCAGCACATGATGATACAAATACAATATCTGGAATCTCAACTCTGATAGCTGAGTTTTCTTCATTTGTTACTTCTGCAATTGTGCCAGAGAGGCTTTGAGAAACTTATTTCTGTTCGGCTTTGATGACCTGCTCAATTGGAAAACAGAAGAGGACATAGAGGAAGAAAATGAAGGTCACGAGGATAAACCAACATAAACCAGTAGTATACTGAACCGACTTTGCATAGCAGTTTACATTGATTTTGCCTTGCATGCATAACATCCTGGAATTTATTATGATAGTGATCTACAACAAATATATTTTTTCTCATACTCTACGATTCATTCCATTTAAGTTCAGACATTAAATATCAAAATTTGCTTGAACAAATGAATCCTTTGTTCCAGGAAAAAAGAGAAAATTGAACTTGATATTTATTTGCAATAGACAACGAAAAACCAATCAGCTTTTTACCTGTTGAAGTGTTTCATGATTCAAAAAGAACTCTGTTCTCTTCCAATCACGATGCGGGGCAATTGCGTTTCCTACTGGTGGTGCAGTCCTATTTCCCTCTTTGAGATGGGGTAAAGGTAGCTGTCAAAAATATTGTCAGAAAATAATAGAAAATACAGAGAACCGATAATTGGCAGTTTAAAACAGCACTGATGCACTGACAAAAAGAAATATGAAATGCATGGATTACACTAAAATATATTACTCCAATAATAATCTTAAAAAATCCAGGAAAATGCTAATTAACCAGGAAACAGAGCAAGATATTGTTCTCTTTGCCAACAGATTCAACAATGCTTACGGAATATTCAATCAATTTAGAAGAGAATAAACCTCAAATATAAAGTTCAAATATCAATACTGACCATTGAATGAACAAGCTTCAAGGCACTGCTGTAAACCTGTAAAGTTTAAAACGTTAAATAAGAAGATATCCACAAACTGAGAAGTCAAATTGCATAACTCTGAAACTTTAAATTAAGGAGAAAAGGAGGTATATCATTATCTTTCTTGTAAATTTATGCCGAAAGTTTTCATTTTCCTATAATTATGCCACCTATATAGCCTAAAAGTGATATTAAATCTAACCAAAACTTTGTGGTCCAAAATAGAACCAGACCCGATCTCATGTCTTCAAGTTCTCTTTTAAAAACAGATGAACTGATCTAAAAATCAAGAAAAAATAGAACCAGACCCGATCTACCATCTAGCAAGAAAAAAGCAAGAACCAGACCCGATCTAGAAATCAAATCAGTGAAAATTAACAGAAAAAATACCTATTGATGACAAATGGTGGTCGAAAACTGAGCACATTTGGATCGGTAATCTGGACGGATATGGAGAAGAGGGAACCGAGGAAATGAAAGAAAACTACGATAATTGAATAGGGAACCGAGGAAATGAAGGAATGAAGGACTTCTTGGGGGGTTAGTGGAAAATCGATAAACAGAAGCAGTGTTTTCTACCGGAAATGAAGGAAAGAATGAATGAGGAGATAGAGAGGAGTTTCCGGAAAATGTCTTACGGAAATTGAAAGGGTAAGACATTTTCCCTAAAATGTAAGCCAATTTCCCGTGCTTTGGATTTCATTTTCCAAATGGAAAATGTTTTCCGCCAATCAAACGCTGGAAAAGGCGGAAATGATTTTCCGGAAAATCAATTCCGCCAATCAAACAGACCCTAAGTTGGACTTGAGATCGGGCTATCACCAGATAAGAATGTGGGACAAGGATGTGCACAAAACAACCTTTAAAACATATGAAGGCCGTTATGAATTCTTAGTCATGCCCTTTGGCTTGACTAATGCTCCCTCCAGCTTTCAACCACTAATTAACTCAGTCTTTAGACAACTATTGAAGAGGTTAGTCCTAGTATTCTTTGATGGTATACTTGTTTACTCCAAAAACTGGTTAGACCACTTAGCTTATTTGTAGGAAGTGTTACAATTGTTGAGGTTCAAGCAGCTTTATGCTAAAAGAACTAAGTATACCTTTGGAGCAACTCAAGTTGAGTATCTAGGACACATTATGTAACACCCCTCACCCGTATTCTACGCCAGAATAGGGTTACAAAGCGTTACCTAACTTATAAAACAATTAAACAATCATTTAGTAAACATTTTCTCAATTCAACCATTCATCATTCAATCTCAATCAATTTGTCCTTAATACGAGCCTAAGAGGCCCTAAACATGCTTTGAGAGTGGTTCAGGACTAAACCGATAACTTATGAAACTTTATGAAACTTAGAAAATTTTTCCTCAAAATAGGGGACACACGCCCGTGTCATAGGTCGTGTAGACATTTGAAATGGGAGCACATGGCTGTGTTCCAGCTCGTGTCCAACCCTGTGTAACTCTCTGACTTGGGTCATACGGCCAACACACACACACCCGTGTGTCCTAAAAATGGCCACACACGCCTGTGTACTAGGCCGTGTGCTAGGTCGTGCCAAACCTGTAGGGTATACTGACTTATACCACATGGCCAAGTCACACGCCCGTGTGTGAGGCCATGTGGAGCATACTGACTTGTTTTCAAATTCAAAACTAGGGGACACACTGCCGTGTACTTGACCGTGTGTTACACACAGCTGAGACACACGCTCATATCGTTACCTGTGTGGACAAATAGGCTATTTACCAAGCCAATTTGCCACCCAAATATTCATATACCTACACAACCAAAATGGCACCAAATCATAGCACAATTGAACATCTCATTTGGCCATAATCAAGGCTAATTCATACCATTTCTAATTCTAACAACCAACATGCTTATAAACTCATGTTTTACTCATTCAAAACTTACCAAATACCAATTACTTCAACATTAATATAACTAAACTCAAATATGTATTATACGGTCTAATTTCTATAGCATACCAATTCACAAATCATCACCTGTTGACATTCAATTTACCTATTCACAACAAGCATCATGAATCCAACTTCAATCACATAATATAGGTCAATTACCAACTCAAAACAATAGTCATTTGCACACTTTTATACATCATCAAATTCACCATCCTAAGCCAACTAATATGATTATATACACAAACCAAACATGTACATTTACAAACCAATTCATTTGGCCAAAATCATTACCAAAACATAACCAAAATGACCAAAGTCCCTATACATGCCATATACTTAAAATAACAAGTTCATAGGTACCGAGAGATAGGTGGATAGTGTGAATATGTCTCCGACGATCCCCGAATCTGAGCTAGCTTTGAATTTACTATAAAACATAGAAAAATAAACGAAGTAAGTTATAAAGCTTAGTAAGCTCGTATGACATAAATTCGATATAATCATAACATATGATTCAACCATTGATCATAAGTATAAGAATTCACATTAATAACAAACCTTTCAATAACTCATTCACTAAACTATATATTTTCTTCATTATTTCTTCGATTCAAAACTAATATGGTTTATGTACATACCTGTACCATCTCATACTAATCTCATACACATTTTCGTCTTTCATTTACCCGTTGAACCATTCGGAAAAGAAGTCAGATACTCAAGGGTCTCACACGATAAGTACCTATACCATGGCTCTAGCCAAATCAAGGTAACTTATCTCTGAAATGTTGATATCATGGCCCGAAGCCAAATCAGCCGATATGTATGACCCAAAACCAAATCAGAGTATCCGCACCCGAAGTGCTATATCATGGCCGGAAGCCAACTCAAAGTATCCCTAATGACATATCACTAGCATCCTAAACTATTCTTAAGGTTCAACCGGGCATCGAAGTCACATAATCATAATTTATGCTATATCAAAGCATATATAATACATTTGAAATGAAATTATAACATACGAACTTACCTCGGATGTATAAGCGACGAAATTATCGATTAATCGAGTACTTTATCTTTTCCCCGATCCAAGTTCGTATTTCTCCTTTCTTGATCTAAATATATTCAAAATTAACTCATTTAATCATCTATTCATTCAATTTAGTCCAAAACACACTTTAAAACACATTTCCATTTTTTCCCCTTATAGTTCACATTTTCACAATTTAGTCCTCATTTCATAAAATCACAAATTAATGAAATTTCAATTAAACCCATGCTAGCCGAATTACTATTATACCCTTAAAAGCTCATTTTTTCATTTATTTTACATTTTAACCACTAAATTTACACATTTCATAATTTAATCCCTATTTTACATTTTCACTAAAAATCACTTCACAAAACTTGTTTAACTATCAACAACTGTTCAAAATCTATCATCAAACACCAAAATACTCATGTATTCATCAATGGAATCATTCAAAATCTTTAAAATTTTTGCAAATTAGTTCCTGGGCTAGTGAGTACTAGTTGCAACGATCTCAAAAACATAGAAATCATTAAAAACGGGACAAAACACATACCTAATTACATCAATTTGCCTTAGCCGAATGAAGAACCCTAATATTATTTTTCTTATTCTTCAATTTCGATTAAAAGATGAGAGAATAAGAATGATAATTGGCTTTTTTTTAATTATTTTATCATTTATTAACCATTTTACCATTTAACCTTAAAATTAATTCAAAATTTCATTTATGCCAAACCACATCCACTAACATACTAATGGCATATTTACCACTTAAGGACCTAAAATTTAAGGTTCTATAGCTATTAGACACCTTTAGCTATTAGAACCCAAGTTTTACGCTTTATGCGATTTAGTCCTTTTTATCAAATTGACCATTTAAACGATAAAATTTCTTAACGAAATTTTCACACAATCATCATACCATGTTATAAATATTAAAACAATAATAAAATAAATATTTTGATTTCAGATTTGTGATCCCGAAACCATAGTTCTGATTTGTCTAGAAATGGGCTGTTACACATTATTTCTAGGGCAGTAGTTAGCATGGATAAGGCAAAAGTGAAGAGTGTTCTTAGTTGGTTTACTCTAAAATCTGTAAGGGAACTGAGAGGCTTCCTTAGCTTGTCAAGTTATTATAGAAGGTTTATCAAGGGATATGGTTTGTTGGCCAAGCCTCTCACTACTTTGTTGAAAAGGGATGTTGTATGGAAATGGACTAAGCTGGCACTGACAACCTTTGAACAGCTTAAGGAAGCCATCTATCAAGCACCAGTCTTGGCTTTGCTTAATTTTCAATAGATCTTTTGTGTGGAGACAGATGTGAATGGACAAGGGGTAGGAGCAGTATTGTAGAAAAAGGAAAACCAGCGGCCTTTTTCAACAAAGCCTTGGGAGTCAAACCTCAAACTTTGTCCATATATGACAAGGAAATACTAGCAGTGCTTTTAGCAGTAAAAAAGTGGCATCCTTACTTGATTGGGAGACACTTCCAAATAAATAAAAAAAACTACCAAAGCTTAAGGTTTGTATCTGAACAACAAGAAATTACCCCCTATTAACAACAATGGGTTGCTAAGATGTTGGGTTATGATTATTCTATTTCTTATAGAAAATGAGTCCAAAATATAGTGCTAGATGTCTTGTTAAGAAGGTCTTATGAATAAAATCACCAATTTTTCTAGCATGTGGGGGGTATAAGCCCTTCTTGGTCTGAGCTATAGGATCAAATTATGACTTTTTATAGCATAGAAATCAAACTGCAACAGTTGTGCCAAGACCTCCAAGAGTAACCCCAGCTTCGCCCTAAGTATTCTTAGGATGGTAGGTTACTTAGAAGGTTGGGAAAAATTGTGGTGGGACAAAATGACAAACTCAGGAGGCACATATTTGATCTTTTCCATTGTAGTTCATTAGGAGCCCATTTTGGCATACATGCCACCAGGTATAGAATATCTGGCCTATTGTACTAGAAAGGGCTTTCCAAGGATGTGAAAAGATAGGTTCAAGAGTGTGTTACCTGTCAGAGATGCAAAGTTGATAATTCAGCTTCTCCAAGGCTGTTACAACCTTTTCCCATACTAGAATGAGCTTGGGCAAACCATAAGTATGGATTTTGTAGAGGCTTGCCTACTTTCAAGAGGAAATCCACAATTCTAGTAGTGGTGGATAAGCTAACCAAGTATGCCCACTTCATTGCCTTGGCTTATCCCTTCACTGCTTTAATAGTAACATAAGAATATCTAAGCCAAGTTTACAAACTTCATGGTATGCCAAGTCAGTTGTGTCAGGGTTTTCCTTAGCAACTTTTGGCAAGAGCTCTTTAGGCACTTGGGCACCAAACTCCAGATGTCTACTGCCTACCATCCCCAAACTGATGGCCAGACAGAGATCCTTAGTAGATTTTTAGAGAGCTATCTAAAGTGTATGACTGGTGAAAAGCCTTCTAATTGGGTGACCTGGCTACCTTTGGCAGAGTGGTGGTACAATACCACCTACCACTTAGCCATTAAAACCACCCTTTATGAAGCTCTTTATGGTCAAGATCCTCCCATTCACCTACCCTACTTAGCTGATGCTTTTCGGGTAGCTACAATAGACAAAACTTTGCATCATAGGGAAGCCATAAGTAAGATTATGAAGTTTCACCTAAAACAAGCTCAAGATAGGATGAAGCAAATGGCTAACAATAGGAGGTCTGAAAGGGAATTTAAGGTAAGAGATCTAGTTTACTTAAAGCTACAGCTATACATGCAACATTCGCTGAGGAAATTCAAAAATTAAAATTTGTCACTTAGGTATTTTAGCCTTTTTCCAGTGGAAGTCAAGGTAGGACAAGTTGCTTATAAGTTGATTCTACCACCAACAGCTCGTATCCATTCTACTTTTCATGTTTCCCAGCTGAAGAAACATATCGGTTCAGCAATGAGTTCATCAATGTTTCCAAAAATGGGATTTGATGGTGCCCTCCTTAAAGAACCAGTTTCGAGTGTTAGATAGATGAATGGCCAAAAAGGGGAATCAAGCTACCATAGAGATTCTAGTAGAGTGGTGTAATACCCCTACCCGTATTCATTGCCGGAATAGAGTACGAGGCATTACCGGAGTTTACGAATTAAATTTTTTTTTTATATTCAATATAGCCCTTTTATAAATATCTAACCTTCACTGTAATATTAAATCGAGACCAGTCCATATCAACCAAATCAATTCAACATATTTTCATGACAGATTCATGCATTTATATAAGATAACGTCATCACATATCTATAACCAGGTTTGTTAACCATACTAATGGCTAACTTTACATTCATTTCACGTTAACATTTACTTTGTTAGCTTATACATGCCATTGATTTCCAAAATAAAGTTTCTTTATATACCGAAATCCTGAGGTTGACAGTGTGATGTGTCTCCGACCAAATTCGACCTCCGAGCTCTTAACACTACAAAACAGGGAAAAAGGAAACGGGGTAAGCACTTTGTGCTTAGTAAGCTTATGTAACAAGAATTATACTTACCTAATATTTTCAATACAATACAATAAACATCCATATATCCATTCAATGCATTATTACCCTAATATGCACAAACTCAACATTCAAGTTAGTACAATAATTTCCATGTACCAATAATATATACTATGATTGATGAGCTCGTCAATACCATGATTTCCATTTCCTTGTTATTTTTCCATATTTATCCCGTTAAATTTCTTGGAATTTTCGATGGATTTTCAGAGGTACACTTTTAGTGTACAATTCCGGGTCTGTCAATTCATATTCATGTGCGCACATTTCCATTTCAGAGAGCACACTCCCGCGAACCTCAACCTTGCAGCGGGATTACCAGTCCAGGCTAAATCCCCTGCAATATAAACTCATAGAGTATTGTCGGGATTACCAGTCCAGGCTAAATCCCCTGCAACGACAATTACTCTAATGAGCTTGGATCTGAATTACCAGTCCAGGCTAAATTCAGACCCTAATTCGGATTACCCGTCCGGGCTAAATCTATTTTACACATATTCTTCGGGAGGGCTATATCAGGATAGGATCACCCGTCCGGGCTAGATCCTTTTTACCGTCAATTCCTTTTCAGAGATCCATCGAATTTTCCTTTCATTCAAACGAGATTTCTTCCCATTTTATCAAATATCTCAATGTTTCATTAATTTTCATACAATGAACACTCAAATCATATTCACATCAATAACATACAATCTCAAGCATTTCAGAATATAATTCAAGTTACACGAACTTACCTTGATACTTGTTTGTAAACAGTAAAAATCTACTAATCCCGAACTTTTTCCTTTCCTCGATCTAGCTTCGTATTTGAATCTTCTGGATCTAAATAAATAAATTTAATTATCAATTTAATACGTTTCATGTTCATATGCAACATTCTCTATAATTCAAATATTATTTATAGTTCATTCAAAGCTGTCTACTTGAGTCATAGTCACTAAATTATTTATAAATTGAGCTAAGAAACTCAAAATTAATATCTGTTAATTTTCCCTGAAACTAGACTCATATATATTTTTACCATAAAATTTTCAGAATTTTTGGTTTAGCCAATCAGTACAGTTTATTCTTCAAAGTCACCCCTGTTCTGTTGTCTAACAGTTCTGACCCTTCTTCACTAAAAATAAATTATCTCTTTATACAGAATTCAAATGATGTTCTCATTTGTTTCTATTAAAAATAGACTCATTAAGAATTCTATACATATAAATTTAAGTCCCTAATTATTTTTATTCAATTTTTTATAATTTTTCAAAGTCAGAACAGGGGAACCCAAATTCATTCTGACCTTGTATCACAAAATTCATTATATCTCAAAATTTACAAATCCATTGCTTACACTATTTCTTCTATGAGAAACTAGACTCAATAAGCTTTAATGCCATATTTTTTTCATCTTCTAATTCGATTTCTACAATTTATGGTGATTTTTCAAAGTTAGTCTACTGCTGCTGTCCAAACTGTTTTTGTGCAAGCTGTTTATTACCATTTTCCCCTAAGCTTTTAATAAATGATAATTTTGTCCCTACTCAATTAGCCTCTCAATTGAGCTGATTTTTATCAATTAACATTTTATTCTATCACCTTAAACTAGTTTACAACCTTTAGAAATCATAATTTCAGCAATAGACTTTAATTCCAAGCATTTTCACAATTAGGTCCTAAAAATCAATTTCTATTGAAATTACCTAATAAAATCATCTCATAAACAAATTAAAGCTTTAATTTCATTCTATTTCATCATAAAATTACAGAAATCAATCATGGTGACTTTCAATTTCATCCATGAAATCAAAAACTAATGAATTTAATAGTAGGACCTAGTTGTAAAAGTCTTAGAAACACAAAAATTACAAGAAAAAGGTAAGGATTAACTCACTTGGTGCAAAAATTATGAAATACCAGCTTAGAGAACCCTCCTATGGCGTTTTTAGCTGCTGGAATTGAAGAGAAATGAAGAGAAATCTAGATATTTCCTATTTAGTCCTAGTTTTATTAAGTTAATTTTGCAATATTCCAATTTTACCCTTAATTTATCAATTTTTCTGCTGATTTCATACCCTTGCCGTCCAGCCCAAATAACTTTTAGGTCTAATTACCTTTTAAATCCTTTCTCATTAGATTCTTAAGCTATTTAATCACTCTAGTAGCTTTTACACCTATTACAATTTAGTCCTTTTCATTTAATTGACTACCCAAACATTAAAATTTCCTAACGAACTTTTAATACCACATTAATAAAATTTCATAAATATTTATAAAATTATTTTTGACTCGTTTTTACAAGATAGAGGTCTCGATACCTTGTTTTTACCCAATTTCTTCAATAATTTCTTTTTCTATCTATATTTTCATACGATTTTCCTATCATATCAATTTTCAAACAAAAATATTGAAATAAATTTCTCTTTAAATCGGATCTATGGTTACGAAACCATTGTTCCGATAACCTTGAATTTAGGCCATTACAAGTAGGCTGACACGTTTCTTGAAGATTCTACTTGGGAAAATTTGAAAGAGATCTAACAAAGGTTCTCTGCTTTTAATCCTTGAGGATAATGATCTTGTTTGGGGGGGGGGAGGGTATTTGTTATGGAACAAAGCTTCAACGATCATTTCATATTTCTATTATTGTCATTGTTATTTCTTATAACTGTAAATGTTGCTTTTTATTACTAGTTTTAGTTGTATAGTGCGTTTTGGCTAAGGGGATTAGCAACTTGCTTAAATGATTTATTTTGATAGGAAGACCGTTTAATGAAACGGTGAGGTTTGAGCAATTGTTTGTCTACCAGTTGTCCAAGCTCGTTATTTTGTTACTTTTAGTACCAATTGGAAAAGGAAAGCAGTTATGAAGTTTGAAAAAAAAATTTCAGTATCTTTTTCTTCATTTCTCTCTCAAATCTCTCTTTTTTCTTCTTTACTTCTATTATCTTCTTCTTCGAGATCTATCTTGTGACATAGTCATTCAACTTTTTGGAATAAAATATTTTTGTTATTCTTTCATTATTTGCCGTTAGATGAGTGACGAAAAGTTGACACGAGCCTTTTTATTAACCTAATAATAAATTTAACTTTTCAATATTTATATATTCTATCAATTTGATCCAAAATCTAAAAGTTTAAAAAAAGGAAAAATAATTTTTTTTAAAATTCATTTCTTTTAAATATTTCTTAACACACCTCCAAAACCCACTGAATAAGAGAACTATTTAACACCATTCGTATTATGCCCATTTTTAATTAATTACATCTTTGTGAATATGGTAAAAAAATCAAGTTGGCTTAAATCCAACTAAAAATCATATTTTAAATTAATATCATATTATTTAATTAAATTCATTTAAATAATTTTTTTTAAACGATTACAAAACATTTATTTTGATTTTTTTTTCTTAATTTAAAATATACAAAGATCTAATATTCGAGTAGAGAAAACAATACAATTTGAAAATTTTCATGAAATGGAAAACTTTAAAAAGTTTTTTCTTTTTCACTTTGTATTTTTCAACTTGGACATGCCATCAATAACTTCTAAATTTGGATAGTTCAAGCATGTCGGTCAAACAACCAAAGGTTAAAAAAAATAAAAATACAAATTAAATTGAACAAACAGAGAAAATTTGTCCAAATTGAACAAATTAAATTAAATTTGGATAGTTCAAGCATGTCGGTCAAACAACCAAATGTCTAAATTCATCTCTCTAATACTCATTTTCTTTTTAATCATTTCATATACATTTTTTATTTTATTTTTTTAATGCATATGTTTTTAAAAAAATTTAAATCATTTTTATAACTTTAATAATAAATGAGTGTCCAAATTGAGATTTTAAATATAAACTCCATTCAGATTCAGTTAAAACATGCCATGTAAGTATCTCAATTATTTGAAAATTTAAAATTTAATCCATGTATTAATATTTCTAATCTCTCAAAATTTTAAATTTCATAAATAAATGTTGAAATGCAATCGCGATTTAAAAGGCAATAGAATTCATCTCATGGAAGCCAAAGAGTGGAGACAACTCAAGCATGGCAAAAGTAGGAATAGAGAATCATACGCTTTACTTCCCCTGCATCACCATTATTCATCTTTAGATTCAGGGGAACACAACTAAAATGGTCGAAAACAAGTAGCAAACTAGTTCCATCTATTCCAAAAGAAAACTGAGCAGTGAGCAATAACAGTAAGATCACAGCATAACAATAGTGGGGGCAATAACCCCAAAAAAACAAAAAGAGAGAAAAACCCTGAAACATACATTTTACAACATAAAATTCGGAGATGCTTTGGCGACAGGAAACCAGATTATTTTTTTATCTTATTCCCAGCCCGAAATTTAAAAGTACCTAAAATTCCAATAAAACCCATGGATATCATATGTGGGGCTCTAAAGGAATCTCACTTCTTCACTTGCCCCCAAGAGTTGGGAAGTGCCCAGGGTCTTCAATGGATGGCGCTGCCACATCTCTTGCGGCACTACCTCCACCAAATCCTCTTGAGCCGCGCCCACGACCGCGCCCACGTCCACTTGGATTATAGTACCTCTCCCCTTCAGCTGGCTTCAGAAATTCATTAATGCTGACAGACTACCCACCACCACATGTATACGGAACATCAGTACATGCCAGCAAAACATATAAATGCAAGCTACAGATAAACTTGCACAAAACAGTAAAAGCACATATCCAAGCTTTAATCATGGAAGAGAAAGCAAAAAAGGGAAAATCTTAAATCAAAGGAGTCTGAAAACAGCATAAACTAAGGCCCCTTAAATACAGAATAATCGCATGATTGTGGTTCAAACAGGAAAAGGAAAGGCAAGTTATGACACAGGCTAATAAAAATACGTAAAAATACCTTTTTTGCTCTCTCTTCTTTCTCATAAGCCTCTTTTCTCTTATCTTTATCAGATCCCTGTAGAATCCAATTATAGGGAACAAGTGATTAATACTACATATATTCCCAATAATAAGATGAAGTCATTAATTACGAACTTCTCAAAGTGAATCAGAGGGTCTTACCAATTTGATGAAGACCTCATCATTACTCTTCTTGTTTGAAAGCTGCTGCATAGATTCAAACTCCTTGGCATCTACTTTTCTTTCCTCGATCTTGAGAGCCTGCAGAGCCTTTCTCTTCTCTTCCAGCACCTTCTCATACTCCTCAAGAGTCATCTCCTATAAAAATGCAATATGAAAGGTTGAACAAAGTAATAGCCAAATTAGCAGCTATCATATATAATTAACAAAAGTTGCAGACGTCAATAACCCTTTACCTTATCCTCGGGCTCTTTTTCTTCAGGCTCGTTTGAAGCACTCTCCTTGTTAGCATCTCTAGCATCCTCTTCTCCTGCTGGCTTTTCATCACCTAAATTCCTCTCACCTTCATTGGTAACTTCTTCAGTCACCCTTAACAATAAAAATACAATATTTCATTTCATTTTATGATTATAATATGGGAAGAAGAGTGAAACAAAGTGATATTTTATTGATTTTACAATAAAATTGAAGGTTGTGATTGTAACTTCTAGAGATAACTCACTGAGCAAGATTATCAGACTGAGTTCCCCAATTTCCACGACCAGAACCTTCACGTTTGAGCTCATTTCTGCAGACATTAACAGAAAGCAAAAACATCAGTTTTGAGACTTGGCTAAAATACTGACATGCAAAATATATAAAAGCTAATGTCAAACAAACGCACCCGCGCCCAGTCCCGCTACGGCGTTCATACAACCTGCGAGGTCGCTCCCCATCTGCATTTTCCCCATTACTGATACCGCCACGGCGACCACCACGGTAAGGTCGAGGACCACCATAGCCATGCCTTTCAGAGGGTTTTCCACTCTCTCCATCTTCAGGTACAGCACTACTGCTGAAGGAATTCTCATCATTTGCAAAATCACGTCTGTATCCACTGCTACCACCACGACCACGTCCATATCCTCGCCCACCACGGCCTCCGCCATGAGCACCTTCATTCTTTGCCTCCCTCACTTTAAAAGAACGTGAAGACATCAGTGATAAGCCCAAGAGAGCTATAAAGAAACTATAATTGACTATTAGATAAAAAAATAATTTGACTAACTGTGATAACTATCAAGATGAGATCAAAGCTACAACTATCAAGCTTCAGTAAAAATAAATTGCATACCAACGCATAAGCACTTTGAAAAGGAGCAAAAAAGAACTCCTTTTTGATGGAACACCAATTGACACTTTCAGAGAATATGATATAAAAGACAAAAGTTCCCCACAGAATGCAGATTTCATTTCTATAGTTAAGGCATGCACCTTTGGCACTGCGCCTCAGCATCAAACAAAAAAAGCGCCTCAAGACCTCTTGGGCAAGATGCATTGGATTAGAAGTTTTCTTTAGTTCATTCATTTTTTATTTTATTTTTCATTAATTTTACCTTTACTAAGAATAGAAGAACACTGCCAAACACTCTACTTCTCAATGCTTGATTATTCAACAACAGACATGAGATAAAAAAAGAAAAAAGAAAAACCATGCACATTGGCCAACAAAAAATTGTACATTTCATTTTTTTGTAGGAGAATGAGATTAAAGTTTGATCTATCTTTTAGAGGTTTATTATCATTACCATATATCTTAAGCTTTTATACCACATATAAGGATTCTAGTAGCTTGAGTGCAACTTGACAGCATTGGATTTCATTTTAGAAAAGAAATAACAGCAACAAACCAATATGCGTTCCGGAATCTTTTGCTCTGTTCACTATAAGAAGTAAGTCTATACAGATAAGAAACTCTCAATGACTATATTCCAAGTAAATAACCGACAACAAATACTCTTTTAACAATCAGAGTCCAACTGCACTTTACAAGAAACGAAACCGAAGCATAATAAACATAAACCCACTCAAACCCCCCTCCCCCCAGAGTTCGACCATTAAGAAAAGGCAACTTGAACTTAACACAATCGGGTAAACTCAAGAGCCAATACAGAGAGCTAAAAATAATGAGACACTTTGATAGAGAAAACTTACCAGCCTGAGCAGGAGGGAGAGGCTTGGAGGGAAGCTTAGCCTGAGTTGCAGGCAGCGTCTTAGCTTGAGGTTTTGCTGGGCTCTTCCTTGGAGCAGCAGCAGTGGCAGTGGCCGCTGCGACGGCCTTTTGCTGAGCAGCGATCAGCAATGATAGTTCCCCAGTGTCGTCATCCCCCAACAAATCAAAAGGGTTCAAACCAGCCATTTCTTTTTTTGAATGAAAAATCCACACTAATCACTTCCAAACCCCTTAGAATCTTTCTTTTATAATAACCAAAAAATCCCTTACTCTTACAAAACTTCCATTAGATTTTTATGTTATGAAACCAAACCAATCTTCTAATAAATTTAAAAAAAAAAGTTAGAAGAGGTACTGTAGAAAGAAAAACCCTAGCCGCAAAAGAGATAAGAGTTTAGAGTATAGGACTCTAACAGAGAGAGAAACCTAATCTGACAGAAAAAGTCTCCTTTCTTCACTACGGTATTTAAAAAAAAAAAACAAATTCTTTGTTGAGAGCGAATAAAGGTTTAAATATGCTTTTGAGTTCTTTGTCCTCTTAAAATTAAAAAATTAACCTCTAAATTTTTATATTTAAATATTAAGTCCTTGTACTTTTGTTACGTAATTGTGTTCACCAATATGAAACCTAGATAAAATTTAGATTGCCTACCCGCGGCCCAGTTGGGCCCAACCAATTAGATGCATGTAGACCTTATAGTGAGGGTTCGCCAAAGGGGTGAGGGTTCGCCAAAGGAGCTCGCAACGGTAGTTCACAATTCCAGTTCGCATGTGCTTAAAATTTCGCATGTGGGGGCCAACAAGCAGACCAAAACAACACACGTATCCAACATACATAGAGCCTACCAAGAATGTCAATTCCATGAATAATAATCATGTGTATAAATATTTTATTGTCCCTTTCAATGAGACATAACGAAAAAATATTCAACAATTGACACTGTGAGCGTGCACATATTTTCGACCAACGAATTTCTTCTCAGTTTGATGAAAAATTATCAAAGTTACGATGGCTTACCCGAATGAAAATTTCCCTTTCGATCTTTCATCTGGATAACTTGGAGCCTCGGGATATGGTAGCCAACTTGCTGGAACAGACTTGTTTGTTGACTCACCCGAGAGTTTCAAGCCTATTCGACTTAAACTTTCCCTCTGGTCGCGGGTTGTCACTTCCTTCCAACCAAAAAGCGTCAACGCAACAATTCCTTGCTCTTCAAGAGTAGATGAAGTTTATGAGGGAAGAAATGGCTGCACAAAATGCACGGTTTGAACAACAACAGACTTTTCAACAAGAGTTATTGAAACGAAATGAAGAATTTAAAAGAAAGGTACAATCTGATAATTCTAACTTTTACGATAATATGACTATGCAGGTTGAAGGCCCAGGCTTGCATGTGAGGGAATGGAAAAATGATATGGATGCATTGTGGCAAGACGTGAGGACATTGCATCCTGAGTCTAGAGACATGGACCTTTTCTATTCTAACAATCCATTGGCCCCGGAGGTAGCAGCAATAAATCTACTGCATGATTTTAAGGTCTTAAAAGACATGTTCAAGGGTAAGAGAGACCCACGAGCCCATTTGATGCAATATAACGACTATATGAATGTAATTGGAGCCTTAGACCCTGCGAAGTGTAAAGCTTTTTCCACAACGCTTAAGGGAAGTGCGAATGATTGGTACTTGTCTCTTCTTCAAGGCTCAATCCGAAGTTTTTCCCAATTGGTTCAGATGTTTCTAAGAAGGTTCAGGGCTTACAGAACGATCATGAGCATACCTATGAGATTAATGTTAGTAAAATAGAGAGAAACGGAGTCTCTCTAAGATTACGTGAAGCGATTTCTTGCGGTAACACTGAATATGAAGAACATTGAGAACCAATGGGCTATCGATGCTTTAATCACGGGGTGCAAAATGAACATGTACAATACTCCTTAGGGTAACAAGCCCCGGACTTTGGCTAACTTGTATGCATAGCACATTTCAAGAAGATGGTAGACAGTTTTGAAAGAAAGAAGGAGCTCGCAGTAGGTAGGGGTAACCCAACCAAGCTCTGCATGCCGAGGTGATAGACAACAGAGAACACAGGCATAGGGTAATTCTTCCAAAACTCCTTAGGGATCTCAACCCAAGCAAACAAGAAGGTATATATCTTAAGGTAGGTTTGAGGCTTACACTCCATTAAACACTACTCGTACATACATATTGAACTAGGTAAAGAGTTTAGGTAGCCCGCCTAAACTATCTCTTATGAGGCAGAGTACCAAGAGGTCAAATTCCAGGGATAGGTGTGCTTTCTATAATGATGTGGGGTACAATATCGAATATTATTTTACTTTGAAAGATGCTATCGAAGAGGCAGTGAGAAATGGTGAGCTTGCTGAGTTTGTGGATCAATGTACTTTCTAGCAGGGTTAGAGTTCGCAGGGCGATCCTAAGGGTAAACAAAAGGTCAGAGGTACTATCCATGTGATTGTAGGCATAGATGAGTTCTGGGCAAGTTCTAATGCGATGAGAAAAACCCATATGAGGAGTGTTATGATAGTAAATCCATCTAAAAGGCATGTTAACAGGGAATATGGAATATTAAGTTTGGTAATGACAATGAGGAGTTCATGTGTGATGAAGAAAGAAATAAACCAATGATAGTATCTGCAATGATCGTAGGTTTTGAAGTGAGAAGAATATTGGTCGACAGTGGGAGTGCGATAGAGGTTGTAACCTAGGAGGCTTATCAGAAGAAAGGCTGGAAGGAACATGCTTTGTCCAAGGCCAGTCCACTATATGGTTTCGCGAACCACCCAACTAAGGTAAATGATTCTACCACTTTACTAGTCACCATGGGAGATGGTGAGCATACGACTACAGAATATGTCCAGTTTTTTGTCATGGACCATCCTATGGCGTATAATGCCATTTTCAAGCGCCCAATTATGAGAACAGTGAAGATGGTAGTGTCGACATTTTGTATGAAGATCAAATTTTCGATAAAGATAATGATTGAGTTCAGGCAATCTGACCAGCAAACAATGAGACAATGTTACATGTTATCTGTGAAGCAGGCACGAGAGTCCACAACCGAGGGGCAGAGTTCATAAAGCACAAAGCTGGTTAGTTAAGCCTTAGACTTAGACAGACTAGATGTGATGGATGAAGAGAGAAGTAAGAAACCTGAAGTAGTAGAGCATACAAAGATTTTACAACTATTTTACGATGATGAACAAAAGAAAATTAAATTTTCATCAACATTATTACATGAAGAAAATGACATTTTGGTTCAGTTTTTGAAAGTGAACTTCGATGTTTTTGCCTAGTCAGCAGCAGATATGCCAGGGATTGACTTGTAGGTAATTGTCTACAAGATAAATGTACTTCTTGAAGCCAAGCTTGTTAAGAAGAAAAAGAGAAAGTTTGCTCCGCAGGTAGTAGAAGTCGTGAGGCAAGAGGTAGCCAAATTGTTGTCGGCAAGTTTTATTAGGGAAATTGAGTATCTAGATTGGGTCTTAAATATGGTTATGGTGAAAAAGGAAAATGGCAAATGGAGAATGTGTATTGATTCCACCAACCTCAACAAAATGTGCTCTAAGGACAGCTTTCCTTTACCCTCAATTGACCGTTTGGTTGATGCTTCTGCAGATCACAAGCTCATGAGCTTCATGGATGCCTTTTCGGGTTATAACCAAATTTTGTTGGACCAAGATAACTAGGAGAAAATAACTTTCATCACTGAGGAGGGGTTGTTCTGCTATCGGGTCATGCCTTTTAGCCTCAAGAATGTTGGAGTAGCCTAGTAGAGACTGGTGAATAGGATTTTTAAGAAGTAGATAGGGCATGGTCTTGAAGTTTATGTCGATGATATGTTGGTAAAAAGTGCAACCATGGAAAAGCACATGCGAAACTTAAGTGTTCATAGTTTTGAGGACCCACAGCATGAAGTTGAACCCTGATAAGTGTGCTTTTGGCATGTGAGCTGGTAGGTTTTTGAGCTTTATGATCTCGGAAAGGGCGATAAAGGTGAACCCAAAAAAGATCCATGCTATCTTGAAAATGCCTCATTCGCAGACTATCATAGATACTCAGCGCCTCACGAGAAAAATACTAGCGTTCAACAGGTTTATCTCCAGGATAGGGGACAAATGCGTTCCCTTCTTCAAAGCGCTAATGACCTCATTTTTGTGGACTGAGGAGTGTTAGTCAACCTTCGAAGAGCTTAATTCATACCTCACTACCTTACCACTTCCGAAGTTACCACAAGTGGGAGAGACCCTCTATTTGTACTTGGCTACCTCATAGTAAACAATTGCAGTAGTCCTAGTCAGAATAGAAAACATTCGCCAATTCCCAGTATGCTATGTCAGTAAGGTACTCTAGAACGGTGAGCTGAGGTATTCAAAAATTAAAAATCTCATCTTTGTTCTGATTGTTGCAGCTCGTAAGCCACCCCTTACTTTTAGGCTCATCCAGTTATCGTCATGACTAGTAAGCTTCTAAAAGAAGCTTTATCTAAAGCTGATACTTCGAGAAGGGTGAAGAAGTAAAGTATCGAGTTAGCTGAATTTGGCATGGAGTTCACCCTGAGAACAACCTTAAAAGGACATATATTAGTCAACTTTATAGTTGAGTGCTTTTTTGAAAAGACTGTTAATCCAGTAGGTAATATAGTGTGTAACTTGAAATATAGAGCTATGAATATTTTATGAAATTAAACGTGTATGTATTCATAATTTCCTGTGAACAATTGATGAACAACAACAATTTATGTAACACTTGTATCCGTCACCGGAATAGAGATTACGAGAATTCTACTGCAAGTTAACATAAATAAACAAGTAAAAATCATGAGCATTACAATATAATTTCTCAAACACCATAAAGTAATTAAATTACAATAATAACTTACATTTATGAGGCTTAAATCGAGCTTAAAGGGACTAAAGAAATAATTTTAAAACTTTCAGGGACTAATTTGAAACAAGTTAGGAAATTTCAGGAAAATATGAAAAATTTTAAAAAAGGGGACACACGGTTGTGTGACATAGCCCAGACCATGTGAGTATTCAAAATTGGGACACATGGCATGTTCCAGCCTGTGTCTTAAATCATGTAACTCACTAGCTTGATACACACGACCGTGTCACAGACTGTGTGCTAGACAGTGTAACTCTCTGACTTGATACACACGATCGTGTCGCAGATCATGTGACTCACTAACTTGTTACACACAGCCGTGTCATAGACTGTGTGTGGCACACGGCCGTGTGGCAACCCGTGTCCCAGGCCGTGTGCACTTAAATGAACCTTAGACATCAAATTTACCATTTCAAGGTTTATTAGACACTAAGCAATCCATTTACCAGCCATTAGACTTATTCAAAATTCCATTAAACATGCTCAAATCATGCTAAATGAACCATCTTAAATATCTAACCAATGTACTCTCAATGGTACCGTAAGTATACACATCTATACAAACATATAAATCATTAACGATTAATCCATTCAAAATATATAATCTTATCAATTTTGAGCTAAATACCTAACCTTATAAAGTTAAGATCAAACATGTATCATATTTATTCCTAGCAAAGCTTACCAAAAACTTAACTAGAACTTCACAAAATGAACTATATTCACCACCAAACCTAGCAATCATGTAACAATCATCACATTACAAAACAACATCGATTAAAAGATTAACTAATTACATGCCTTATAGATATATATATACACATATCAAACGAGGTTATCGACATAACAACCTATTACATGCCATATAATCCAAAATAAACGTTTGAAAACTACTAAAATCGGAGGGATAGTGTGACTTGAGTGCTGATCCGATTGTCCAACCTTCAGAAGTATCTACAAGAAACAAAAATGAACACAAGTAAGATTTTTGAAGCTTAGTAAGTTCAATGGACAGAAACAATAAATCTTACCGAAGTAAATATAACAATTTAATCTAATATAATTCAACAAAAAATGTTTCCTGTCATCTACAATTTCAAACCAGTGAATTCACTACAGGAAAATAGGGCTTTAGCAGCGTTTTTAGTGGCGTTTGGAAAAAAAACGCAGCAAAGATTATACATTAGCAGCGTTTACAATAAAGCATCGCAAAAAACTGAGCAATAACGGCATTTTTGGACCAAATGACACTAAAAACTAAGCAATTATGATGTGGATGAAGATATTTACGAATTATGATGTAATAAGATTTTACAATTTTTTAATTATATTTAATCTTATAATTTAAATCTTAGTATTGTTAAATATTTCAACTGTTTTATATGTATTATTATTGTTGTAATTAGTTACTAAAATTTCAACTATTTTATGTGTATTGCAGAAAAAATGCCTAAAAGAAGATTACGAGATCTAAGTACTGTTCAGAATACTCCAAATTCGGAAGAAACAAATGGTGAACAACAAACTGCTATTGGATCTTTGAATGTTCCGGAAACACCTAACGAGCCTGTAGAAATTCAAAGTAATGTTAAATTTAATTTGCATGCGTGTTGACTTTTATTATTGATTTCTTTTCCAAATTCTTATATTATAATATACCATTTTTCAGTTGAAAGTTGTGGGACGCGCAAAGGTCGAGGACATACACTACTTAAAGATTTATACGAGTTAAATCCTGTCGAGCATGTCAAAGTATCTAGAAACAATCTTGGTCAGCCTGTTGGATCAGAAGCTCGACTTTTAGCAGGATATTTGGGCATTATAGCACGAAATGCCAATATGTTGCCTATAAAATATGAATCATGGCATCAAATTCCTGATAGATATAAAAATCAAGCTCTCGATAATATTAAGGTAACAAAACATGAATGTAATTTATAATACTTTGGTTTAAGTTTCATTTATATTTACTTTCTAAACTTGTGTTTTTTTAGGAGAGATTTGCTTTAGAGGTCTCAAATACTTATATCAAGAAGGCTTTGGGAAAAAAATGGAGAGACTATAAAAGCACTTCAAAGAAAGAATATTTTAAGAAAGATATAAGCCTCAAAGAGAAACTGCGAAATGTCTCACCAGGAATACTGAGGTACCAAAGCGAAGATGCGGTTAGATTCTGGAATTCAAAGAAAGGAGAGGTATTACGTACTTCCAAACTCTTATAATTATTTCGGTTTATAGTATTTACTATATACATAATAGTAATTTCATAATGTAGGACCGTGAGCGAGTTGGAACAAGCAACAGGCAAAAACAAAAATTCACACACACAGCAGGGTCGAAAAGTTTTGCTTGTGTAGCAGAGGTTGAGGTATTTTGAATTTTTTAATTATGTCAAATATTAATTACTTTCTATTAAATAATATTTTTACTACTATGTTGTAGGAACTCTCGTCTGGTCAAAAAGTTGGACGCCTTCAGCTTTTTGACATTACACATAGGAAGAAAGATGGATCTCCAATGACTTTTGAAGTTGGAGAAATTATAGTATATTTACTTAATAAAATTTGATTTATTTTAAATATTTATAATGTTTAATTATAATGGTTTAGTTATAATGGTTTAATTCGTCGTTAGTAGTTTTAAATAATGTTAAGTTATATTGCATTTGTTTTTATTATATATTTTGTTTCTAACTCTTTGAGTGATTTATTAGGAGAAACTAAAGGATAAAAAGGTGGAGTATGAAGCGATTGCTTCGAGTGATAGTTCTGTTAATCTTGAGGACACTGATAACAGAATTATTACTGAAGTTTTGGGTCTTGAAAGGTATGGTCGGGTTCGATTTCAAGGATCTGGTGTTAACCTAACCCAATATTTTGGATCAGCTCACAGTAATACATGCCTTCAGGGAGTCAAGCTCAAGCTGAAGATTAGAGGTTAAGAAACCAGATGGCTCAGATGCAAGCAAGCATAGTTGAGCAAATTGCTCAACTTAAAGGGGATGCAGCATTGAGAGAAGTAGAGGTTCAAAGAAAATATGAAGAACTCCAGCTACAACTTAAAGAGGAGGCAGCAGCGAGGGAAGCAGAGCAAAATAGAGAATACAACGAACTCTAGCTACAGCTTCAGAATATGATGAAGATGTTTCAGCAGTCGCAGAATTTTACCATCTTAGACGTTTATTTTCTTATTGCAAAAATTTTTCAAAAATATAACTTTTAACATTATTGTAAGAATATTTTGTTATTTATTTTATTAATTTAGATAATATATCTTTCATTGGATTTTTGAAGTATCATTTAGATTTACTGTAATTTGTTGGATTTGATGTTACAAGAAGGGTTGTATATGAATGAAAATAGGATACTAGAAATCTGCTAAAATTAGTGGCGTTTTTACTAAAAACGCCGCTAAAGGTCATGTTCTTTAGCGACGTTTTTGTGAAAGGCACCGCTAAAAGTCACGTTCTTTAGCAGCGTTTGTGTGAAAGGCGTCGTTAAAAGTCACGTTCTTTAGTGGCGTTTGTGTGAAAGGCGCCGCTAAAGGTCACGTTCTTTAGTGGCATTTCTGTGAAAAGCGTCGCTAAAGGTCACATTGTTTAGCAGCGTTTGTGTGAAAAAAAGCCACTAAAGGTCACGTTTTTAGCTGCACTTTCTCAAAAACACCGGTAGAAGTTATGTTCTTTACCGGCATTTTTTTTACATAAACGCCACAAAATGTTAGTGGCGTTTTTTGCAGGGCTTTTAGCAAGGCTTATAAAGGCCAAAAAAACGCCGCTAAAAATCGATTTTGCTGTATTGATTACATAGTTTAATTTAAAGCTCAATAATAATTTTCGGAAAATATACAAGTCCACAACGGAGTCAATTCAAGATATCTAGTACATGTTATGCCATTCAAAGTCATTAAACAAGTTATAATACAATAATTTACGACATGATGAACGACTTACAAATACAAGTATATAAGTAATCTAACCGAAACACGCCAAACGCTCATAAGAGCTAATCCAACTGTTAACACGCCAAATGCTCAGGAGAGCTAATCTAACCAATAACACGCCTCGACATTAAGTGCCTGTAGGCTATACATTTGCCCCTCATAACACGCCAAAACAAGATAGTAGAACACGAGGATTCGCAAAAAATGTTGAACCTCAGTATACTCGGGAAAAATATATAAAGCACACCACATCAATCTCCGCTCTAATATATGCATAGCACGCCGTCATTCAATTGTACTCTATCTCGCATTCATCCAGCTCAAGTACCAAAATTCAATAACATTTTCCCAAACAACTTTACATCATCAATAGAATAATCAATATCCACTATTTTATACCATATCATCATACAATTCATATAGATATTAAATTAAAAATCAAACGCACTTACCTGGACTAAATTGTAATAGTTGTAAAAGTTCAAGGACTATTCTGCACTTTTCCCTTTTCTACGTAAATCAACAAGGTCTTGATTTATTAGCTTACATTTCATATTCCAGTTAACTCTGCATTTTAGACCCTTTTATTTTTTAAAATTACACAATTGCCCCTAACTTTTACAACTTTTGCAAATTAACAACCGAAAATCATTTTCTTAAGTTAACAACCCGAAAATAATCAAATTAACTATTTTTTCAAGTCAAAATTTACAACCGAATAATATAGGCCAGTAAACAGTGCTAATATACCTCTAATTCACCATCAAACCTTAAAATTTTGACATTTTAATAATTTAATCCTTAAATAAAAAACTAATAAAAATTACTTCATAAAACAACCAAATACCACAACCAAAGCTTCAAACACATAATTATCATAAAAAAACCAAGATTCACAATGGAAACTTCTAAAACTTTTAACAAATTCAAAAAGAAAGGTATAGGTTAGTTGGACCTAGTTGTAATGATTTCAAAAACATAAAATTCATTAAAAACGGGACTCAAAACTTACCCATGCAAGGCTAAAACCAGCTGAATGTTTAAGCTTCTCTCTTATGGTGTTTTTGGCCAACAATGAAAATAAAATGGAGAAGAACATGCTATCTTTTTCTAATTATTTTGTTTTAATTTTATATTAATTACTATTTTGCCATTAAAACATATGTTATTTTATTATTGTCATTCCAATTGCCGTCGAACAATAATAACTAGGTTTTAATTGCTACATAAGTCCTCCCTCCTATGATATTTAAGCTATTAAATTATCTAAATGCAATAATTATGACTCTAATGACTCCGTAAATATTCTATAAACAATATTTATGGGTCGACACGATGGAAATTTGTGGTCCCGAAACCATTATTCTGTCACCACTGAAAAATGGACTGTTATAATTTAGCCTATTATTTTTATAATAATTTATGATCAACTCACACTTTATTCTAAGATCTCTTTTTCATCTGTTGTACTCAACCCAGTAGTTAGTCCACCTTAAAGGGGTGTAGATATAATTGATAATTCGAAAAAGTGGCTAGTGTATATTGATGGCTCCATAGCCAAGGCAGGTTCAGGAGTAGGGGTACTTCTGATTGATACCAGTGGGAATGAATGGCAGTACGAATTAACTTTTGGATTTCAAACATCCAAAAACGTAACAGAATATGAAGCTTTAATATCAAGGTTATAACTAGCACACCAACTAGGAGTGAAGGATATGATCATCCATACAGATTCACAATTAGTGGCAAAGCAAATGAATAACGACTACGTTAAGGAGGTAGTGTTAAAAAGATATCATTCAGTTGCAATCCAACTGCTCGCAGGATTTGGCAAAGTTCAGATAAAGCAGCTCATAAGGAGTGACAACACACGTACAAATGCTTTATCTAAAGTTGCATCCTCTATTGTCATTGAGCAAAGAGGAAAAAATTTACTGGAGTACTGGGATACCCCGAGCTTTGATATGCAACAAGTTTTGAATATAAATCAGGAAGAGATATTGATGAATCACTTAGTTCACACATTATAATAAGTGTATGATAATCTGGACACGAAAGAGCTCACAAGGTTACAACGTAAATCTCCGAGGTATGTCGTTGTCACAAGTTACATACTCCCAAAAATTTTAATCGATAAATTAGACATTTGAGTACTGTGTAGATAATTGTTAAATTACTCAATTATATGGCGAGTTAAAATAATTCGTTTTAACCTACAATTTTTAGGTATACTCTTTTAGAGGGTGTACTATATAAAAATGGGTTTTCGTATCCGCTGCTACGATGTTTTCATCGTTTGAGGTTGAGCACATAATGTGAGAAATTCATGAAGACATTTGTGGTGACCATTTAATTGGAAGACTACTTGCCAAAAAAACTTTCAAGCAAGAGTGTTACTAGCCTACGGTTCAAAAGGATACACATCATTTGGTTTACACATACGACTCCTACTAGAGATATGCTCAGGTGCACAGACAACCAGTAGAACCTCTTCAAGTCATGTTGAGCCCCTGACCATTGTGACTTGGGGAATTGATATTCTCGGTCTATTCCCAATGGCTACAATACAAAAAAATTAGTGGTGGTTTTCAACTATTTCACCGAGTGGATTGAAGCTAAAGCGTTGGCGACCATCATAGAGAAACAAATGGAGTCTTTTCTCTGGAAATCAATTATGTGTAGGTTTGGTATACCTCACTTGATTATCTCGGACAATCACACACAGTTTCATGAAAAGTTCAAAAATTTCTATGTAAATCTTCAGATTGCTTTGGCTCAGAGTTTTATTAAAACACCACAAACGAATGGGCAAACTAAACCAATTGTAACAGCCCAATTTCGGTGAAATCAGAACAGTGGCATTGGGACCACAAATTCGAGCCGAAAAATAAAATTTATTTTTATTTTATTATATGGTTCGTATTATGGTAGACATTTCATGTGAAAATTTTGATAAGAAAATATTATTGATTAAGTGTTTAATTACGGGAAGGATCAAATCGCATAAAATGTGAAAGTTAAATTCTAGTAGCTATAAGGATTAAATAGTTATGCAATTCAAAAATTAAGGTCCTTATATGGTAATTTGACCATTAAATAAAGTATGTAGATATTTTGGTATGACTCATCCATGTAAAAATAAAAAAAGGCTAAGGACTAAATTGGAAAGATGAAAAGTTATTAAATGTTAAATTAATTAAATGAAAAAGAAAACAATTTCATATCATCTTGCCCAAATATTTCCATGGAAACCTTAGGAGAGAGGAAGAAGACTTATCAAGCTTATTTGGGTAAGTAATCAAGCCTCGTTTTTAGTAATTTTTATATTTTTGAAACCGGGATAGTCTAATCTATCTATTTGAGGGATTAATTTGAAAAGTTATCAATGTATGAAAAATAGATCATGGATGAATATGCTGGAAATTATAAATTTGTGGTAGAAAATAAAAGATTATTGATAGATAAACAACTTTTACAAAGTGATTTTTGATGAAAACATGGTTTAGGGACTAAAATGAAAAGTTGTGAAAATTGAAGAAAAATGCTGATTTTTTATGAATACATGTGCTGTAAATTTTGTAATGGGATTTTGGCTAGGCTTGGAATAGGGAGTAAATTGCACAAATTTTATTTTTCAAGCCTAGGGACGAAATGAGAATTTTTGGAAAAGTTAGGGGCAAAATGGTAATTTTTCCTAGAATAAAAATTGAGTCTACTTGAATATAAAATATGATAAATTGATGTAAAATTTACTCGTATTGATCCGGATAGACCAAATTCGGAGCTAGAACAAGGAAAAGAGGAAAATGTTGGATTAGTAGATGTTATGTACACTGACATTTGTCGAGGTAAGTTTATGTAACTAAATTGTGTTTATTTTCATGCTTGCATTGATTGTGTTTATGTAAATTGTATAAATGTCATAAATATGTGAAATGATTACATATCCGATCAAGCTTGATAAATGAAAATGTTTAAATTAAATGATAATACCCGATAGATGATAAAGGATAAACGATGAGAATGTTATTTATATGCTTGAAATGAATGTAGAATGTGTTTATTTGAATTACATGAATGTTGTGGATGTATGAAATAATCACATACCAATAACGCTTGAGAAAAATGTTTAAATCCCGGTTGAATAAAATAGAAAACCTATGGATATGTGATTTCCCGAAATGAATGAGGTCCTGCATTTGTTGCTGACGAGATTTAACTCAGATGAGTAATCCTATTGACCTCATTATGGAAAGGATTTAGCCCGGATGGGTAATCCTGATATAAGTCCTCTCGAGCACATGTTATGGATTGGATTTAGCTTGGACGGGTAGTCCAAATTAAGCTCTTGTCGTATACATGTGTGGCTCGAGAGTGTACTCTCTGATATAGTACCTTATGGGTACCATTAGACATGAATTAATGGATCCTGATTCGTACACCTCGAATGTATTACCTGCGTGTCTATTGATATTCCAAATAAATTTAACGGGTGACAATTTCAGACATGAGAAGATATGAATGATAAAATGAGTTATTACACGTATCTGTATGAAATACAAACAAATGATGATACATGACAAATGATATATGAAAATGTGAGATGATGATATTTGTACATGGACTTTATTTGATGAATATATGTTCATTCTTGATTAGAGACTTATACACCTTGAATGTACTAATCGTGACATTGATATTCCAAGTAATATGAGTACAATTCTTATATGAAATTATCTAAACTTGAAATGAAGTAGTATGAAATTATACTTATAATAAAGAGATGAATTATGCATATTGAATGAATACATGCTGTGGAAAACATATGTGATTGGAAACTTGATTGTTGATGAGCCCATATATGTTTTGAGGTCTTTATGGAATATATGACTAACAAAGGCAATGAGGATGTGTGTAGAGCTTGAGGTCAAATTGATTGAAAATGCCTTACATAGTTACCTCAAAATAGAATGAATGGTAAGTTAAGTACCACGTTATACGAACTTACTAAGCATTTTATGCTTACTTAGTTTTATTTCCTTGTTTTAGAGTAAATCTAAAGCTTGTTGGATTGAAAGCTTGGCGGAGATCACTCACACTATCCATCGGCCCATGTTGGTACAATATGGTAAATCAATTATGGTGTAATGGCATGTATACGTTATATTGGCCATATTGGCATGTAAATGTAAATGATGCTTGTAATCTAACCATTAAAATGGCTAGTAACGATTTGTTTAAATATACTTATAATGTCAAACTTAGTTATGGTTGTAGACATGTATGTATGAAATGTTATGCCATGATGTATGATGGAATTTGCTAAATTTGAATGATTGAATTGGTTGGTTTATGGATGTGAGTTTAAGTGCAGGTCATTAGTGTGAATTTGTGTGAGAAATGAAGCTAGAAATGACTTTATTTTGTCCACAGTCCGTGTGTCTAGACCGTGTGTGGCACACGGCCTGGTAACATGAGCATGTGGTTAGGTTGTGTGTCCCCTGCACCTTAATTTTGAGAAACAGAATGCTTAGAATTAAGCACATGGGCAGAGACACGAGCGTGTATCTCAGCCGTGTATGCTACATGGCCTAAAATACGGGCATGTGTCCGTGTGAAACCTGCACCTAATTTCAAATTGAATTAATTGACCACAAGCCTAGCACACAAGCGTGTGGCATGACTGTGTGTGCAAGTTAGAGAGTTACACGGAGTCGAACATGACCTCTAGCACGGGTGTGTCCTAGGGTCACACGGTCGTGTCCCTTGGACCACACGGGTGTGTGAGCCCTGCATATTGGAAAAATTTTGAAAAGTAGTGAAAAATTCTTAAAGTTCCCGATGAAGTCCTGACTCGATTCTAATGCTTGTATTGGGCCTCGAGGGCCCAATCAATGGACTTTATGAATGATCTTGGTAAATGAATAGTATGTTACATGAATTATTTGTAAAATGTTCTGAATGTTTCGGTAATACTCTTAAACCCTGTTCCGACGACAAGTACGGGTTAGGGGTGTTACAGCAATGAATAAGAAGATTCGAACAGCTCTGAAAAAGAAGGTTGTTGAGGCCAATGGTGTGTGGTTAAATAAGCTACCAAGAATCTTATGGGCTCTACGGACTTCACATTATAGTGCAACAGGAGAAACAATATTTTCCCTTGTCTATGGCGCTGAGGCAGTAATTTCCACTGAGATTGGTATGCGGTAACATAGAACAACACATTTTAATGAAGATATCAATCAAGAGGCTATCAGGTTTAACCCTTATCTCATCGATGAGTTTAGAGAAGTAGCGGAGATTAAGAATGCAACACGTGCTTAGCAAATAACTCGATACTAAAACTCTAAGGTTAAGAACAAGCAATTCCAACTAAGTGATCTTGTCCTTAGAAACACCGAGGCTAGTTTTCTAGCTTCGCAATAAGGGAAAATGACTCCGAACTGGGAAGGGCCATACAAAGTCATTGAGAAGATAGGTTATGGAGCGTACAAGTTAGCAAAAATGAAAGGTACAGTTCTACCGTAAACATGGAATGTTCATCACCTTAAGAAATACTATGTGTAATTTCTTACTCTTTGAATAAAAATATTCTCTTTATAAACACTTGTACTTGTTATAGTTGAAAGCTTTGATAGTTTAAGATTGCAACCTCTAAAGCAGCTAGCAGACCTACGTTCCCAACTGGCATTTTAAGAGCTCATAGAGTTAAGCTTACAGCTCCAACACAACTAGTGGACCTATGCTCTTAGTTGACATTATAAGAGCTCGCAGAGTTAAGCTCGTAGCTTCGGCATAGCTAGCGGACCTACGCTGCAGCTGATGTTATAAAGGTTTGACGGTTTAAGGTCGCAACCTCTAAAGTAGCTAGCAGACCTACACTTCCAGCTGGCATTATAAAAGCTCACAAAGTTAAGCTCATAGCTCTGACACAGCTAGCAGACCTACGCTCCCCGTTGATATCATAGAGGTTTGACGGTTTAAGATCGCAACCTCCAAAGTAACTAACGGACCTACTCTCCTAGCTGATGTCACAAAGGTTTGACGGTTTAAGATTGCAACCTCTAAAATAGCTAGCAGACCTATGCTCTCAGTTGAAATTATAAGAGCTCATAGCTCTGACACAGCTAGCAGACCTACGCTCCTAGCTGATGTCATAAAGGTTTGACGGTTTAAAATCACAACTTCTAAAACAGCTAGCAGACCTATGTTCCCATTTGACATTATAAGAGCTCGCAGAGTTAAGCTCGCAGATCCAGCACAACTAGCAAGGCTACCTTCTTGGGTGGTACTTAAGGCTTAATTGATTTGAGATCGTAACTTAATTTCTTTCGAGTTTGCTGACTTAAATTCACAACATAGATGTTTAAGAACACTCAAGTCAAAATTGATAATAAGTCACTTAAAATAGAACAATTGAATTACACTAAATCAATTAAAAATTCCTGAAAATATCTTTAAAAAGTTGTTTAAGTTCAAATTTTTAGTACAAGCAGTAGTGTTATACGAAAAGAAAAAATAAGTTCACAAAAGGATATGATGTCATAATAGTAACAATCAAATTTGAAAATTTTCATTGGCTTCATTTTTGTCAACAGGAGCAGTGTTGGTTTCAACTAGGTCTTTATCTAGGTAAAAGTCTTTTGAGTTCCTTCTTTTGGATGTAAACTCATCCCAAGCAGCTTCGGAGGGGAAGTAGACATTAACACCCAGTTGGTTCATATCCACATCACAGAAAGCATCGAGATAAACCCTGAGAGCATCAAAAGGGCCACCTACAACTTGGACATGCATAAGTTTGTTTGACTTGAGCTCTTGAGCAAGGTTACTCAAGTTCTCTAGAGTCTCCCTTTTAAATTTTTCTAAGGCCTTTATTTGTTTCTACTCTGACTTTTCCATAGTAGCTTCATATTCTTCAACAATTCGATTCACAATTGCCTTATGCTCATTAGCCATTTTCTTCAAATTAGAATCTAGGGCCAATTTTTTTTCCTTTTCAACTACGGCCTTCTCAAATAACTCATCAATTTTGACTTTAGCAGCTCTCAGGTGACCAACTAGCTCTATAATTTATCTATAAAGATCTTCATTCTCCTCTCTAATCTTGAGGTATAGCTTGCAAGTTCTCTCTAAATCCCCTTTAGTTTCCTCGAGCTCCCTTTGACTAGCTTTAGCTTTACCAACATTTTTACTAAAGCTTAAGTTAACCATAGTAGCCTCAGACAATAGAACTTGTAAGGATGAGGTAAGCTTTGACAGTAGAGGATTCTTCGCACCACACAATAACTTAGCAATGCACATTTTCCTTTTTGTAGTTTCTAGTAAAAAAGCCTTCCACTTCTCCACCACTTTGCTGAGGTCATAAGGGTACTCTCACATACTCATATGTCCACACGATGAGAATAGCTCACCATCCTTTCTAGATAAGGTTTCCTCAACATGAGGCAAAAAATAAGGAATACAAGGAAGAGCAGAAGGAGGAGAGCTACCATGAGCAGCAATCAGAGAACTTGTAATACCCCTACCCGTATTCATTGCCAGAATAAGGTACAAGGTATTACCGGAGTTTACGATTTTTTTTATATATTCAATATAGCCCCTTTATAAATATCTAACCTTGCCTGCAATATTAAATCGAGGCCAAAAATAATCCACATCAACCAATCCAATTCAACATATTTTCAAGATAGGTTAACGCATATATATTCACGCATATTTATAAGATAACATCATCGCATACCAAAACCAAGATTTGTTAGCCATACCATTGGTTGACCTTACATTCATTTCACAGAATCATTTACTTTATTAGCTTATACATGCCATTGATTTCCAAAATAAAGTTTTTTTTATATACCGAAATCCTAAGGTTGATAGTGTGATGTGTCTCCGACCAAATCCGACCTCCGAGCTCTTAACACTACAAAACAGGGGAAAAGGAAATAGGGTAAGCACTTTGTGCTTAGTAAGCTCATGTAAGAAGAATTATACTTACCTAATATTTTCAATGCAATACAATAAACATTCATATATCCATTCAATGCATTATTACCCTAACATGCACAAACTCAACATTCAAGTTAGTACAATAAATTCATGTACCAATAATATATACTATGATTGATGAGCTCATCAATACCATGATTTCCATTTCCTTGTTATTTTTCCATATTTATCCCGTTAAATTTCTCAAAATTTCGATGGATTTTCAGAGGTACACTTTTAGTGTACATTCCCGGGTCCGTCAATTCATATTCATGTGCGCACATTTCCATTTCAGAGAGCACACTCCCGCGAACCTCATCCTTACAGCGGGATTACCAGTCCAGGCTAAATCCCCTGCAACGACAATTACTCTAATGAGCTTGGATCTGAATTACCAGTCCAGGCTAAATTCAGACCCTAATTCGGATTACCCATCCGGGCTAAATCCATTTTACACATATTCTTCGGGGGGCTATATCAGGATAGGATCACCCGTCCGGGCTAGATCCTTTTTACCGTCAATTCCTTTCCAGAGATCCATCAAATTTTCCTTTCATTCAACCGGGATTTCTTCCCATTTTATCAAATATATCAATGTTTCATTAATTTTCATACAATGAACATTCAAATGATATTCAAATCAATAACATACATTTCAAGCATTTAGGAATATAATTCAAGTTACACGAACTTACCTTGATACTTGTTCGTGTACAAAAATCTACTAATCCTGAATTTTTTCCTTTCCTCGATCTAGCTTTGTATTTGACTCTTCTAGATCTAGATAAATAAATTTAATTATCAATTTAATACATTTCATGTTCATATGCAACAATTTCTATACTTTCATTATTATTATTTATGGTTTATTCAAAGCTATCTATTTGAGTCATAGTCACTAAATTATTTATAACTCGAGCTATGTAACTCCAAATTAAGATCCATTAATTTTACCTGAAACTAGACTCATATATCTTCTTACCATAAAATTTTCAGAATTTTTGATGTAGCCAGTAAGTACATTTTATTCTTTAATGTCACCCCTGTTCTGTTGTCTGATAGTTCTGACCCTTCTTCACTAAAAATTAATTATTTCTTAATACAGATTTCGGATGATGTTACCGTTTATTTATCTTGAAAATAGAATCATTAATAATTCTAGGCATATAAATTTAAGCCCATAATTATTTTTATTCATTTTTTTTATGATTTTTCAAAGTCAGAACAGGGGAACTCGAATTCATTCTGAACTTGTCTCACAAAATTCATTATATATCATGATTTACAGATCCATTGCTTACACTGTTTCTTTATGAGAAACTAGACTCAATAAGCTTTAATTTCCTATTTTTTTCATCTTCCAATTTGATTTCTAAAATTTATGGTAATTTTTCAAAGTTAGTCTACTGCTGCTCTCCAATATTGTTTTAGTGCAAGCTGTTTATTACCATTTTTCCCTTAAGCTTTTGATAAATAAAAATTTCATCCCTACTCAATTAGCCTCTCAATTGAGCTGATATTTCTCAATTAATACTTTATTCTATCACCTTAAACTAGTTTACAACCTTTAAGAATAAAAAATTCAACAATAGACTTTAATTCCAAACATTTTCAGAATTAGGTCCTAAAAAGCAATTTCTATTGAAATTACCTAATAAAATCATCTCATCAACAAATTAAAGCTTTAATTTCATTCTATTTCATCACAAAGTTACAGCACTCAACCATGGTGACTTTCAATTTCATCCATGAAATCAAAAACTAATGAATTTAATAGTAGGACCTAGTTGTAAAAGTCTTAGAAACACAAAAATTACAAGAAAAATGCAAGGATTAACTCACTTAGAGAACCTTCCTATGGCGTTTTTAGCTGCTGGAATTGAAGAGAAATGAAGAGAAATCTAGATATTTCCTATTTAGTCCTAGTTTTATTTAGTTAATTTTGCAATATTCTAATTTTGCCCTTAATTTATCAATTTTCTGCTGATTTCATGCCCTTGCCGTCCAGCCCAAATAAAATTTGTGTCTAATTTCCTTTTAAATCCTCTCTCATTAGACACTTAAGCTATTTAATCATCTCATCCACTTTTACACCTTTTACAATTTAGTCCTTTTCATTTAATTAACTATCCAAACATTAAAATTTCCTAACGAAATTTTAATACCACATTAATAACATTTCATAAATATTTATAAAATTATTTTCGACTCGGTTTTATGATATATAGGTCCCGATATCTTATTTTACCCAATTTCTTTAACAATTTCTTTTTCTAACTAACCACTAAATCGGTAAAATTTTTCTATCGATATTTTCATACGATTTTCCTATCATATCAATTTTCATGCAAAAATATTGAAATAAGTTTCTCTTTAAATCAGATTTGTGGTTACGAGACCACTATTTCGATAACCTTGAATTTAGGCCATTACAACTCTCCCCCCTTTAGGATTTTCGTCCTCGAAAATCTTACCAGTAAAGAGGTTTGGGTATTGTTTCGTCATTGCCTCCTCCGGTTCCCATGTCACTTCCTCAATCCCATGTTTTTGCCACAATACTTTCACTAAATTTATCTTTTTATTTCTAAGCTCTTTTGTCTCCCGTGCTAATATCTTGACCGGTTCTTCACTGTAAGTCATATCCGGTTGAATCTCCACTTCTGTCGGAGAAATAACATCTGAAGGATCTGATTGATATCGTCATAACATAGATACATGAAAAACATTATGGATTCTATCAAGTTCCGGTGGTAATGCCAATCGATAAGCGACCGGTCTAATTCTTTCTATGATTTCATATGGCCCGATAAATCTTGGACTCAGTTTACCCTTTCGACCGAATCGAAGAACTTTCTTCCAAGGAGACACTTTCAGGAATACCTTTTCACCGAATTGAAATTCAATCTCTTTTCTTTTAAGGTCGGCATATGATTTTTGACAATCGGAAGCTGTTTTTAGACTATCTCGAATAACCTTTACTTTTTCTTCTTTTTCCCGGATCAAATCAACCCCATGTATCTTCCTTTCACTGAGTTCTGTCCAATATAACGATGTTCTACATTTTCTACCATACAAAGCTTTATATGGAGTCATTTTAATACTGGACTAATAACTATTATTGTAAGCAAATTCAATCAAAGGCAGATACCTCTCCCAATTACCTTCAAACTCTAGTATACAACATCGAAGCATATCTTCCAATACTTGAATTACACACTCAGATTGACCATCTGTTTGAGGATGAAATGCAGTGCTGAAATACAACTGAGTACCTAAGGCTTCTTGCAATTTGTCCCAGAAACGACACGTAAATTGGGGATCTCTATCTGATATAATAGAGACAGGCACTCCATGTAGCTTGACAATCTCAGATATGTATAGTTCAGCTAATTTATCTAAAGAATAATCCATACGTACCGGAATAAAGTGCGCCGACTTTGTTAATCGGTCAACAATCACCCAAATAGCATCTTTTTTCGTCGGAGACAAAGGTAACCCCGATACAAAATCCATAGTGATTCCTTCCCATTTCCATTCCGGTATAGTAATTGGCTGAAGTAACCCCGAAGGTACCTGATGTTAAGCATATAACTACTTCTCTCGCAGAATTTGCAACACAATTCTCAAATGTTCTGCATGTTCTTCTTCATCCTGAGAATAAACCAAAATATCATCAATGAATACTACTACAAATCTGTCTAAGTACGGTCTGAATATCCGGTTCATCAAATCCATGAATACTGCAGATGCATTAGTTAGCCCAAATGGCATAACCAGAACCTCATAATGTCCGTACCTGGTTCTGAAGGCTGTTTTTGGCACATCTGACTCCTTTACCCGTAACTGATAATAACCTGATCGAAGATCAATCTTTGAAAACACAGTAGCACCTTTCAGCTGATCAAATAAATCATCAATACGGGGTAACGGGTATTTATTCTTTATGGTTACTTTATTAAGCTGCCGGTAGTCGATACAAAGTCTTAAAGACCCGTCTTTCTTTTTCACAAACAGAACCGGAGCACCCCAAGGTGAATGACTCGGTCGGACAAAACCCCTATCAACAAGCTCTTGCAACTGTGTCTTTAACTCCTTTAATTCAGTAGAAGCCATCCGGTACGGAGCTATGGAAATCGGAGTAGTTCCCGGAATCAAATCTATAGAAAATTTCACTTCTCTTTCTAGTGGCAACCCTAGTAATTCATCTGGAAACACATCAGAAAATTCACATACTATTGGCACTGCATGTATCCTTGAGTCAGATACCTTGGTGTCGAGTACATAAGCCAAGTAAGTATCATACCCTTTTTTGACATACCTCTGTGCTGCCATTATTGAAATCACACCAGATAACCCCTCTGTCTGATCAGATTTAACCCAGAGAAACTCACCATTCTGACATTTTAGCACAATATATTTTTGTCTACAATTTACTACTGCATCATGCTGGGTTAACCAATCCATGCCCAATATCACGTCAAATTTATCAAATTACAGTAACATCAAATCAGCCGGGAAACAATAACCTCTTACCATCAGTGGACAATTTTTACAAATTTTACCCACCAAAACAAATTGACCCAGGGGGTTCGAGACTTTAACCACAAATTTAGAAGGTTCAACAGATAAATTTTTAACAATTGCAAGTTTAACACATATATATGAATGCGTAGAACTAGGATCAATTAATGCAGTAATATCAGTTCCAAGTAAAAAAAATGTACCAGTAATAACATCGGGTGCTGAGGCATCTTCTCTGGCACGAATGGCGTATGTCCTAGCAGGTGCTCGTGCCTTAGACCTGCCTGTAATATCTTTCATAGCTCCTCGGCTACCACTGACATTACTAGATGGTCGAGGTGGTCTGCCCCTTGAAACTGGATTACTTAGCTTTGATATCTGCTCAGCTTCTTTTTCACCTCTTTCTGGACAATTTCTGAGGGAATGGTCAAAAGAACCACATCGGTAACAAGCCTCACTCTTTAATCGACATTCACCAAAATGAGCTTTATTACAGTACTGACATCTCGGCTTAGAAGTGCCAACACTGCCAACACTGGCCACTGATGGAGTGGAAGGTCTTGGATTAGTGCATTGAGAACCTCGCTCTCTACCCGAATACCCAGTGGCTGAGGTAGAACGATCCCGGTACTTCTTCAATTTCTTTGGAGCAGAAAACTGGGATTTTCCCATCGGTCTTTTACTAAAAATTCGAGCTTCTCTCTGCGCCTGTTTTTTTTCTTTGCTCAATTCTTCTGCTTTATAAGCTCTCTCTGCTAATGTAGCAAACTCTCGAATTTCAAGAATTCTGATCAGTAGCTTAATGTCTTCATTCAACCCTTATTCGAATCGTTTGCACATTTCAGCTTCTAACTGTACCCATTCTCGAGCATATTTACTCAATCAAACAAATTCTTTTTCATACTCAAATACTGATCTGTTACCCTGTTTCAGCTCAAGAAATTCTTTTCTCTTCTGATCGAAAAACCTCTGGCTGATATATTTCTTTCTGAACTCGGTCTGAAAGAATTTTCATGTAATTTCTTCTTTCGGAACAACTGAAGCTTTAGTATTCCACCAATGGTAAGCTATGTCTTTTAGCAGTGAGACGACACATTTCAGACATTCTTCTGGTGTACAAGATAATTCCTCCAAAACCCGAGTAGTGTTTTCTAACCAGAATTCAGCCCGTTCGGAATAATCATCAACTGCTGCTCGAAATTCTTCGGCCCCATATTTTCGAATTTTATCTACTGAAGCTTTCCCTTTTTTGACAGATTCAGTACCTGTACCCTGTGGGATCTCGGGAACCGGTGGAGGAGTAGGAGGGGGAGCTTGAACTTGCTGCACTACAGGGTTAGTTTTTAAGTATTGACTAAACCATTCATTCATCATTTGAAAGAAGGCTGTCTTTGCCTCCTCCCCTCGGCCCTCTGTCTCGGGCCTTCTACTGCTAGTTTTTTCTCTTTGTACTGAAGCCGGAGCATGACTCCCAACTTCCTTAGATTGAGCTTGGTCGGTAGACATTTACTATAAGAAAAACACATTTAAATGGTCAGGAGAAATCACACTATCAATAATAATTTAAATGACATGTATAGCTAATCCCGTATTTACTATGTCAATCCGAGAACTGGCTAAACCATAGCTCTGATACCAACAAATGTAATACCCCCTACCCGTATTCATTGCCAGAATAAGGTACGAGGTATTACCGGAGTTTACGATCTTTTTTTTTATATATTCAATATAGCCCCTTTATAAATATCTAACCTTGCCTGCAATATTAAATCGAGACCAAAAATAATCCACATCAACCAATCCAATTCAACATATTTTCAAGATAGGTTAACGCATATGTATTCACGCATATTTATAAGATAACATCATCGCGTACCAAAACCAAGATTTGTTAGCCATACCATTGGTTGACCTTACATTCATTTCACAGAATCATTTACTTTATTAGCTTATACATGACATTGATTTCCAAAATAAAGTTTTTTTATATACCGAAATCCTAAGGTTGATAGTGTGATGTGTCTCCGACCAAATCTGACCTCCAAGCTCTTAACACTACAAAACAGGGGAAAAGGAAACAGGGTAAGCACTTTGTGCTTAGTAAGCTCATGTAAGAAGAATTATACTTACCTAATATTTTCAATACAATACAATAAACATTCATATATCCATTCAATGCATTATTACCCTAACATGCACAAACTCAACATTCAAGTTAGTACAATAATTTCATGTACCAATAATATATACTATGATTGATGAGCTCATCAATACCATGATTTCCATTTCCTTGTTATTTTTCCATATTTATCCCGTTAAATTTCTCGAAATTTCGATAGATTTTCAGAGGTACACTTTTAGTGTACATTCCCGGGTCCGTCAAATCATATTCATGTGCGCACATTTCCATTTCAGAGAGAACACTCCCGCGAACCTCATCCTTACAGCGGGATTACCAGTCCAGGCTAAATCCTCTGCAACGACAATTACTCTAATGAGCTTGGATCTGAATTACCAGTCCAGGCTAAATTCAGACCCTAATTCGGATTACCCATCCGGGTTAAATCCATTTTACACATATTCTTCGGGAGGGCTATATCAGGATAGGATCACCTGACCGGGCTAAATCCTTTTTACCGTCAATTTCTTTCCAAAGCTCCATCGAATTTTCCTTTCATTCAACTGGGATTTCTTCCCATTTTATCAAATATATTAGTGTTTCATTAATTTTCATACAATGAACATTCAAATGATATTCAAATCAATAACATACATTTCAAGCATTTAAGAATATAATTCAAGTTACACGAACTTACCTTGATACTTGTTCGTGTACAAAAATCTACTAATCCTGAACTTTTTCCTTTCCTCGATCTAGCTTTGTATTTGAATCTTCTGAATATAAGCAAATAAATTTAATTATCAATTTAATACATTTCATGTTCATATGCAACAATTTCTATAATTTCATTATTATTATTTATAGTTTATTCAAAGCTGTCTATTTGAGTCATAGTCACTAAATTATTTATAACTCGAGATACGTAACTCCAAATTAAAATCCGTTAATTTTTCCTGAAACTAGACTTATATATCTTCTTACCATAAAATTTTCAGAATTTTTGGTGTAGCCAATAAGTACAATTTATTCTTTAAAATAACCCCTATTCTGTTGTCTGATAGTTCTAACCCTTCTTCACTAAAAATTAATTATCTCTTAATACAGAATTCGGATGATGTTACCATTTATTTCTCTTGAAAATAGACTCATTAAGAATTCTAGGAATATAAATTTAAGCCCATAATTATTTTTATTCATTTTTTATAATTTTTCAAAGTCAGAACAGGGGAACTCGAATTCATTCTGAACTTGTCTCACAAAATTCATTATATCTCATGATTTACAGATCCATTGCTTACACTGTTTCTTCTATGAGAAACTAGACTCAATAAGCTTTAATTTCATATTTTTTTCATCTTCTAATTTTATTTCTAAAATTTATGGTAAATTTTCAAAGTTAGTCTACTGTGGCTCTCCAATATTGTTTTAGTGCAAGCTGTTTATTACCATTTTCCCTTAAGCTTTTAATAAATAACGATTTCATCCCTACTCAATTAGCCTCTCAATTGAGCTAATTTTTCTCAATTAATACTTTATTCTATCACCTTAAACTAGTTTACAACCTTTAAGAATAAAAAATTCAGCAATAGACTTTAATTCCAAACATTTTCACAATTAGGTCCTAAAAAGCAATTTCTATTGAACTTACCTAATAAAATCATCTCATAAACAAATTAAAGCTTTAATTTCATTCTATTTCATCATAAACGTACAGCACTCAACCATGGTTACTTTCAATTTCATCCATGAAATCAAAAACTAATGAATTTAATAGTAGGACCTAGTTGTAAAAGTCTTAGAAACACAAAAATTACAAGAAAAATGCAAGGATTAACTCAATTGGTGCAAAACTTATGGAATAACAGCTTAGAGAACCCTTCTATGGCATTTTTATCTGCTGGAATTGAAGAGAAATGAAGAGAAATCTAGATATTTCCTATTTAGTCCTAGTTTTATTTAGTTAATTTTGCAATATTCCAATTTTGCCCTTAACATCAATTTTGTTGCTGATTTCATGCCATTGCCGTCCAGCCCAAATAAATTTTGGGTCTAATTTCCTTTTAAATCCTCTCTCATTAGACACTTAAGCTATTTAATCATCCCATCCACTTTTACACCTTTTACAATTTAGTTCTTTTCATTTAATTAACTATCCAAACATTAAAATTTCCTAACGAAATTTTAATACCACATTACTAACATTTCATAAATATTTATAAAATTATTTTTGACTCGGTTTTACGAGATATAGGTCCTGATACCTTATTTTATCTAATTTTTTTAATAATTTCTTTTTCTAACTAACCACTAAATAGGTAAAATTTTTCTATCAATATTTTCATACGATTTTCCTATCATATCAATTTTCATGCAAAAATATTGAAATAAATTTCTCTCTAAATCGGATTTGTGGTTACGAAACCACTATTCTGATAACCTTGAATTTAGGCCATTACAGAACTTGCATGTGCTATTGATGGCGAGCTCACTAAGGGAGAAACAGGAGTAGCGGTTATCATAGCAGAAGGCCTAGCATGATCTGTTCTCCTTTTACGGTGATACTCTAGTCTTCCACTATCTGCCTCCTCTTTGCTGCTGATAACCACATTTATAAGCCCCGCATTAGTTTTATGCTTCTTGTGAATGTCCCTCAAAGAAATTATAGATACGAGCTGTGCTTGCACTAACAATAATTCTAAGGTCAGTGAAAGCCATTGTCAAATTAATATTTGCATAACTTTCTTTATGCAATGAGACTGCTAAAATCCAAGGGGAAGTTTCATCCTGCAGAAATTGTAAAAGAATTTCATAGGCTCCTCTTTATATACTATTAATATCAGACTCAGGTCATCTCTAGCCTCATGAGGCCATATCTATCTTTTAAGTCACGCACCAGTAGCTTTGGCCACTTTTCTACTATCACCCCACCTCCATCCATTAGGGCTAAAGCCCTCTAAACAATACCGAAACACATTCCTCACGGTTATAACATCCTCTAAAACCAGGAAATTACCAATGCGAAGCCTTTCAAGTTAGGCTGAACCATTATTTATTGTAATGAGTCATTTAAATAGACACATGTCCCTGTTTGGTGCGAACGACTTTGTTGGCAAACCAAACCAATCGGTGAGCCTACATTTCACCCTAATGTATTTTCCCTAATTCAGTCGATGATTAAAACATCAGTTGGTGATTATAGTCGCAAGGAGAGAAATAGTAGAAGCCCAGCGAATTCCCTTAGTTCTAGGCTTTCAACAAATATAAACGTTGGAAAACTGTGAGCTGTGACACTTCATTACGTCGGCAGCAGTTGATAAAGTAAGCCACCACGATATACCAAGAAAACATAGAAAGTTGACCAAGAGCGATCCTGTACTATTAAAGAAGATGACAGAAGAACGGGTTCAACGGCAAATGGAATCCAGCTTTTAGAACATGGAGAAGAGTAGGAAGCTACCATTATTAGTGTCGCTCAACCTATGTGGCCTCTCAAGAATAGGGAATTCGTAAGCAAAGTTGGGGATTTTAATCCCTCAAATGGCTAAAGCCTGAGGCATCTCTTCTTCTTTTGTAATGTAGACGCAAAAGCTAGCTTCTACAGGGACTTTTGTTGCACGCTTTTGTGGTGGATAGCTGGGAATTATCCGACCACCAGCTCCTCTCATGCTTGACATAGTTTCGATAAAAAAGAAAAAAGAATAAGAAGAAAGATAAAATCTAAAATGAAGAAGTTAACAAGATTTTCCTTGAAGAAAAGCCTCAATCGACTCTGGTTGCAGAAAGTATTAAGTTTTTAAGTTTTAGAGATTTTGAAACCCTATTTTTAAAGAGTTTCTCTCTCACATGTTTTGAAGGTTAAAATAACCGAGGAGCACCAACGACCAGATGTAAATAGACATGGTCCACCTGTATATATGGCGAAACTAACGTCATGCTTCAGTGGTCGTAGTGTATTCAACAAACAGTATAAATGTGAAGTGATGGCTTTAAGGAACGCCACTTTATAACCCTTCGTACACGTGGCGAGACTAACGTCATGCTTCAGTGGTCGCATATTCAACAAGCTTTATTAATGTGAAGTGATGGCTCCAATGAGTGCCACTTTATAACCTTCTTTAAACCCAATAAGGGAACTAGATTGTTGCGTATTTGTGATCACTAAACCCAGATAAAGTCTGGATTGCCTACCCGCAACTCAGTTAGGCCCAACCAGTTGGATGCATGCAGGTCTTGTAGTGGGGGTTCGGTAAAGGGGCTTGCAAGGGTAGTTCATAGTCCTAGTTCGCATGTGGGGCTACGAAGTCTAGCAAGCAAACCAAACCAATACATGTGTCCAACAAGTATAGAGCTTACCAAGAATGTCAATTCCATGAGCAGTAATCATGTGTATAAATATTTGATTGTCCCCTTCAATAAGATAGAACAGAAAAACACTCAACAACTTTTTATTTAAAAATTTTGATCCCTTTGTCCATTTTTCATTAATTTTGTTGATATGGCAATTATAAAATAGATAGAATAAATTTTTTAACCCTTAATACTTACAATTAAAATAGATATGGCAATTATAAAATAGATAGAATAACTTTTTTAACCCTTAATACTTACAATTTAAGGTTTTAGTTGTAGGATGAAAATTATATAAAATATTATTTTTTATGAAAAGCAAAGCAATATGAGAGGAAGATATGCAGGAAAATGCCACGACATGTTTGGTTGAAGGTAATGGCTATGCCATTACATGCCTATTACAACCCCATTCTGGAGGCCCACATAAATCGACGTTTGGTTCAATGGAATACCCTATTACAGCTGTATTCCATTCTGGGCTTAAGCAGAGATTTTTAAGGATTTCTATTCCCTACCCTCTTCACCGTTTACCTATTCCTTGCTTGTAAAACCATATTTTACCCTTATCAAAATCTCACCTCAAAAACACTCAATCGGCAGCCATTTCTTGCTTCCTTCGACTCCGGCATTCTTCCCCTTCATCCAAGGTCAGGTAAACATTTTTCCTTCTGCTGTTCCTTTAATTTTCCTGTCTGCCTTTTTTTATTACCCACAATTTTTTTTGCTTATTTTTGTTACTGCCTCCTTCACCATCATCTTTGATTTTTTTAATAAACAAAGTATCAAACTTGAAATCACGTCAGAAACTCGGAACTGTATTGGTAAATAACATAGCTGTCCAACCCATTATCGAAAGAGAGAAGTTTTCTCAGTCGTTCCTTTTTTTTGTGATTTTCAAAATCTCTTGTTTCATTGTAGACTGTTTTTCAAGTATGAATCTTAACCTGAACTTTGTCTTTTGCCTTTTTATTTCTGTTTTATGAAACAATTTCTTATTATAGATTTCATCTAAGTTTGATTCATCGAAAGAAACAATGGTAGAGCCTTGAAGAAGAAGAGTATCTCGACGTTCTCACTAAAACAGAAACAAAACTGGCATTTCTAAGCCCAGGCACGTCCCTTCATTCTTGTTCATTTCTGGATTATCTATTTTTGATCTTTCAACATAAAGGAATACTTTACAACCAGCTCTTTTCTTTATTTTCTATACTGTCTGTTGCTTACTCTTAGCAGAAATCATGTTTTTTCAGTTATCAAATTGGAAAATAGTAGGACAACTTAATTTAAGCTATACTTGTTATTTGCAGCTTTTGTAAATTGGGTTTGTTAGAACCTTTGAGATTAGTTAAGCTAGTTCCTTGAAAATGGTAGTAATAGCTTAATTTGTTGATTTGATATAGGGTAAATGATGCCTAAAACCAGTGATGCAAAGTCAATCTGAATTCTAAGTAGATTATTATTATGAGGTATAAAAAAAAAGACAAAGGAAGGGGAATGCCAGAGTGTAACCTTTCCAGCACAAGTAGAATACCATGTTTTAATAAAAACAAAAGTTCAAAGTCTTCCAATTTTTATTAAGTCTAAACAGTTATCATCTTATGAGATTTATGTTCATACAGTATTGACAAGTTAGCTGTCAGTTTATTCACTTTCTCTTAACCTAAATTTTGCAGTCTTAAGCAGCTCATTTCTATGCGTATTAAATCGGTAAAAATATTCTAAAAATCTCCGGTTGGATTTAGTAAATGCTAAAATAGGTTTTACTGCAAAAGTAATCTGGCGAGAGTCTCTTTTTCAGACTACTTTTTTTCCCTAAGATTATATATTTATTCAATTCTTCACCAGCAAAGCTAGTGAGGCATACATTTGATATAAAATATTTCATTTTGAGTATTGTTGGGTGTTAGAGGTTGCTTATGATCTCTGTACTGGCGTTTCTCTATAATGGTAGTTTCTTGATATGTAACTCATTGTGATCTCTTTGCAGAGGAAATGTCCATCGAGAAATTCATATGTGCTCTTCTTCTTAGCTTCATGAATGCACAAATCAATTAAAACTCAAAGCCATTTGTTTGCTTGAAATAGCCATCTTCATTAGTGGAGAAAATTCTATTGTAGTGCTATAATCTTTCTTTGCATTTATCGTTTCCTCCGCAAGGTATAGGCTTATTGATGTTCTGGGCATTGTTTAGGTAAGTTTTCATGCACTGGCGTAACATGGGTATGCATGCCCCCATTTAAGTGCATTTTTCATGTATCTTTTCTGTTCTCTTGCAAAATGTTGTTTATGTGCTATATTTTTTTTGGCATTTTTAGCTGTAGGTTTTGACCTGCAGTTTGATGATGCATCTTAGTTATTTAAATTCATTTATTTATTTTAAATGTTTGCCACTTTGTTAAATAATTATTTTCAAATTTTTAATAGACTTGATTCCTTTTTGCTATCATGATCAGGTGATGATATTAGTCCAGTCCTACTGCAGTTGGATATCTACTCATCCAATCACAACTAAATATAACAGGCTATTGGTAAGGCTAAGAGGCTAATTTGTTATGGAGATGAATTTCCAATTTTTTCCCCAATCCAAGAGATATATCTCGGGAGTGTTGAATTTTCCCCCCAATCTTACTCACTTTATAATGTAATGTAATGTGGGAAAGCACGTGAATGACAACAAGATTTCAATAAAGAAAAATCTTATTCACTCTATAAAAAAACATCATAAATAGTAGTGATTCATATAATGTGCAAAATTCCTCGTAAACTTGACAAAAAAGCAATGACACCATCACTTTTTTTTGGGGGGGGGGGAGGAAAAAGAAAATGGATGTATTTAACTTTTATAATAATAACTTAATAACTCTTTTTCTATTACTTATAATAGTTTTATTTTTATATACAATAAAAAAACAATAATTATATTTTTATAAATATAATGTTATTATAAAATTTAGACAAAAATAATATAATCTCGGTAGATATAGAAATTGGTCAACAATCAACATTTAAAGATCGAATTAAAGGTAAATTAAAGATCGAATTTTTAAAAGGTAAATTAAAAAGTTTCATATAATATATGTATATTTCGACAACACTGGAAATTATGTAATTTGGATGTGGATGTATTTCAAGATTAGATGTTCATTATTAATTTCTCTTTTAATGTTCAAGACATTATTATTTGCTAAACAAAGAGTTGATTTTGTTGAATGAAATTTGATAAATATGTATTGTTCATTTTTCTTTGATAGTGTGTTATTGCTTCCTCTTCTTCTTTGACTTGCTTGATTGCTTCTTCCACCCACAGTTGAGCTTCTTGTATTCACTTAACCACTGTAAGTTCTTTAAAAATTAAATTCTTTGATTTTGTTTTACTGTTATTGAAATTAGTATTGAAGAACTGTAACCCTTTTACTATGATTTGAAGATATGTAACACTTTAATATCTTGCAGTAATGGCTTGTTTGCCGTTAATAGTAAAAAGTGTGAGGCGTAAAAGAATTGGTCTTGCATTGACAATATGGTTGCAAATGTGTATAGTTGCGAATTGGTTCTTACTTACATTGGGTGCCATCTATAGCCTACATACTTATAGACCAAGGATTAGATCCTATATTTTAGATTTTTATGCAAAACGAGATTATGTGAAAAGACTTGTATATGCTAGTGACGAGACCTGTATCGAACAAGTTAGGATGAATAGAACTACCTTTTTTAAACTATGTGAGATGTTACAAACTTTAAGGGGATTGAAGTCGTCAAGGAACATGCTTATTGATGAGCAAGTGGCAATGTTTTTAAATATCATTTCTTATTATCTTAAAAATCAAATTATCAAGCATCACTTTAATAGGTCTGGGGAAACTGTTAGCAGATAATTTCACAATGTTTTAAATGCTGTCATACGCTTACAAGATGTGCTATTTAAAAAGACAGAGCCAATTACAGCTAATTATATAGACCCAAGGTGGAAATGGTTCAAGGTATTAGAGTGAGTTCTATATATAGCTCGTACATAATTTAGTTGATTTAGATTTAAATATAGTATCCTAACTTAAGGTTTTATACATGTGATGTAGAATTTCTTAGGTGCTTTAGATGGAACCCACATCAAGATTTGGGTTTCAACAGTTGATAAACCTAGCTATCGAACGCGAAAAGGTGACATAGCAACAAATATGTTAGGTATTTGTACGCCTGATATGCATTTTGTTTATGTTCTTCCTGGTTGGGAAGGTTCTGTTAATGATGGTTGGGTTCTTCGAAATGCCATTAGTAGGAGACATGGACTAAAAGTTCCTCATAGTAAAGTGCAAAATTAGAGGACTTTGAATAAATCTTTAATATCATAATTTTTTGGGAAATTAACCATGACAAATAGTTTTTGTAACACCCCCTACCCGTATTCTGAGCCTAGAATAAGGTACGAGGCATTACCGAACTTAATATGATCAATCATGTAAAAATCAGCCATAAAATTTCTTCTAAATTAAAAACTTTCATACATATGTTTAACGTCCCTTATATGGGCCTACGGGGCCCAAAACATACATTTAGGGTGGTTCGGGACCAAACCGTAAACATATGAAACTTTTGCAACACTTAGAAAATTTTCACACTTTGGAGAGTCACACGCTCGTGTTTTCAACCCGTATAACTCTTTGTTTATAACTTCATCGCCCTTGTCAATCGTACACTTCATATAAATAACAAGAAACGTGTATGGGCTCAATTCTCATTAAATTTCTCATATATATACACAATTTCACGTTATGTAATCATACAACATATATCAGCCATATCAAAATATCTCTGTAATCTAAATATATTTTCATAACAACTTATCTTGATTTCATATTATTTCATATTTAAGCTTAAATAACCAAAGTATTTGAAATATCATCTTTATGCAAATAGTACATATGAGGTATATAATTCCATAATTATGAATAAACACATTTATCAAACATTTTCCATATTCATATATCAATGTCTCATGTCTCCATATATCAATAACCGTCATTTTCATGAATTCCGAGTTCAATTTCATGATTATTTGTCTCGTGTTCAATTTATTCCATGTCTGAACTTTATTCATTAAAAGATTTGAATTATCAATACATATGGATAGTACATTCAAGATGAACAATTATATAATCACAAATGAATTCATTTATCAACCAAGTTCTATACTCGTATCTTATCAACTCGTACTTCCTTGTATCACATAATTCCATGTAACACTTACCAAACTTTGTCAAATTAATAAACGTTTTACGGAATTGAGTACTTCGTTTTCTCGATGCCATAGTTCAACTATGGTCTTACACATCTTTACATAATGATACCATAGTCCAGCTATGGTCTTACACATATTCATATATCGATGCCATGGCCCAGTTATGGTCTTACGCGAATCACATATCTCACTGATGCCATATCCCAGATATGGTCTTATACAGTAGCATATATCACACCGATGCCATATCCCAGATATGGTCTTATACGGAAATTACTTGTCACTTGTAGCCGAAGCTACCACTATTCACTGATCAGGTAGCTGGAGCTACCATTTTTCACTGATCAAGTAGCCGAAGCTATCACTTTTCACTGATCAGGTAGCAGAAGCTACCACTTTTCACTGATCAGGTAGCAGAAGCCACCACTTTTCACTGATCAGGTAGCAGAAGCTACCACTTGTCACTTGTCATTTGTCCCTGATCAGATAGGTGTAGCCGAAGCTATCACTTATCACTTTCACTTGTCCTTGATCAGATAAGTGTAGCCGAAGCTACTACTTATCACTTTTATTTGTCCTTGATCAGATAAGTGTAGCCGAAGCTATCACTTATCACTTGTTGCCATGGTCCAACCATGGTCTTTTCCTTCAATTCATCTTGTCACTGAACTGAAATGTTCAATTTGATCATTTATTCAATTTTCATGCTTTTACATTATTCACGATTTTATCATCAATACATATGAAATAACACATCATGAAATTCATAAAATTAACAAATAATCACTAAAATTTAACCATATAAATTCACAAGTTCAATTTTTGTATTATAACGATAATCATAATTTCATAATAAATATTCCAAATAAAACATTATATCATTTCTAATCCAACACTTATCGGTTATAATCGGACATGTGATCAATTTATACAAGAGTCATTCATATATTTTTGTATATTTTCCTCCTCCTCCTCTCCATCCACATCCTTAGTATAAACAACACACTTGTAGGTAACATTATCCATAATTTTCACTATCTACTTATGTGAATATTCAAGCTGTTCATCTGTGTCATAGTCACTAAATTATTTTTATCTTCAGCTACAGAACTCCAAATTAAGATCCATAAATTTTTCCAGAAACTAGACTCATATGTATTCTTACCATAAAAATTTCATAATTTTTGGTTGGGTCAATTAATACAGTTTATTCATTGAAGTCTCCCCTGTTCTGCTGTCTGACAGTTTTGACCATTATTCACTAAAAATTAATTATCTTCTCTTACAGGATTCGAATGATGTCCTCGTTTGTTTCTATTAAAAATAGACTCACTTAGGATTCTAAACATATATATTTAAGCCTATAATTATTTTTATCCAATTTTTTATGATTTTCCAAATTCAGAACAGGGGAACCCGATATCATTCTGACCTTGTCTCACAAAAGTTATTGTATCTCATGATTTACAATTCCATTGCTTACATAATTTCTTTTATAAAAAACTAGACTCAATAAGCTTTAATTTCATATTTTAGTCATCCTCTAGTTCGATTTCTAAAATTTTTGGTGATTTTTCAAAGTTAAACTACTGCTGCTGCCCAAAACAGTTTTAGTGCAAAATGTTGATTTCTATTTTACCCCAAATTTCACAATTCATACAATTCAGTCCTTGCTCAATTAACCCCTCAATTAAGATAATTTTCTCAATTAATACTTTTTATAGACATTATAAGTTATTTCATAACTATTTAAATTCAGAATTTCCACATGAAACTCTAACTTCAAACTCTTTTACAATTAGATCCCAAACATTCACTTTCTATTCAATTCTTTCAATAAAATCAGACTATAAACAATTTAAAACTCTAATTCCATGACAAATCATCATATACTTCCAGAATTCATCCATAAAAACTTCAAAAATTAGACATGGAATCAAAAATTAAGGAAATAGTAAGTTGGACCCAATTGTAAAATTCCAAAAACATAAAAATTTCAAGGAGAAAGCAAGAATTAAACTTACATGAAGCTGGAGTATGAAAACCAACTTGGACCCTCCTCCTTGGCTATTTTTCAGCTGATGAATATGAAGAGAAATGCAGAGAATTCTAGATATTCCAATTTAGTCCCATTTTTATTTAGCCAATTTTGGCAATTTTCCAATTTTGCCCTTATTTCACTCATTTCCTGATTTTTCTCAGCTATTGCCGCCCAAAATATCCCCTTTGGGCTTATTTGCACTTTAGGTCCTTCCTCATTTGACAATTGAGCTATTTAATCCTTTTAGCAACTTTTACACTCATTTCAATTTAGTCCTTTTGATTTAATTAACCACCCAAACATCAAAATTTTCTGACTAAATTTTATTACTACCTCACCAACACTCCATAAATATTTCTAAAAATATTTATGGCTCGATTTATGAAGTTGAGGTCTCGATACCTCATTCTCGACCCAATTTACCTAATTAATTCTTTTAAATCACCAAATTCACTAATTCAAAAATGTTTTTATATTCACATTTGGCTCATAGGTATTAATTTATTAAATTTTCAACTCACCCATCGGATTTAGTGATCTCAAATCTCTACTCCCAATACCACTGAAAATTAGGCTGTTACAGTTTTTTTTTATAAGTTGTTATTATTTAGTTGATGCTGGATACACAAACTGTAAGGGATTTCTTGCACCTTTTAGAAGACAAAGATATCATTTGAATGAGTGGCGTCAGGGTTACCAGCCAAGTACTCCGGAAGAATTTTTCAATATGAAACATGCTTCAACGCGTAATGTTATTAAAAGATGCTTTGGGTTATTAAAACTTAGATGGGGAATACTTAGGAGTCCATCATTTTATCCTGTGATGGTGCACAATAGAATCATTATTGCATGTTGTTTGCTCCATAATTTTATTCAAACCTTTATGAGTCTTGATCCTATTGAAGCGGAGTTGGGAGAAGGATTACCTAGTAATGTGATAGATGACGATGAACCGAATATCGTAAATATTCATCCATCAGATGCATGGGCTACTTGGAGGATGGAACTAGCCAACCAAATGTTCGATGAATGGCAAACATCTAGAAATTAGTTAGATTTAGGATAAAAGTAGTAAACATTAATTTGTTTATGTTATTTCATGTATCTAGTTTATGAAACTTTGGTGGTGTTTGAATTGTTTTTTGTATTGTACTAGACTTCTTGAATTATAATTTATTTTCTATTGATTCATCATGTGTTATAATTTTATAAAGTGTTGACTTTTTGATTCATAATATTGAGCTTATGTTTTTTTTTCTTAAGATAGTTATGTCAGGGTTTTCACAAGCAAGTGTTTCTTCCCAAAATTCTCGAGGATCCAAAAGGAAATGACTTCCAGAAGAAGATGCTGCGTTGGTTGCCTGTATAGTCGACTTGCACAATATTGGAACCTTTAATGTTGATATGGGATTTAAAGTCAGTTATTTAAATGAGTTGAAAAAAATGTTAGAAAAATTTTTTGTGTTGATAATATTTTGGTAACTTTTTGTGTTTGTAATATTTGGATGATATAATGACATGATAGGATGTCATTACAATGTTGTAACTTTTTGAGGTTGTAAAATTTTATAACATATGGATTATGACATATAAACTAATGAAATCATGTAACTTTTTGTTAATATATGAATATTATGTTTGGATGTGAAATATAATGCTCAAGTTATTTATTACTTCTAATATTTTTTTATTGTAGAATAATTAAATTATTTGTTTCACTAATGATATTTTAACACATTAAATATGTAGTGCAGTTTAAAAATAATAAAGTAGATTATATAGTTTTTATAGTATTATATATTATGATTTTTTTAATTCATATAATAATAATTATATTAAGAATTTTATTAAATTATATATTATTTTATTAAATTATACTTAATAATAATTATGTTAAAATATGGTTAAATTATTTATTATTTTTATTAAATTATTTTTAATAATAATCTTATTAAAATTTAATAACAATAGCAATAATTATCTACCTAAAAAAATTTTTGCTAAGGGTATTTTGATCATTTTAGTTTTTTTATTCTATTACAACATCATTCCATTCGACTAAACAGTTGAAATACTGATTATAGCTCTATTCAATTACAGCTCTCTTCTATTACAGTGAACCAAACGTACCCCTAGTAAAAAGAGTTGTAGTGTAACAAATATTTATGGAGAAAGGAAGAAGATTATATATATTATATTAAAAAATTGTTAACTTTTAAAGAGCAATGATTAAATTAATAAAAAAATTATAAATATTGAGAGTTTAATATTTATTTTCTAATTATCACATTAGTAATGATAGAGTTAAATGGAGAGACCATAATTTTTAAATAAAAAGTATTAGGATTTAATATCTCAAAAATAAAATATATGATCAATTTTAAATTTCAAAAGAGTACAAAGACTTTATACAAAATACTTTAAAATGAGTCTAGTAAATTAATATCTTGAATTCAAATTTTGTGAACAAACAAAAAGTGTTGGAAAGATTTTACTTTTCAATTGGAATTCAACGTGATTGGATTTTGAAAGCAAAATAATTGGATGAAATTACAACTATTATGAAACAATTATACCTTTTGTAATTGCAAAGAGATTTTATTTCCAGAAAGTATTTGACTAGCAGAATTAATTAGACCATAATTTTTTATGCCATGGCTGATAATTACATAACGTCAGGGCACATAAACCTCCCACCCTGTATCATGCCTAAATTAAGCTCCAATTATATGACACAAGGGCCCTGTTGGTCCACTTCCTCAAGGTCAAGCACCAACAATATTACTTGAATTCCTCTCTCATGTGACCTACCAACAGCCACAAGTACCAATCCACCCAACTACGCACCCAAATTCAACTTAATCATGGGATGCCCAGCGGCAAAATAGAATCCAAGGGCATGTGTTTCCTTTGTAAGGAAATAAAAAAAGATAGAAAATTGAATGGTGAAAGAATAGAAAGATGAAAAGTGTTGGGATCTTAGTTGTCTTGTATTTGAAGTATCTTCTCATGTTTGAATAGTTTCTCAAATTACATGTTTTATCACTATGTTCTGTCCTTGTTTGAACAGTTGTTTGGACAAACCTTTGAACAACAGTTTGTATACGTCTTTAAGATAGTTGAACTACATTATAAAGTTGGCATTTTTTTTACTTTGATTTTCATGATTGTTACACTATTAGCAAATTATTCTCAGGCTATGTTTTATTCTATCATTATCCTTATCTTTATGCTTGTCCTTATCTTTTTATTTGGAGACCAGGCTGACTCTTTTACTTGAATATGAAGGAAGTTGTGGGATAATTATTGAAGATATTTCAAAACCAATAAATATTTTCTTATGTCAAAAATATTACTTTTTCATTTAATATAATTAATTATACTTATTAAATTATTTTCTCAACCCAAATTTAATTCAATTAAAGTCATAACCACTTTACCTATTTAAAATTTGAGTAAATTAATTTAATTAATCTTGTTCTTAAGAAACTACGTTGATTGAATTAATTTAATTTCTTCTTCAAACTTTAATTATTTAATTTTAGAATAATTTAATAATAATTCAAATATATAAATTAATTTTTGAGTCACTTCTTGTTTATAGCGAGAAAACGCATTCACTGCAGATAGTGATACATGCGATCTATTTCTTTAGTCCATTGTTTCACATGTTTCCATTTCATCGATTAATGCAAACCATCAAAGTTATATCAAGCTAACAGAGGAACCGGTTAGACATATATAATTAGGGTTCAAATAATTTTTAAATAAGTTTCAAATCTTTGTCTTTTAATTACAACATTATTTAGTCATGAAGTCATTCCACTAAAGTCCCATGACTGAGCTTTCCCTATTATATACCATTACAAAAGTTACTTTACTAAATGTTTGTCCAATGACCTTGTCATATGTGGTACCCTCATAGGATATCTTTAATCTCTTTGGGATAAATTTGTTCTCTCAATATGATCCTATTTTATTTCATGGTAATCATTACATCTTACTTCATGAAAAATAAATTACTAATAAATAGTAATTAAATAATTCATCTTAAGACAAATGACTCGTTTCCCACCTATCATGTAATGCCGACGAGAGGATATCATTTACCCTTTATTGGGTTATGAATTCTACTATTGTACATGAAGCTATGTCATGCAAAAGTCGTATATCCAACGAACCAACTTTCAACTCTATTACTAATTTAACACAAGTTATCAATACATCAAAGTACACAAGTCGTGCACACACAACGCATCACTTGCTCGGGATTAAGGTAAGTCACACTATGAATGCCACAAGTGAATAAATCCATAAACAAATCTAGGATCTATTCTACTTGGGTCCAATCCGATGTACTGTCAGTCTAGTCAGTTACATTTATGTCTCTATCTTTTGAGAGTTATCCACTCCAATACCTAAAACAAGGTATCCCCCAATTAGACTTAATAAACAACATAGTATTCTTGAATTGATTTGCTCGATTTCGATTTATCAGACTACAAACCATTTAGATTACCTACTAATATAAGTTATCTTCTTGCATTATGATCCGACCACATACTGCACCTTAATATTAGTCAAATGTAAGGTAATCAGTGAGCCAATATTTGCTTATACATTTTGTTTTGCATGTAAAAACCATTGAGGACAAATACAAATAATAAAAATGTGAATGATGGAATTTTATTTAAACCAATCTATTCGAAAAATTACAAATATATCTATGATGAAATAACTACACTAAGGGCACTAAATCCTAACACATAATCACTAAAGAGGCTCCCAAATACACCTCGGCTCGTCACAACGAGCGTGCTAGAAGTAGTTGTAGTAGGAGATGGCTCATTGATCACCACCTCGCAAGAACGAACTATTGTAGTTTTGGTCCTACCCCTTTTTGATTGATCACTTGAAGGGTTGTTAGCTCTCTTCCTGTTGGGGACAGGAATAGCAGTCTATAAAATTAGCATCCATCCCTCCGATTATGATTGTCGAAGTAGCTACACAAGCAAAACAAACAATCAGACTTAAAGCAACAACTCAATTTCACAAGTTATAAAAATAAAATAATTGTGGAAAAGATACAACTAAAATTCTCAGCCCTCTTATATAAGCCCTCTATCACAGATTTTCCTACTCCTACTAGTTAATGAATTCCCAAAGGGTATGCACATATATAGTCATTCCTAATGTAGGGATATCCAAAAAAGCTTCCTACTTATCTAAGGAAATTTCAATCACATGAACGGAAGTTGCATAAGTTATTTCCTCACCTAAAGCCTAAGAGTAAGAACATGCTACAAATTATCAACTGGTTCTTGCACCAGCAATAGTGCTAACATTAATTTGTTTCGCGGTAGTGTATGCATTAGCCCTAGACCCCCAGATAGCTTCTAGGCTTTATTTCCTCTATTATATTGTCATTCATCAACCTCAGAAGGGTCTAATAATGTTACATGTGTTACGCCTTTAGGGGCCCCTCACTTACGATCAAGACATAGGCCAAAATGTACTACATACAACCACGACTTCTCCTCTAGGCTAAACAAGATCCCAAACACCACATATTCACTGTTGTGTGCCTAGGCATGGGTATAGGGCGCCCTTATATCGTCATTGGTGAACCTTCAGTAGAAGTCAATATTATGGAAGCCAAATGGAATTACTCAACCAAGACAGGGCTTCAAATTCTATGAATTGTTATATCATAAGGTAGCACAATGAAACCCTCCATTCTCAAGTCATTAAACTGCTTTTTAGCCTCCTCCATAAATTTCCAATGAAAGCCTAAAGTTACATAAATCATTTGGTTGCATGGGCCACTCAATAAGGAAAACAAAGTTATCTCCAAACTTTCATTCCACAAGTATGTATGTAACACCTCTCACCCGGTTCGGTCGTCAGACCCGAGTGACAAGATGCTACAACAATTAACAAAACAGTTACACGTGGTTCATAAATAAAAAAATCAATTATACATTAAATAAATACAAATATTCAAATAAGTCATGCTTTGCAAACAAAATATGGTTTAAATTGAGAAAGCTCTTGAATTGACCCGACATCAAATAATGATCATTTTGAAACTTTTACAAAAAGAAGGGAAATTGTGTAAATAGGGGTCACACGGCCTTGTAACAAGCTCTAATTGTGTAGAATTAGAGTCACACAACCATGTATTCAAGCCGTGTAACTTACTATGGCCGTGTGAGTCAAAATGCAAATATTCAACAAAAGTCACATAGCCATGTGGCTAGGCCGTGTAACAAATTGAAACTGTGTGAAAACTAAATGACATAACTAAAGTAGTCACGTGGGCGTGTTGCCAGCCCCTGTATCAATTGGGAACTGTGTGCTTCTTATACATCCTATATTTCAGTGGCACACGGTCGTGTCACTAACCCGTATGTGACGCACGATCGTGTGGCCAAACCGTGTGGCACAAAATATGTCATTTAGGGCCTACTTCATGTCTAAACATATTCAAAGCATAACCTATGTTCAAATACACTATAATTCCTGCTCAAAACCTGCATAAATTCAATAGAAAACATATCAATTTGACACATTCATAGCACATACATTCAAAATACCAATATGCCTCAAATGGCACCTAAAACATATCAATCCACATTCAAAAACATTACCAAATTCAACTTAATCATCCATAATACATGTTCATCTATCAAAAAATGACCATTTCATGTTTAACATAACCAACATTTTTCTTACCAATTCATATTAACATTAACATGCTATTTACTTAACCATTTCACTATTAATCATAATTCAATATACCTCGTTTATTTACTAGCTTGCATTGTACTATTAATCTTTAAGTGCATCCAACACATTTATAAGCACATGATCCATACCATTAATAATAAACATTTACATATGCACCAACTATGCCAAAATGTCAACATTTATCCAATTAGCATAATATAGGTATAATACCCTTTAGGTACATGCCAACAAACTAACTAAAGTATCACCAACATGATGAGCCCGAGATCACGAATGGATGTTGATATCAACAACCGTATATGATCTAACACCTAACTTGCGCATGAATAAACAAAATCGTACGTTGAGTATGAACTCAATGGTACTTCCATAATTCGAATAATAAAACAGAATATAAAACGTATAAAGGTATGGATCAATGATCATAGGGTGTATATACCAACCAAACATTGAACAATGCATTTTCATCATATCTACTACCATTATAATATCGAATGCATTTTATAACATAGTTAATGTCTCAACAAAATATATCGCCACATGTCTATCTCAATTCCAAGCTTTCAATAAAAATGAATATCATCGATCTTTTTATCAAGTTATTTCATAATTCATTATTTTTATTTCCACTTTTAACCCTATTAACCTGACTCAGATTTTGATGGATACACAAATTCAACCAATCACACCAGTTTGACACTCAGTGCCAATCGAATAAATTTGAAATAGTAAGTTGCGCCCAACATTGGTCGGTATAACTGACAATTAGGCGTGCCCATCACTCCTCAACTCTTAGTCATAAAAACCCTAAACTCTTCCTATCCTATGGCATGCCAATTATACCCGACCCTGCTCTAATAGTCAATAGGGTAACGAGTTTCTCACATTCATTTATAATCGATTCCCAATTTCCAATTCATAATCTCAATCAACCAATCAACAATTCTTGTATATATCAACATAAATCATCACAAAATTGATACAACTTCACCTTTAAAAATATATAATATTTTTAAATCTATTCAATTCAGTCCTTAACATAGACAACCAATTCGTATCGAATCATTTCAACCCATTTTATCAATTGTAACTCACCTTATGATCTTACCATACAACAAAATTCATAAATGCAACAATTGAGACAGTTCAGATTATAGAAACACAAATCGTAAACTCCGAGCTATTCGCTGATAATTTTGTCTTTTTCTTTCTTTTTCTAGGAATCCAGGTCAACATTAGCTACGAATTAATATAAACAGCTTAGGTGCCAAGTGCATTAGATTAGAGTCACCGGTGAGATCATTACGCCTTTCGTGCGGGTCGGAACTTACCCGACAAGGAATTTCGCTACCTTAGAACCGATTCATTAATACAAAATAAAATTCACACTAAATTGAAAATTTATACAACTTTTACATTTTATTCAATTTAGTCCCTAAAACCAAGACTAACATAACTTTCAATCTAGAACTCATATTTTCAATTCGTTTTCACTATAGTTGAATTAGGACTCCTGTTTCTAATTTCTACCATAAATTTTGAAATTTGCGCATTTTAGTTCGTATTGTACAAAACTATAAATTAACTTCACAATTTAGTCCCTTTTCACTTCTAAGCTTTAAATCTATCAATTTAGTACCTAAAACTTCAAAGATTCATCAATGGTATCATTCTAAAACTTTAACAATTTCAAAAAATAACACACAAGTCAACAAGATTAAGCTCTCAGGACTCCAAAAGCATAAAATTTACAAGAAAATGACAAAATTGCACTTACCAATTTGAAGCCTTAAAAATGGAATCCTAAGGCCAAACTTCTTTCTTCTTCTTGTTTTCAGGTTGCATGAATGAAAAATGAATAGAAATGTTTTGTTTCTCCACTATCTATATTTCATTCCTTTTTAATTTATGTTTTATTTGTAATTTTTAAATAAACTAAAATTTTTATAATATAAATGCATACATTAGTTAAAAACTAGCCATAATAATACTTAGATGGTATAATTGCCATAATAGTCCCTATCCTTATTTTTAATTATTAAATTCTTTAGTGATAAAAAAATTTACCAATTTTACGATTTAGTCCCTATACCTTAATTAAACTCTAATTCAACAAAATTGTCTATCCAAAATTCAATTAATCTACAATATACATCCGTAAATATTTACGGTTTTGATTTATAGAAATGGGGTTCCAAAATCGTGTTTTCCAACACCACTGACTTTCGGGTTATTACAATTTACTTGTGTCTGTCTAGGCTCAAGTTGCTGGCCCACCCATAGAGCAAATTTTCTATCAGGGGACCTTTGACGGTTTGTGAGGTATAACAACCTGGGGTGAGTTGTTTGGTTCAACTAGTGGGGGACCTCTCCCCCCCACACAATCACAGCACAACAACAAGAACCCAATTATTACCCACCATGAAAACCCTGCTAATTGTCCCAGAACTATCCTATAATAATTAAGAATCTCACATACAAAAGGGTGAAGTGGAAAATGAAACCTAGCGTCTAACACATATAGCGACAAGTAAAACCCATGCATCTTTCCCCCATGGTTAGGCCTACTCATTGCACTTAGAGAAAACTCACCCCTTAGACTATTGAATTTATATCGATAGTGCTTTGGCTCTAGCCCTCGGCATCGGAGTAATCGAGACATCTCTTTTGTCTTGGTGCACTCAAAAGTGCCAACCACTACTACATCCCTCTCTAACCTAGGAATTTTCTTCACCTTCTTAGCCACTGCCTCTTAAGGCCCAATCTCCTCTCCTTTATTTCCTTTGGCTATCGGTGCTAATTCAAAACAAAAAAAGAAAAAGATTCAAAAATTAAGCCTTACCCTAAACATACACCCTAACTCCGAACAAGCAAAGATGGTGAAAAAATAAAAGTGAAAGAAGATGAGAATAATAGAGAAACTGAAGAGTAAACACTTAGAAAATTTAAATAACGAAAAATAAAACTGAAAAACTTGAAGGCTTGAACACTTAGGAAATTTTGAAGATGAAGCAAATAACCTTAAGCCTCTGAAATCATGGCTATTTAAAGGGACTTCTCAAAATAGTGCATTTCAAATCTAGCAGACCTAATAATTTATGGAGCAACCCAACTAGACCGTGTCCCACAAAAGGACACAAAGTCTACCCCATCATTGGCGTCGTTTTCCAAAGAATAGTTGTAATGCTCCACCATTAATGCACAATTTCTGGAATATTCAGTGCACCCCCTTTTTCCTAAAGCGTTCTCAATACTCATAAGCATCACAACTTTTCATATTCCACCTCTTCCATTACATGGATTACTTTGGTAACTCTCCATTGTAGCTATTCACTAAATAGTCTCAACGTAGGCCACTTTGTAAACTATCTCTTGCTTGGGAGGCAATTATACCCATACAAGAGCATGACACGTATTGAACAACCTGTTGACAACCCTCTACTAGGGACTATTAGTAACAACCCTTCGCTTAAAATGGTCCACAGATTTTCTATCTAAACCAACTTAGAAACAACCCACTACGCACCCTTCGTGGGGATCACTCGTTGTATACCCTTTGTAGAGACCATTGAGATGTAGCAACTCGTAAAATGTCAAGGATAAGAATGTTTGAGTAGGACCACATAGTACACTGTATGTCTGAGCAGGACCACATAATACCTGGTCGATCGCATAATCATATGGACCCTAATGCTATCGGCTACATGGCATAACAATACAATGGGTAAGCCTCTATATATATCCAAGTGCACGAGAGACCAATGATCTCACCTTTCGCAGACAAAAACCCTAAACATCAACCAGACTTTCTCCCCTTCCCCTTCGTTTGTCACAGGTGAATTGACACTCCCCTCCATCTCTTCCTTGTTAATTATTTGTATCAACAAATATTACAGGGATTGTTTTAGTTTAACAAGTGATATGTTATTTAAATTTTGTTTAGGAGACTTGGCTGTCCCATTTAGACAAGGTTATTGACTATAATTATGTCAATATTCTTCATGATTACAATTAATACATATTCTTATTTTATTCTATGTTTTTCTATTGCTTTTGTTAAATATTTAACTCTCTATCATATTTTTAATTTAGTACTCAAAATATTAGTATCGTATTAATAAAATCTTTCTATTAACTTATCAGATAAAACATTAAATTCTAAGTCAAATTTAATATAAAGCATATTTAAAATATGTAGATCAAAGTTTAAACAGACATGTACATTCTGCTTGAACAATTGACAAGTAAGGTATTAAAAAACAAATAATATAATAAAATGTAAGAGAATTATTTTATTACTCATCACATCCAAACTGTCTTTATAATAAATAGATATAATTAAAAATTGATTCACATATTTTAAATATTTTCAAATTCAAATTCGAGTAGGTAAGCCAACAATAAAAATTTGATTCATATGTTATCTAAACCACGCAGCCCTTCCCTAAAACGTACAACTTACAATAGTAAACAAGGCGGATTCATGACGCAAATCCGACAATAATCAGCTCCAACTTTCTAAGCTCTGATGTTTAGGGGTGAGCATTCGATCGAATCGAATCGAATCGAATTGAATTGAATCGAATCGAAAATTTTCGAGTTAATCGAGTTTTCGAATCTTATTTTATCATCCTAACTTTATTTGAAATTTTCTCGAATCGAGTCGAGTGAGATGGAATTCGAATCGAATCGAATCGAATATATTTGTTCGAGTTAAGTTTTAAAAAAATGACTAGCGTTATTTATTTTTATGTAATTTTTCAGAAAAATAATTCTTTAAAGTTTTTATACATGATCATACAACAAAAAATTAAAGTAAATAAGTGAATAAATACAAGCAACACAATATCAACCCAAATAAACAACATTAGTCTAAAAAAACAACAAAAAAATAGAAGAAGATTATAATAAAAAAACATAAATAAAAGTCAAAATAAACAGCATGAGTCGAAGTAAACAACAATATTATAATAAAAAAAATATAAGCAAAAGTCCAAAATACAATAGAAACCTACAACACTTCAAAAAAAAAAACACAACAAAAGTTTAATGGAAATGGGGGTTTGAATAGAGAGTTTAATTTTAGGGTTTCATAAAAAAAACAGAGTACAGAGAGAATAAGAAAAATAATTGGAATTGGCTGGCATGGGGGTTTGAATTGATTTGGGGGAGGAATAGGCCAATTGGGTTTTGGGAAAACAATTTCTAGGCAGACGGGCTTGGGGTTGGGGTGGAGAAAAAAATGGGGTAAAATAAAATATTTGGGCTTAGGATAATTGGGTTTGGGTTTATTAATTAATAAAAGTTTAAAATTTAAAAAAAATTAAAAATATTGTTTATATTCAATTTATTCGAGTTATTTAAATTTGAGAATTCAACTCGACTCCGAACTCGAAATTCGAAAAAAAAATTCGAGTTGATTCGATTAATTTGATTAACTCAATTTGAATAATTCGAAATTCAAATTTTTTTTTATTTTTTTAAATCGAATCGAATTTTGCTCACCCCTAAAGCGATGTCGCTGCTTGCGTCTATGCTCTTACACTAATAGTTTCAATATGATTTAAAGATTACGTGAAAAAAATATGATTTGAAGACAGAAATTAGATGTTCACATGCATTGACGATTAAGATTTAAAAGCGTTTGGCTTCATCTCGTCTCATGGAAGACGAGTCGAGACAATGCAATGCAGCCATGGCAGAAGTACGGTAGAGAATCATAGGCTTTACTTCCCCTGCATCGAGATTAATTCATCTTTAGATTCAGGGAAGAAACAGGTGCAAACACTGCTAAAGTGCTCGAAAACAAGTAGCAAAATAGTTCCATCTATTCCAAAAGAAAACTGAGCAGTGAGCAGTGAGCAGTGACAGTACGATCAAAGCATAACAATAGTGGGGGCAATACCCCCAAGAAACAAAAAGAGAAAGAAAAACCCTGAAACATACATTTTACAACATAAAATTCAGAGATCCTTTGGCGACAGGAAACCAGATTATTTATCTTATTCCCAGCCCAAAATTTAAAAGTACCTAAAAATCCAATAAAACCCATGGGTATCATATGTCGGGTTCTAAAGGAATCTCACTTCTTCACTTGCCCCCAAGAATTGGGAAGTGCCCAGGGTCTTCAATGGATGGTGCCGCCACATCTCTTGCTGCATTACCTCCATCAAATCCTCTTGAACCTCGTCCACGACCATGCCCACGTCCACTTGGATTATAGTACCTCTCCCCTTCAGCAGGCTTCAGAAATTCATTAATGCTGACAGACTACCCACCACCACCAAATGGATAGTGACCATCAGTACGTGCCAGCAAAAAATATAAATGCAAGCCATAGATAAACTAGCACAAACCGGTAAAAGGAGAAAGCACATATGCAAGCTTTAATCATGGAAGAGATGGGACAAATTCTTAAATCAAGAGACTTTGACATCAGTATAAACTAAGTTCCCTTAAATACAGAATAATCACACAAATGACGTTCAAACTGGAAAAGGGAAGGCAAATTATATGACACAGGTCAATAAAAATAAGTAAAGTACCTTTTTTGCTCTCTCTTCTCTGTCATAAGCCTCTTTTCTCTTATCTTTATCAGATCCCTGTAGAAGCCAATTATAGGGAACAAGTGATTAATACTACATATTTTCCCAATAATAAGATGGAGTCATTAACGATGAATTTCTCAAAGTGAATCGAATGGTCTTACCAATTTGATGAAGACCTCATCATTACTTTTCTTGTTTGAAAGCTGTTGCATTGATTCAAACTCCTTGGCATCTACTTTTCTTTCCTCGATCTTGAGAGCCTGCAGAGCCTTCCTCTTCTCTTCCAGCACCTTCTCATACTCCTCAAGAGTCATCTCCTATAAAAATGCAATATGAAGGTTGAACAAAGTAATAGCCAAATTAGCAGCTATCATATATAATTAACAAAAGTTGCAGACGTCAATAACCATTTACCTTATCCTCGGGCTCTTTTTCTTCAGGCTCGTTTGAAGCACTCTCCTTGTTAGCATCTCTAGCATCCTCTTCTCCTGCTGGCTTTTCATCACCTAAATTCCTCTCACCTTCATTGGCAACTTCTTCAGTCACCCTTAACAATAAAAATACAATATTTCATTTTCATTTTATGATTATAATAAGGGAAGAAGAGTGAAACAAAGTGATATTTTATTGATTTACAATAAAACTGAAGGTTGTGATTGTAACTACTAGAGATAACTCACTGAGCAAGTTCATCAGTCTGAGTTCCCCAATTACCACGACCAGAGCCTTCACGTTTGAGCTCATTTCTGCAGACATGAACAGAACACAAAAGCATCAGCTTTGGGGCTTGGCTAAAATACTGATATGCAGAATATATCAAAGCTAGTGTTAAACAAAAGCTTCCTGTTTTTACCCGCGCCCTGTCCCACTACGGCGTTCATACAATCTGCGAGGTCGCTCCCCGTCTGCATCTTCCCCATTACTGAAACCACCACGGCGACCACCACGGTAAGGTCGAGGACCACCATAACCACGCCTTTCAGAGGGTTTTCCACTCTCTCCATCTTCAGGTACAGCATTATTGCTGAATAAGTTCTCGTCATTTGCAAAATCACGTCTGTAACCACCACTACCACTACCACCACGTCCATATCCTCGCCCACCACGACCTCCACCACGAGCACCTTCATTCTTTGCCTCCCTCACTTAGGAATTAAAAACACTGACATCAGTGATAAGCCCAAGAGAGCTAAGAGCTCCATCTTGAAGGCAGCTCAAGAAACATAACAGAAAATCTTCAAATACAGAAATTTCAGGTTTATATGATTTATGCTATAAAGGAAGAAATTATAATTGACAATTAGATATAAAACAATGTTAACTGTTATAACTATCAAGATGAGATCAGATATACAACTATCAAACTTCCGTAAAAACAAAAATTCATACCAATGCATAAACACTTCGGGAAAAAAATCTCAGTTTCGATGGAATACCGACACTTTCAGACAGTAAACAGAAAAGACAAGGTTCCCTGCTGCATTCTGATTAAATTTCTATAGTCAAGGCATGCACCTTAGCATCAAACAACAAAAGCGCCATGAAACCTCTTTGGGCAAGATGCATTCAGTTAGGAGCGCATACATGTGCCTACTAGCATTTTTTTCATAAGATGATAGGCACTAAATCAATTTGCTTGATTGAAGTTCGCACTAGTTTCATTCATTTTTACTTATTTTTCATTAATTGTACATTTACTAAGAAGATAAAGATGCTAGCTAACACTCCACTTCTCAATGCTTGACTATCCAACACAGACATGAGATCATAAGAAAACCAATCATATTGGCCAACAAAAAAATTATAATTTCATGTTTTGTAGGAGAATAAAGTTGATCAATCTTAAGAGTTTATTATCATGACCATATATCTTAAGCTTCTACACACACCTACATATACACATATATATACATGCCTATATATAAAACAAACAAGCACATACACTTGTACATATTGCGCCTTATATCACTCAAGCAAGTACTTTTAGGCGGCTAAGGTAATAGAAGGATTCTAGCAGCTTGAGTGCAACTTGACAACATTGGATTTCATTTTAGAAAAGAAAGAACAACAACAAAACCAATATGCTTTTCGGAATCTTTTGCTCTGTCTATACAAATAAGAAACTCGCAATGATTATATTCCAAGTAAATAACGGATAACAAATACATCAGAGCCCAACTTCACTTTACAAGAAATGAAACGGAAGTATAATGAACTTAAACCCACACAACCCTCTCACCCGCCCCCCCGCCCCCAAAAAAAAAGAAAGAAAGAAAAGAACTCGACCATTAAGAAAAGGACACTTCAGCTTAAGACAATCGATTAAACTCAACACCCGACACAGACAGCTGAAAATAATGAGTAACTTCAATAGAGAAAGCTCACCAGCCTGAGCAGGAGGGAGAGGCTTGGAGGGAAGCTTAGCCTGAGTTGCAGGCTGCGTCTTAGCTTGAGACTTTGCTGGGCCCTTCTTTGGGGCAGCAGCAGTAGCAGTGGCTGCGACAGCCTTTTGCTGAGCAGCGATCAGCAATGATAGTTCCCCAGTGTCGTCATCCCCCAACAAATCAAAAGGGTTCAAGCCAGCCATTTCTTTTCTTGAATGAAAAATCCACACTAACCACTTCCAAACCCCTTAGAATCTTTCTTTTATAATAACCACGAAATCCCTTACTCTTACAGAACTTCCATTAGATTTTTATATTATGAAACCAAACCAATCTTTTAATAATTTAAAAAAAAAAGTTACGAGAGGTGCCGTAGAAAGAAAAACCCTAGCCGCAAAAGAGATAAGACTAAAGAGTATAGAAGTGTAAGAGATAGAGAAACCTAATCTGACTCTTTTTCAGCACTATGATGTTTATTTATTTATTTTGGCTCACTGTAGAGAGTGCATAAAAACACATAGAAAATACCAATCTGGGGTAGAGTTGATTAATATCTCAGATTTAAATTTTGTGAACAAAATCTTTTATCTTTCATTTAAAAATTCAATACGACTTGATTTCAAAATAAAAAATTTAAAATCTAAATTTGCATTAAGAAAACATTGTTTTAAAATTATAATCTTATTTAATCATTCTTCTTTTAAAATATTTGTTTCTAATCAGAAATATATATAAAAGCACAAATTTGTTAACTAAGTACCCTAAATTATTTATTATAATTTCAAAAAATATGAATAATGATAATAATTACCAATTGAAGGCTTTTCCATAAATATCAAAAACAAAAGAACGACCCCAAGTTTGACAAATTAAAAATTACAATCACAAATAAATTCCAACCCCTATTTCATTCATTCATTATCAACCAAACAGTTTATATGATTTCAATTACAGACTTCTACATACATATACTAATTATATGAAATGCATGTCTGATTTTTCATGATTTACTATGAAAAATACTCCTTCGTAAAAAAAGACTATACATGTAAGAATTTTATCTATTATGCTTCTTCGGATACCCCAATTCTTTTAACTGTGCTTTTAAAGCAGCATGCTCATGCCACATCCTCTCTAACCGAGCTTCAACCATCGTCGTCTCTTCTTTAAGGTGATGCATCCGCTTCTCCAACCAAGCCACTGCTTCAGCTCTGCTTTCTCCGCCTCCACCTCCACCACCTCTCATCATGCTACCCATGTACTCAACTGGGTAATTCACATGCACTTGTTGTGGCCTGTTTAATAGCACAACGATGCTTACCTGCAGTTAGAAACCAAAAGGAGGAATGAGAGTCGTGAGGATCCAACAATACTATATGAGAATGATAAAATCCAGAATGACTAGTTATTAGGGACCAGCTATGGCGTACGATTATCAAAATCAGTTAACCAATGAATTAGAGGTAATAGACCTGCATCAGGAGAATCACAGCAAAGGCAACAGCTAAGACTAGTGAAATATGGCCTTGGCTTTTCAAGTATGAGAAGGATTTCCTCGCAAACTCGCTTAACAAAGATGCAATGGATAAAGCACTAGTCAAACTTTCTTGCAAAAGATTCCCAATTCGCTGGTTAACATCCAGAGAATCGGACATCTGCAATGTCCTTACTGGATCACTTAGGGTATGAGATCTTTCTGAAGGTTCCGTGGTAGCCACTTCCCTTTCAACTTGGAGTTCACCATTTCCACTTGAGCTTTCAGAAGGCTTTACCCCTGATTCAAACAAAGGAGCTTACGTCAGTAACTCCAACATGTGCATAACTGCTCAGATCATAAATATTATTAAGATGAAATTATTCAAACAAAAAATCTGATGGTCGAATTATGAACCTCCTTGTTTATCAATGTTCTGCTTCAACAATTCATGTGCCTGAAACATTAATGATAAAAATTATTTTGATCAATGTTCAAACAAAATTTACAAAATATAACATAAAATTACAAGTGAAATATAATACCATGTCTATCCACGTTGCATATGCTTCTCGACACTCTTCAAGAGTAGACTGCACTATTTTCCCTGTCCCATGTGCATAGCATCAGATAAAGGAAAATGAACAAGAAATATAATCATTATTCATTTATATAAAAGCAAAAGGTCCACTACGTAAGCTGTTTAAGAAAAAGAACACCATCAATCCTTTGGAACTCATCTTCAAAGTTTAAAAGACAGCCCGATTGACAAGTTCAAAACAATTTAGAAGCATCACAAAAAGATTTTGCACTCTCGAAAGTCCTATTTCTTTATTTCTTACCAAATAATTCCTCCTTCCACAAACAATAAGTAATCATTTTCATTCTTAAAGGAGAAATCCTTTTGGCACTTCGGCTATAATAGTTCAGATGCAATTATAATATGAGACACCTAAATGCAAAGTCTTTGTAACAGGAGTCAATAACAATAGAAACTCAGCAAATCAAAATACAAAGATGCGACACAAGAAATACATAAATGATAAAAGAGCACACTATATAAACAAGAGATTCATCATCATTCAGCAAAGGCAAACCTTTCCAAACAGTTTTCTTGCTAAAAGCCACATTAACATAAACCTGCAAAACGCAGCCTTCTTGTGGGCCATCATTGTCTCTTTCTACATCCCAAAGCCCCTGGAATACACAGCAACTTCAAGCACATATTAGAAACATTTCGACTGAGCTAAAAGTGTCAAAAAAAAAAAACAGATTATGCACAAAACAAGGAATATTTCAGAACAACTAAAACAGAACTGTTTTTCATGAACTTCCACAATTTAGAAGTATTCATATTTAGCATCTTCTACTCTCCATGATACATACCCTGATAAGAAGAATACTAGAGTAGATTGATAGTAAAAACATGCGCATTTAAGTTGGCTCAAAACCTTACATGCCAGTTTGTATGCTTCGTTATCAATGATTCTTGAACCAAGATTTAATTTAGCACATTGACCAAATCTGGGCAAAAAAAGATTTGGCTCAAGAAAATTACCAACCTAAACTTCTTGAAATGCAATGGACAAGTTTGTCTCCAATATATATTGCATGAACATACACCAACAAAATGTGGACACAACATCATGCTTTTGTATTTAGTTCTCAACTTGAAGGGCTAAAATACAATTTTCCTCTGTTTCTGAAAATTCTGACACATAATCTTATAGCAGGATAATTTATGCCTAATAGTGGCAAACTAGGGAATGGAGAGCAGAAGAGCACTTTACACGTTAACGCATTTCAAGGGAGCTCGGGTCTAGCTTGTACCTCTACACGGAAATAATCTCCATATGGTACATCACTGATCTCTTGTGATGTCTCTATAACCAAGTGACTGTCCAAAGTAAAAGTGGTACTGTCAGAATATATACAAGAATAAAAATAATATAGAAGATCTAAAGGAGTAAAAAAAATGCAGCCAACTCAAAGAATTATAAGTTAATGCCTATTCCTAGTTTGAGCATTGTGTTTAAAGGCATGGAATAATAAACTACTTAGTGAAATCTAAGGGTAGAAAACTACTAAGATAAAACTTCGGTTTTAGCATATGACCCAAAAACAGCAATATTTTGATGGCTCAGTGCATCAACAACTGCAACTTCAATAATATTTCCCATTAACTAAAACTATAGACATACGAATGGCTCTGGTTTTATAATATACTTAGACCTACACATGTTAAATTTCATTTGTTGTTTTGGACTACCAAAGGTATCAAGAGAAAATGGTTCATTCCAATGATGCATCCTCTTAAATGAGAAACAACAATAACAAATAAACAGTGCCTTCAGCTATATAATAGCATATAAGGCACCATAAAATATAATAAACCTGTTTCTGTAAATTCGAAATTTCTGGGCCTCCTGGCAGCTACCAAATTTTGCACCTTGATCAAAACAAAAACAGTTAACACCAAAAGAAAAACAATCAAGGCAGCATTAAACTGACTCGATACTTAAACCAGTACTAAATCCATCAAAAGAACAAAGAAAAATAAGCTTTTTGTGGCATTTTATTTCAAAAATTTTTAATTAATTACAACAAGTATAAGAAATGATGCTAATCTCAGCATAAAATAATAACTCCAGGAAGAAAAAAAGACTAATACCAAAGTATATTTTTATTGGATGTTGAAATGACACATCACGGACAAGTCCAAATTTGTCATGAGGGCACCATGAAGAGCACTTAAATTCTGTAAAAAACATAACAATTTATTAAGCATAAAGGCATATGTACAAAAAAGATCACTTTTATGACTTGATATAATCAAAAAATTTAACACAAACATAAATTAAAAGGCATAATTGGAAATTACATAATTATTGAAAGTTCAGAGCAGATTACCTTTATCTCCACACCTTCTATGAAAAGATTCAATGAAATTAACAGCATTATCCGAAAAAAACAAATTGAAGAACTCCTCTACCTTAATCTGCAGCCCAAGAAACATTACTTCAGAATAAATAAAGAACATACCGATGTTACAAATATTTTGCAATATGGTAGAACTTTGGGAAAATGAGTTCACAATTTAGTACCGGAAACTTTGTTTCTGCAACCCTGGTAAAACATTCAGCAACTGGCAAAAAAAACATAGATTACAATGACATTTACAAAAATGAACATGAAGTATCATATATAAAAATGAGACTAACTAGACACAGCATATCATCCCTCAGCACAGAGGAAGAAAGTGGAAAATCTATGGCCTCATGTCTATATCTGAATCCGAAAAAGAAAATCAGTTTACTTTCCTCCCACACTTGAAATTTTCTACAGCCAAAGCCCACAAGTGCATTTAAATAAGCCTTCATGGTACAACACTAAACACATCTACATTCTCTTGCCACATATACCCTCATTTGCAAACAAAATGATGATGATTCTGCCCATTTCAACAAGAAATGATGAGCTTCCATACTCTATCCATTATGTTTACTTCAACACCTACAGAACCAGTTAAGTCGTGACTTCCCTTAGCCTCCTAATAAGTTGAGTTGGAACCACCTTTGAAGATTATTACCAGATTTGCAGTTATATTAGGAATTTCACAATGATATCGGGTTTATATAGGGCATATAAAATTAAGTTCTAAGCTTCTGAGAAGCTTTTGGAATTATTGTTTCTTTGAGCCATATGGATTTGGCAATTTATCCCAAAATTTTCTCTCTCCAGTTCACTTTTTTCCTTCCACTATTGTTCTCCTTGACACCCCCCCCCGGTTCTTTTTTTCTTCTGGTTTTCAGTTTATACTCCCTCTATTTCTCTATTTTCCCACCTTTTCCCTATTTCTAATCATCCAAATCACTAGTCTAGAGCCAGAAGTGAAATCCAATCAGATAGGAGTAGGGTGCGCACATAAATTAAATACAAAACCAAGGAACTTTCTATGTAGCAAAGTGTGAAATTAGACTGACACAACAAGAAACGATGAAAAAAATGAGTTAAAATTCAGAACTGCGTTAACTAACCCTTTGGTGCATCACAATTCTCTGGCTTCCATGAAAAGGTACCTTCTGATGCTGAAACCCCAGTATTTATAACTGATCCACAACCTACTTCTGCATTAGTGTCAGAAGTGGATGGAACCTTAGAGCCACTAGAAGTGGGAGCGTCCTCATGCCTGTATGAAAAAATGTACTTAAATAAATAATTCATGGTTTCACATCCATATAAAAAAAAACTACAAGGAAATCACAAGAAAGTTCCCAAACTGTTCTGCTCATAAAGATTACCTGTCTGCAGATTCCGTGTCATTTAAGGGGTTTAGTGAGCTATTGGTATTTTCAATTGCAACAAAGCCATTCTCTTGGGTGCTGGACTCAGACATGGATTCCTAAAAAAAATGGAATATGAAAATAACCTATGGGGATAAATATACAATTTGCTATTACTAACCTATGAAACTCAAAGTTTTCAGAACACCTCAACAGGGAAAAATGTCTTAAATTTTACTGAATGAATGAAAATTTTCACTGAAATTCTACATATAGATAAAGAACAAGATTATGAAATCAGCATATGATGCAAAATACCTCTAAATGAAGCGCAAACACTGACAAATCAGTTGTTCACATTTAAGATGTGTAACTATGCTGTATGAAGGGCTAAATGACTTTGTTAACATTTACTGCATAACTAGTGAATTACTTAATGTAAGAAGCAGAAAAATCCCCTTCGATGGTAATCATAAGCTGTGATTTTTTTCCAATAAAAAAAACTATGATTTTTCTTTCTTTTCAATATATAAGCTGTGAAATATAAGATACCTGTTGTTCTGTAATTTCTTGGGCTCCATTGACATGCTGCAACCATCCATCATTAATGATCTTGAAAGCTTCATCACGAGATAGGAATGATGCAAAGAAGTGCTGCCCAAATCAAAAAGTCGAATCAGATAGAAGAACTAATGCATGCACACTTAAACAAGCACATAGAAGAAATCTGCACGGCAAGTACTAGTACCCTCCTTCCTCCAGCAAAAATTTCTATTGCATTAGGAAAGATTCCAGCAGTCTTTGCTCTGTTAACACTTGTAATTTCGTTGAAGGCAATTACTTTCTGCAAAAGGAACTCATACAATATTCCATGATCATACCATGTTAAATAAAAAGTTAAAACAGTTTCCCGGGAAATAGGACACTGGAAAACAAAGAAAGAATAATACTAACTTCTGAGGATTACCTTTGTTTCAAATCCAAATATATTGGAATAAAAGCAAATGTAATGAACAAACAGGTACATGTGACCCTGCAAAAGGCAATTAGAGAGGGGAACACATTTATACAGCCGCCAAATATTTGAAAAATATAAACCTACCAGCCCGCCCCCCCCCCCAACAAAAAAATAATAATAATAATAATAAACCTCCCACAGTTTGAAAAAAGGAACATAAGGTGATGTGCCAAGCTAAAAAACTAGCAGATGCAGCAGAACAAAAGCAGTAAAGGTCATTGTAAAGATCTAGATTACCTGAAGAAGAATACTCTCCTGGAATGCACAGTTGAAATCCTGGACAAGGAACTACAGCAGAGGACAAAAGAAAGTGTTTAAAACTGTTTTTATGATACATTTCTAAAATGCAACACAGTGAGAGAAATTTCAAATTAAAAGCAATTCAATTAGCAAGTTTTTTAAAATCCATCACCAAAAGAAACAAAAAAGGATTGGTTATAGCATCAATGCCACATGAATGTTAGGTATCAGGAATTACTTGCACACAATGTGTTATTATCTCTCTCACACTAATCATGCCAAGAATGAATTCATTTACAGAACAAAGACTCTAAAACAAAAACGAGAGGATCAGAGATCTGCTTACACATGGTAACAAAAAATAGGCTAAAGAAGAGAAAACACATTTATTTTGAACTTAAAAAAAAAGTGTTTCAATTTTCTAAAAAAGTTTTAAAGATACCAATAGATGACATTTAGATACTAAAGTAGGAAAGAAAGCATGAACAAGCATTTTTGAATCTTTAACCAATAACTTTATCATTTTAATTATTGGGTTCGTGAGAATTCTACATGAATGTTTAGGCGCTCAAAACTTCTAAAATACAAAACTGGCAATATATTTTCACACAACTACAAGAAACAATTTTAGCATTTACAAGCCAAAGAATGTCAAAACAAAATACAAAGGAGACAAGACGAGGAGAACTGCTAACAGCTTGTTACTAAAGTTGCTCACCTCTTCAGGTGGAAGCCTAAACAGTTGGCGGTATTCTTCACTCCTCAATGCTGACTGAGACTGAAATTCATAAGCATCAGATTTAGCCATAGTTCTAGAAGTATTCAGTTCTTGAAAACTAAATTCTCGATGATTGTCTAATTAGTCCAAGTTTAACTACATCGATCAAAACTCCTTATAAGCCATCCTCTTTTCTACCTCTTGTTGGAATTTATTTAAAAACCATATATCTTTCGGAATTTCACCACGAAAACATGAAAGCTTCAATAGAATTCTAATAATAGAAAGTTTGGCAAAAGCAGCCTTCAAAAAAAAAATTGAAGTAAATTTGATTAAATGATAGTGATTATTGTAGAACTTGGCCATAATAATCAAGAATTAGCAAAATTGAACTCATAACATAATCCTAATCTACTTTCTCGTCGTTTTTTTCTTCCTGACTTTTTGTAAAGGAAGCAGGGACATGAATTAAGCTAAAAGTAAGTGGTAGAAAAAAGAACCTGAATATCAACATCTTTGTAGCTAGGGTTGGGTGAAGCATTGGAAGCATCGTTGCGATCAGGCGTGTCGGTAGGCGAGGAATCGTTTGGCGAAGTTGAAGAATCAGAAACGTCGTCGGAGACTGCTTTAGAAAGAGAACGATCCATAGAAGACCGCGGAAGATCGATCCTCTCGGCGGCAGCAGAGGTAACTGCCATAGCAGGGTGGGGAAGAGCCGATAGAGATGGCAGAGATCTGAGTTTTCAGTGTCTTTTTTTTTTCTTTTGGGTGGGAGAGTCCAAGGAATAGCTAAAAGAAACTACGCCGTTTGACAAACAGGGACTTATTTCTGAAAGCGGAAGCCAACATCAAGCGGTACAGTTTTGCAATCTATTTCACTGCCACGCCAAGTCATTGAAGGAGAGACGTTGACTATTTTGACACGTGGCGGATTATTGAGTGGATAAAAATGACAACCGACCGGTCCTCCGGTGGACTCTACCACGTGACGGAGTCAAAACATTCTGTCAAGTTACTTTTTAGGCTTAAATAAAAAATTGACCCGAATTATAATTTTTTTCACTTACGTACTTAAATTATTTCTTTTATTAAAAGTGATTTAAATTTTACTTTCAATACTAATTTTGATCTAAAGCGTTAACTCCGTAAAAGTAACTCTCAAAATGACACATGGAATTTTAATTAAAAATTTTAAATTTAATATTAATTAAATTAAATTAATTTCTTTTTTCTTTCTCTCCTATCCCTCGCTTCATTGTCTTTTTTATCCCTCCACCCTCACAGCTGCTCCTCACCAGGGTTCTTACAGCAAGTTCCCATGGCCCCATCCCCTCTCCCACTTCAATAAATTCATTTGCTATAAGCCGTAAAAGTGGTAGCTTGGCAATAGATAAAAAAATAGCAGGATCCACGAGTTCTGAGTTGCACTGTAATAAACATGAATCGAAGCTCTTTAACTTGACTTTAGCAGGATCTCTGTTTTCCTACATGTTCCACTTCAATGCAGCAAAATCGCATCCAGAAATACAGACTGATAGTTAATGAAGAAAAATATATATTAACATTAGAACTATTGGACAAAACATAACAGTTGAAGAAGAAGAAGAAGAAAAAGAACAACCCCATGCATGTTCTCAAGCACATTGAAAATTTTTAAGAAAGGAAAAAGAAATACCCTTAGATATAAATAAATTTCGAAATAAAATTTAAATCCTCATCAAAGAAAGGCAGAGATACCAGGATTAGGTCGAAGAGCACGGCTTGATCGACCTTGACGAAATCAGCGTCCCAACTCCCAAGACTTGAGCTCATCGTCGATGGAGGCAGAACGTACATGAAGCGAGTGATTATACTGGTCTTCCCAACAGACTGATCCTCCGAGAACAGTGAGGTGGATTTAATTAAAAATGCTACATATCACATTTTAATTGGTTTTAGAATTCCTTTTAATTGAAGGAATTAAAGTTTAGATACCATTTTTAATAAATAATAATAATTTAGATGTCTAAATAGAAAAGTGCTGGGGCTAATTTTTTATTTAAGCTTATCTTTAATTAGGAAAAATAATCCAACGTCTATTTTGGGCCGATTTAACCGAAGTTATTGGGCTTTCGACTACCATTATTTATCTCCTACGTTACTGTCACGTTTTCATACCGTTATAATTCTTTTTACCTGATAGCAGCCAAAAATTACAAATTTTAATGGCATTCACCATAAGTTGAAAGTACTTGGACGCAACTCTATAAATTATTTAATTCACCAGTTTAGTATTCCTTCTAAAAAATCTTTTTGAGACAAAAAGTATTTTTGGAACAAAAATATTCCTAAATAAACTATTTTTTTTTATAGAAAATGTACTTCTCCCAAGCCAACATTGGCCAAAAACATCTTTTTTAGAACTTAAAAATTTTAACTTTTTTTCAAAAGTATTTTTTTTCTTTCTAAAATACACTTTTAAGAAGCATTTCTAAACTAAGCCTTAAAGGAGTTTTGTTGAGTTCTTGGACAATTCCATTAGTGAGCTAGCTGTTAAATCTCTTCTCCCTAGCATTGTTACTACATCTCAAATTGCTGGCTCTTTTCAATATGGATTAATTTCTTTAAACTTTCTTAAACTATGTAAAAGGATATTTTGGTAAAGTGAGGAAAAGTTACAATCTAACAAAATGAAATGTTGTGGAAAGATGATGGAGAAGAAGATCGGAGTAGACTCTGAAGAACAAGTTCGGTAATAGTTATTGATTATGGATGCAATAAGCGACTGAGAAAGATAAGAGTTACAATGATTGTTATGACTGTAAAAAGAAAATTGCAGAGAGAATTTTAAAGTGCCAAGTTTGCCAAAAGATCAAAAAGTTCCAAATGAAACATTCAAACATTTATTTATAGACTTTGAAAAAATAAGTTAAAAAGGGAAATGATTATGAAGAGAAAGTGGCATGAACATGTTAAAATTGTGGGTAATGGGATTAAAAAGGGTTACTTGAACTTGAGAAAATGGAAGGTCAATTATATATAATGGGTATGATAATGGTTACATGAAAGTTACACCCTCTTAAATTATTTTAGCATTCATCGTATGAAGTACTTGTATTTCAAAGAAAGGTTAAGTAAGCTTCTTACCATTTTTGCATCTGAGTCTCCAAACTGTGCTCTCTAGGACATCTTAGGAGTGGAACAGTCTAAGAATAGTTACTAAAAGTAGTTCCCAAAAGGTAGTTGTTTCTAAAGGTAATTGTTTCTAAAGGTGCTCCTACATAGAACTCTCGGAACTACTATTGATAGAAAAGTTACTAACCCAAAACAAGCACCTACAAACTATAATTAATATTTTAAATTGATTTAAAAATTTAAGATATTTTAATTGAGTTTTCGAAATATTGATATCATATCAATCAGATAGTCCCATCAACCTAATTAAGCATTTAATGTTAGTTTGAATTTCACAATAAAGCATACATAAATCAAACTTTTTACATTTGTATATTTGTATAATTTGAATATATCATGTTAAAAAAATAAGTAATATGGTTAAATTCTATTTTTTAACAATTCAAATTAAAATTGTTTATTTAATATATATAAACGTGTTTAATTTTTAATTTATATGTTAAGTATGATTTACATATTATCAAAACTAACATTTAATACATCTTATCAAAACTAACATTTAATGACTAAATTGAAAAATTGGCTAACGAAAGTACTTAGTTTATGATATTACTATATTGAGAACCCATTAAAATGTTTTGAAGTTTAGAAACTCGTTGATAACTTCTTTGGAGGGAATTGGACTTATAGTTATTTTTTAAGTAGAGCATGTAGGTGAAGGAACCTAGAAGAAAAAAAGGAAAGCTATGAAGGGGTCGAAACTTGTAACAACCCCACACGCCTGGCCAAACAATCAATCAATGGAGAGGTTACACAAAACTAATTTCTAACTTGAAGCATTAACACGTTCATACAAACAACTTATAGAATATCATACATTACCTGAAATTCGATAAAGGCTAGCCAAAATAAACTACATATACTAGAGTGAGATACTCTTATAAAAATCCATCTTTTACATAATTTAAGAGGTTAAAATTAATACATCATTTTCGTAGTTTAAATACATAACAGTATGAGCATAAGAACTTGAATTTACAGATTTCCCTAACATGTACATTGTAATGCCCCAATTTTCGGGAATTCTGTGAATGTTGGCATAGGTTTAATTATGTTAGTGGGCCTCTAGAAGGCCCAAGCTTAAGATAGAACCCGGCAATTTTAGTTAATTTTTTTCCATAAGAAAAAAAGGGTGAAATTATGAAATAGGACCTATGTAAAAATGTTTGAAAATGCTATAGGCTAAATTGAAGTGGCCAAATAAATAGGAGTGAAAAATAGGAGGATTTGCATGACAAACCTCCCATTTTACATGAAGTGGCCAGCCATCATGTTGTTGTAGACAAAATGTGCACTTGATATCCATAATTTATGGTACAAATTGATACAAATTGATAATGGGTTAGGTAAATGTTCCATGATAATGGGTTAGGTAAATGTTTCATGATAATGGGTTAGGTAAATATTCCATGATAATGGGTTAGGTAAATGTTCCATGATGGGAATTTCATGTCTTTTGTATTAAAGAATTAAATGGATGAAATATGAAATTTTATTAAAAAAAAGGGTGAAAAGAACAAAGCTTTGTCCATCTTTGTTCATCATAGCCTAAAGTTAGAGAAGAGAAGGGAGAGGAGAAAGCTCTTGAATGTTCGGTCACTTGGGGAAGAAAATTGAAGGTAAGTTCATGGTAGTTTGCTTTTATTTTGAGGTTCATGAGTTCTTCTTGATTCTACCTTAACTCTTAAAGCATATTTTGGTTTTTGGTTGTGTTGTGAGCATTTAGTCATGAATTAAAATGAAGGAAATGGTTGTTGTTTCATGTTCTTTTGATGAAAAATGGAAGATAGGTGAAGTTGAGCCAAACAAATGAGCATGCATGTGCCTTAGATACTAAGGGGAAAAATCGGCTAACATGTTGTGCTTTAAAATGATGAAATGGAGATTATACTTAAGTAAAATCATAGATATGTGATGATTGATTGGTGATATACATGTTTAAATAACAAGCATGCAAGTTAGGTGTGAAAGAGTGATTTGGTAATAAATCTGCTTGGGACAGCAGCAGTAACGTGACTTTGGAAAATCACCATAAATTGTGGGAGATGAGTTAGAAGCTGCATAAATTATGTAATTAAAGCTTAATGAGTCTAGTTTCAAATAGAATAAACGAGAACATATTTTGAATTCTGTACAATGAGAAATTTGATTCGTAATGAAGAGTGGTCAGATTAGTCAAACAGTGAAACATGGGAAACTTTGAGAAAAATTTGGTATTGATTGGCTAAACCAAAAATTCTGAAAATTTTATGGATCGAAGATATATGAGTCTATTTTTAGGGAAAATTAACGGCACTTGATTTGGAGTTTCGTAGCTCCAGTTATAAATGATTTAGTGACTGTTGCTTAGGAAGACAGCTTGCAGTGAAATTATGATTATGTGGTAAACATTGACAAAAATTTGTTAATGAGTTGCTTATTGATTTCTTATAAGCTTACTATGACCTGTAGGTGTGGTTGGCCGAATATTGTAAGGGGTTAATACCTAGTTTGTATTTGAATAGTTAGATTAACGTGTTAGTAATCCAATTGTAGGCGGTTCGTGTGTGGATCTCGTCAGCATATCGTCGCAAACAAGTGTGTAACTAACACCTTCTTTCTTAGTCTGAATCGGCAAAAGTCGAAAAGCCGAAATGCCAAAAACATGTATTTTGTAGATTTGCAAGTGTGCGAATGCTCGTGAGGTAAATCGATTAATGTTTTTGGTAAACTGCAAAATTTGGACTGCAAAGTGCATGATTTCTGTGCCCTCGATATTTTTGGGCTTAATGGGCCAAAATTGGAATGATGGGCCAACGGGCCCAATTCGGTAAGAACCCTCGGTACGTGATTCTGTTAGTACGTGAAAAGTAGGAATATGCATGAAAAACCCTAAAATAGATAAATTACTGAAATACATTTAAAAGTGGAAAATTTATAGTTTTACCTTAGTAGATAAATTACCGAAATACCCCTAGGGTTAAATTGACCCAAATGCATGTTTGACTGTTGTTATTTACTGCATGCCATGTTGTTATTATCTGATGCATGGGATTGGGATATTGACGGAGGAAGTACTGAAAGTGGCTTGTCCACGTACTGGAGGCTTTGCCTCACTTTACTGTTAACTGAGCAGCAAGGCTGCAACTGTGGAGTGTTGGGCTGGGTGGGTTGAGCTATTCCCCACATGGAGTGTAGGGCTGGTACGAGTGGAGTGTAGTGGTTGGTGGGTTGAGTAGTCTCCCCAAATGGGCTTGCATATGTTATTGATGTTGCATGTATTTTGAAATGGGCCTATGGGCCATACCGTTATCTGAATAAGGGACTAAGGCCCAGTTTATTGTAATCTGAAAAGGGCTCTGGTCCAGTACCACTGTTACCTGAATGGGCTTAGGCCCAATAGGCTTGAGCTGACTTGGGCTTTGAATGGGTTTTCCTTACACACTGAGTTTCCCCAAACTCACCCCTTTTATTTTCATCCACGCAGGAAATCCCCAACCATAGTGGGCTTGGAGCTGTGAGGGAATTCGGAGTGGCCACCTGTTCTGAAAGTTTGATTTTCTTCTGGTGAACTGGACATCCTTTTATTTACGTTTGAAGTTTTGGGTTTTTAAATGTAATAAGGCCGCTTAATTATTTTTGATGGTTTTAATATGTATTACTAAGATAGGTATTACTTATTTTAACTGTTGAAATTGGATAGCTTTAGGGCGCGTTTTCAAAAAAAAACAACAATTGATTTCAAAATAACACGACAACAAGCAAAGCTTCCGCAATGAAGATATTTTCCAAAATTAATCACTTTTTTCCTAAAAAGGACTTAATCAAATCGGTTTCCTAGAAATATACATGACGTTAAGGTATGGCAATGGCGGTTTGCATGTCTAGGATTGGATCCGAAGGGAGTTTGGTACTTAAGCAGTCCGATGGACCTACCTCCTCTTTTCCGGTTTCCTACCTGGTGTACAGCTTCCATTCACTTTAACCTATAATGAAATTATCTTTTAAAACACTAAGTAGGTTTTTTCTAGATCAACAATATAAAATGTTTTGAACACTTCGATGTGGCATGTCGGATCCGGCCATAACGTTTGGGCCGGGTTTGGGGTGTTACATACATGCTATAAAGGAAAACAAGCTCACAAAAAGTTTGAAGATTCTGGCTTAGTCCCTCCTTCACTTCTGGTAAATAGATTTGTTCTTGAAAACAAGATAAAGGAACGTGGTAATTTCGTGTTGAATTTAGTGAGGTTGGCGTTGTAACATACTCCATTTATGATTATATATTGTTTTCTACTTTTTTTCTCTTTTTAATAACATAATAATCTGTCGTAAAAGAACAAGAGATGAACAGCTTGATAGTGAGTATAAATTTAAATCGACCAACATATCTACAACTTTAGCTGATTTGATACTTTCCTTTACATTGGCTAGCTTGTAGGCTTATCACAGATCCTATTTAGATAAAGCTTGCACATTCACATAACGCACACATCTATACAACTTGCCTTGGAATAGCTCACATATTGGTGCCACACTCACATTGGCATGGCACGTGCTTCTGTACATCTTACACATATAGGTAGATTTGCATGATGAACAACTTGCACATGAGCTACAGCTCACAAAAGAGCGGTTAGCATAATATTCAACTCGCACAGAAACAACTCACTAAAGATATCCTTGCGTATGATCATATTTCGGATAGTCTGAAGCAATCTTGCAGATAGACATATAACATAAAGACTTGGTGGATAGTCATGCAAGCTCACATTTGGTGGATACATACCTATGAACTCATAATTGGTGGATACATACGAGCACAAATGGTACCAAATGAGAGGGTATTGCGATATCCAAGCCTTAGAATCGCCATACCTCTAACAGACTCGAAGATTAGAGACCATCCTTCAGTGGTATCACGATATCCACCCTCCAAGAAGACCCTTATGTTCGAAACTATTTGAGGTATCATGATATCCTCTTCCTTGGTATCGCGATACCGATATCTTGAGGGGACAAAAATAGACAAAAAGGGTAGGCCTTTTCCACCTGAAGCACCAATCATTGAATACCCGTTCAATGGTATTTTTGGCACACAAAGTGGGTCAGGATAGCTACTATATCAACCAAAATTTGGTTGAGAGAGAAGAGGTCGCATTACCTTAGCTTAGGCTTAGTTTTCTCTAGGTTTTCTCTTAGATTTTCTTCTTCTTCTAGGGTTTTTTATTTTCATTTCCTTAGTTATAGATTTTACATTTACTAGCAACTTTTCTTCTTGTTTTAGTTGTTCTTAGTGTTAGTTAAGTTAGTTATTACTATAGCTAGCTTAGGTTATTTGCACTTTTAGTCTATATACCTTAGTTGCAAGACATTTTCAGATTTAATTTAATGTATTTCAATTTCTTTTGTTTTGTATTTGTTAAATTTTGCTCATTTTATGTTTATTGCTTTAGATTTTCTTGTTAAATGCTTTTCTTTACATGCCTTTTAGATTTTTTTTGCACAAAAATCTCGACTTTTATATTTTTATTAAGTTTTACTTTAATGGCTTCTTTGCTTTTCATCTCTATAATTGTTAGTTTTATTTCTAACATGAGTAGTTAAACCTTTAAGGGGTTAGTTGATGGAGATGTGGTAAGCTGATTTTTGGATGAATAACCAAATCTAATAAATTGGACTAATTTAAATGAGCTTAAAAACTTAGGATTGACGACCCTAAAGGAACATTAAGGCAAGTGAGACCGAGAGGAGATCTTGTTGGGCAACAATTCATTAGTCCCAGGTTAACCGATGAGATCGAGAGATAATCCAGATTAATTTGTTTAACTTGGTAAAGTGGAGACCAAGAGGTAAAACAGAGTCATTTTTGAAGTTTAAGCGATTTTGATCCCTAATTCAAGGATTAGTAACCACATCAATTTCAACCAACCACCGATTGTTATTTAATAGTTAATTCGTAACTTTGCATGTTTTACAATTCAGTCCTTGCTAGCTAAATAGTAAAGTAGATTAATTTCTATTAATTTTAGGATTTGTCTTAACACAACTTTTTGAGTTTAGTTGGTTAGACTCTTTATTTTACATGCACAACATTTAGAAATTGATTCAATCCACGATTCTAATGGGTTCGATCCTTGGAATACTCTATTGTTTCATTGTAACACTACAAATATTACAACTGACCTGTCACACTTGTAGTAAAGCTGCGATTTTCTATCTTATTTTAAATTCTTGAGTGTTGATTTACCTTTCTCTCGTTGATCGAGAGAGAGGCGATCAAGTTATTGGCATCATTATCGGGGAATCGGCGTTTGATTTAACGATTTTTATTTTCATTGTATGACTCAGACCAGTAACAGTGTCTTACCATTTGAGCCGAAATTGAAACATATCATCACACACGCGAGGAGGTCGCAACATCTAAAAGACACCCACCTGATGATTAATGTTAATAACTTTGAAATCAAACCGACAATGATCCAAATGATACAAGCGAACCTTTAATTTCGAGGGTTAATGAATGAGGATCCGAACCAACACCTTAAGAGATTTCTAATCATTTGCGATACCTTTAAATATAACGGGGTATCTGATGACGTTATCCGTCTTCATTTATTCCTTTTCTCTCTTACTAGTGATGCGTTTATGTGATTAGATTCATAGCTGATAGATTTCATCAACTCTTAGGAAAAGCTAGCAAACAAGTTCTTGGCAAAATATTTTTCCCCAAGCAAAATAATGAAACTTCGTATGAATATTACGAATTTTAAGCAATTGGAAGGGGAGTCGTTATATGAGGCTTGGGGATGCTTTAAACTCATGCTACATAAGTGCCCATATCATGGATTGCAAGATTGGTTGTAGCTTCAAGTTTTTTATAATGGGTTGGATTGAAATTTGTGCTCAAGTCTTGACAGAGTATCCACGGGAGCGTTCATTTCAAATACGTATGCCAAGGCTTACCAACTTATCAAGGATATGCCAATGAATTCCTATATATGGCCGACTGAATGGTTCACATATAAAGCTAAAAAATCGATCTGTAGCAAGGACAAGCATTAACAAGTCCTCAAAAGGCTCAATTAATTAAAGATGAATTCAACCAAGGTACAAGTTCAAAATCAACCTTTCTAACCCACTCTAATGCATAACATAATAGTGAAGGCACCTTGTAGGGAAATGCCAATGAGAGCAACCAAATGGAAGCCAACTATGTAGGAAATAGAAGATATAATCTATACTTCAACACCTATAGCCCGGGGTGGTGTGACCATCTGAACCTTAAGTGGGGAAGGAACCAATGAGGTCTCTCCAATCAATGAGCCCAAAACCTTAATCCTCCTAGACCGTATGCACCTTATCAACCTCTATTACCATTTAAGGCACCCCAAAAGCAAGAAAGAAAATTAGCCTATAGTAGTGACCTTCATTGTTGATTAGGGTAAGTAAGGTAGAGGAAGGTTTGCATGTGGTTCAAGCTGATATATGTCAAATTTATGGTCAACTAGACCAAGTTTTGCAATTATTGCAAAACAATTTAGCTTCTAGAATGCCTAGTAATACTGAGTAAAGCACGAAGAGGGAAGGAAAAGAACATGCCAGGGCAATTGCCCTTAGATCCGAGGCTGTGGTTAAAGGAACCTATCCGACCAATTAGTGGGGAGAAGGAAGTGAGTGAGAAGGATGAGAGCACTCATACTCCTAGTGTTGGAAATGGGATGGAAGAGAAGGAAGGACTTAAGAGCGAGCCCACACAAACTGAATTGGAGGATAGAACCATCCCAATACCACAACCAAATCCAACATCCATACCTTTTCTGAGTAAACTGAAGAGAAGAAAAAAAAGAGACAATAAGAAGTTTCTAGACTTCATCAAGATGTTTAAGGCTTTGAACGTCAACCTCCCATTGCTTGAGGTCCTAGAAAAAAGTGCTAAAATATGCCAAGTTCCTTAGACAAGTGATGTCTAGGAGAAGAAGATAGAAAGAGAATAGTGATTCGCTCTTAATGCTGAGTGTAGTGTTGTTGTGTCTAGAAGAGTCCCACCAAAACTCAAAGACCCGGGTAGTTTCATCATTCTTGTAACACCCTCACCCATTTTTGTCATCAGAATAAGGTTACAGGATATTACCAGTCAAAACAGGGCAATACATGCTATAACAAATTAAAAAGCTCCATACATTTACTAATAATGTTATACATATCTGAAAACATGTTGGACATATTTTCGTGAAGTTAAAATGAGCTTTAAACCTCTTAAAATTTAGATAGAGCTTGAAAATATGGACTAAATTATAAAACTTTAAAACTTTATATAAGTATCGATACCAAGAAATTAGGTATTGATATTTATAATAAGTATTAATACAAAAATATTTATCAATACCATTTTGGCATTTTGCCAATTCAAAGTATCAATATTATTTTCAAGGTATCGATTCGAATTAGAAAATATATATATTAAACAAAATTGTCGATACCAATATGTATCTTGTAATTCTTGGAACTGTTCAATTGGTCTAGTACCGATACTTTGGTCCATTTTATCATTATTTATATCAAAAAGGTCAAAAAATCACAAGTTGAAAAGTCTATTTCATGCAAAAACCCAACTTATTTCATATAAACATATAGGTAGCATTTGTCATGTATAAAATACTAATTCAATTCACTACAATATGCCAAAAACAACACTTAAAACCATTCATCCTAAATGTCTAACCAATATGCCACAATTTGCACTCCAAATCAAACATTCACAAGCTATGAAACAATACTATTTAAGCACCATTCAATATCCATATGCATAAAGAATACAATCAACTAACTTTAACAAGTAAGCTTACACAAGATGAATAACTTGAATCAAAACATAATTCATCATTTAAAAAACTTATACCTAACTTTAAAGTCATTTTATCCTATCACTTACCAAAACTAATCTAACCAAATCATGAGTAAAGCCATTCATTCAAGTATATTCATGTTCATATACCAAAAATACCTACCACCAAAAGTCACAACCATATTTACATAGCCAAAACACACTATCACTTGAAAAAATACATATGAAGTTAAAACACCTACTACATGCCACTTATAACCAAGACAAAATGATCAAAAGTACTACTAAGTCATTAACTAGATAGTGTGAGCTCCAACTTGACTTCTAACTGACCCTAAACTTCCGCTAATCTACAAAGAAACCAAACACAAAAAACATAAGCAAATCATTTCTTGGTAAGCTTGTATTAAACTTAAACTCTAACTTAGCATATAGAATGTAATTTAAACATTTCATAAATAATTTCATAATGAAGACCATGAGGTCATTTATCCCCTATACATATCACAAATCTCACGAGGTTAGTGAGTTCATATAAGGAACATATAACACTACCATGTTGTAGTATATATATATAAATAAATACATTTGGCATATAATCAACCATCACATACTCTTCTAATTTTATCATTTTCATTTCAATTTTATGTTTCAAATATCTATTTCATAAATCCATTTCCATATAATCAAATGATCAAAAGCACTACTAAGTCATTGACTAGATAGTGTGAGCTCTAACTTGACTTCTAATTGACCAAAACTTCCGATAATCTACAAAGAAACCAAACACAAAAGACATAAGCAAATCATTGCTTAGTAAGCTTGTATTAAACTTAAACTCTAACTTACCATATAAAATGTAATTTAAACATTTCATAAATAATTTCATTATCAAGACCATGAGGTCATTTATCCCCTATACACATCACAAATCTCACGAGGTTAGTGAGTTCATATAAGGAACATAACAGTATCATGTTGTAGTATATATATATATATAAATAAATACATTTGGCATATAATCAACCATCATATACTCTTCTAATTTTATCATTTTCATTTCAATTATATGTTTCAAATATCCATTTCATAAATCCATTTCCATATAATCATCTCGTATAACACGTTCATATATCCATTTACACCCGTTGAACCACAACGAAAAACATTGGATACGTGGGAGAATGCTCACACAAGCTGTGACAATAAATGCTCACACGAGCTGTGAAATGGGCCTACTCACACGAGCTGTGGGTCGGGATGTTAGGCTATACAATGCTGCTCACACAAGTTGTAAAGAATCTACAACACCCAGAACGATAATAACCCTAATGACATGTCATTTGTATCCTAAGCATTCACAAGATTCACACGGGCCAAATTTCATATATATATATGTCATTTAATTAAATAAACATTATTTCATCACAAAAATTCGTCTATATTGTTTCCCATTTTCATACATAACTTTTAACTTAATTAACATTCCAACTTAGTCCATTTTATCACTTACCATTTATCAAGTAATTAAACTCAATCAAATATATAAAAATAGGTATAAAATCACAAAAACAATAATTAATTAGTTTAAATAACTAACGAACTTACTTAATCAAGAATGACTATAAACACGGCACTGATGTTTACTCCGCTAATTTCCCTTTTCCACGATTTCTGTCTGGTTGATTCGTTTCTTGATCTAAATAATAATTTTAATTCAATTAATCATTTAAAACAACCTAAAAAATTAAACTTATGCATATAAACCCTTTTATTATCATTATAGAAATTTACCCAAAAATTTCACCTTTTATGTAATTTAGTCCCTATGTAAAAACTTGCAAAATTTTCACAATTAACCCAAAAATATTTGTGCCAAATTCTTTAGGGTCCCTCTACAACCCGTAGGCAACATAATATTTGCCATTAAACGATGTAAATTTTGAAATTATAACTATTAAGTCTTTCAGTTCAAAACCAACCAAAGTTACTTAACAAAATTGTCTTATTTAACTATCAAGCTTATAAATCTATCATTAAACTTCAAAAACATAATTAAAAAAATCATCAATGGAATAAATCAAATCATCTAATAGTTTTATGAAGTAGTCATTGAGTTAGCTAAATTAAGTTACAACGATTTCAAAAATATAAAAATTACTAAAAAAAAGGGCTCAAAAATCACTTACAAACAAAGAAAAATGGTTGACCAAACCTTTAAGTTAACAAAAATGGAGGTTTCAATTTTGGAAATAAATTGAAGAAGATGATGACTGATCTGCCATAATTCCGTGTAGCAAATTAAACTAATTTTTCCACTTTAGGAGCTTGAAAACAAGCATTATCATTAGGTTTTAATTATGTTTTAGTAAGTTTAATTAAATTCAATAAGATGTGCAAATTGAGTCTTTTATTGACCCTAGGGGTCGAATAAGGCTTAAGGGTGAGCTAATGAACTTCGTGAGTGTGTAAGAGACCATTAGAAGGTGTGCTAAACCAGTACTGGCCATTATGTCTCAACATAGAGGGTTCGATGTCACAACATAGGGGGCAGAATGGAGGGATTTCGAAACTGCTTTTGATGTCACGACATACCCCTGAAGACATCTTAAGGATGAGCATACTAGCTTCTATGTGTGGCATAGGTGCTGATGTGTTACGACATCAGCTCTGGATGATAATTAATACGAGTCAGGGGGCATTTTGGTCCACACAATCAAACTTAAAGCTCAGGATTGTCAACTAACCTAGAGTTAATGACGAAGACCACCTAAAATCTATTAAATAGTCTCACTTGTCACATGTTATGGACACAAATTACTTAGCTTAGAATTTTTCTTTTAATTTCAGTTTAGTTTTTCTCTTTTCTTAAGTTTTAAATTTATTTTCAATTTGTCCTTGGTTTTATCTTGAGAGATCTAATTTGTGAAGACAATCAAACTTTGTGGATTCATTTTCATTCTTAATACAAATCATGTTTTTTCTTAAGCTCTATACTTTCGATTCATTTATCATGTTTACTCTTTATATCGATTCTATTTTGTTTATGAAAACCATGAGGAACTAATCCTTTTATGGGGGATTAACGAGTGAAGGAATGATTTATTAACTGTTATATAGGGTTACATAACAGATCAATTTTTGAGAAAGGAAGAACCTAAACCCTAGGCTCAATAACCTTAGGAAGTCATCAAGGTGGGAATTAACCCAAAACTGGTATGGCCTATATGTGAGCACCTTCACCCCAAGTCGGTCTGGACTGTGAGGTCGGTATATTAGTAGGGATGTTGTGCCACAGAACCCCTGTGCCATGACGTCGTTGCAATTTTCTACAATTTTTATTAATTAAATTTAATAAAATATACAAATTGAGTCTTTTATTTACCTTAGGGGTCGAATGATGCCTAAGGGTGAGTTAATGAACTTCGTGAGTGTGTAAGAGACCATTAGAAGGCGTGCTAAACCAATACTAGCCGTTATGTTGCAACACGGAGGGTTCGATGTCGCAACATAGGGAGTAGAATGGAGAAATTCCAAGAATACCTTCGATGTCGCAACACAATCTAATGGTGTTGGGACATGCTCCTGAAGACATCTTGAAGAGGAGCATAAGGACCTGTGTCTCGACATCAGCTTTAGATGAGAATTAATACGAGCCAGGGGGCATTTCGATCCGCACAATCAAACTTAAAGCTCAAGAACGTCAGCTAACCTAAGGTTAAGGACGACGACCACCTAAAATCTATAAATAGGCTCACTTGTTGCATGTTATGGACACCAATTACCTAGCTTAGAATTTCTCTTTTAATTTCAGTTTATTTTTTCTCTTTTCTTAGGTTTTAGATTTACTTTCAATTTGTCCATTGTTTTATCTCGAGAGATCTGATTTGTGAAGAAAATCAAACTTTATGGATTCACTTTCATTCTTAATACAAATCAAGCTTTTTCTTAAGCTTTATTCTTTCGATTCATTTACCATGTTTACTCTTTATATCAATTCTATTTTGTTTACGAAAACTATGAGGAACTAATCTTTTTATGGAGCATTAGCAAGTGGAGGTATGATCTATTAACTGTTTTATAGGGTTATTCAATGGGTTAGCTGTTTGGGAAAAGAAGAACCTAAACCCTAGGCTTGACAACCTTAGGAAGTCATCAAGGTGGAAATTAACCCAAAACTAGTATGACCAATCTGTGAACACCTTCAACCCAAACCGGTCTGGACTGTGAGGTCAAAAGATAAGTAGTCCTTACTAACTAGTTATTTTAGTAGAAGATCGAAAGATCTTGTTGGGATAGTAACTAGTTGATTGATGAAGAACCCAAAGCGACAGTTGATGAGGATTACCAAAGTGAGCTAATCACCTATAATCAGATTCGATTAATTCTACTTATCAATCTCTTGGTATTTATTTCTTTATTATTATTTTACTATTATAAAACTCCAAAAAATCCTTTTTATTTATGTTTTCATACTATAATTGATTTAGAGTACTAATTAGATCTTTTAGTGTTTAGGTTAAAATTGATCTAACACTAGCTTCCATTGGGTACGATCATCATAGTACTCCTCTACTCTGTTTTAACTATATTACAACTGGACCTGTATACTTGCTGATACTGCCTCATATCTATATCTTTTACTGCAGTATTCACATTCTAAACGTTAGTATGCCCGAAGGCAATCAATGGCAAGTTTTTCTTATTTGTTTTTTTTTAATTTACTTATTTACCATGTTACCCTTATAATAAACCTTAATAATTAGCTAAACAATAACTTTAATCATCCACCATATTTTAAATAGATATATTTACCAAATAAATCCCTTATTTTATGCTTTAACATATATTTAATGCAAATAAACCTATAGTGATTTACTTTTGCAGCTTTTACAATTTAGTCCTTTTTTACTTAATTAATCAACCAAACATCAAAATTTCTTAACAAACCTTAATACGACATTACATTAGACTCGTAAATATTAAATAAATAATATTTACTAATATTAAATAAATAATATTTATTAACTTTCTAGTCAAATTTTAGGGTCTCGAAACCACAGTTTACGACACCACTGAAAAAATGGGTTGTTACAATTCTCATAGAAATTAGAGGTGTAAATTTTGGCAGGGCACTTTGTGGTCTTGGAGCGAGTATAAACTTAATCCCTTGTCCATCTACCATAGGTTAGGTCTAGGTAACGTTAAGAAAACTTCGGTAACCCTCTAACTAGCCGATAGGTCCCTAGTTCACCCAAAAGGAGTTTTGGAGGATGTTTTAGTGAGGGTTCGACAATTTATCTTACCAGTTGACTTCATAGTTTGTTATTTAGCTTTATTTGATGAATTGTTTTGATATAACAAATAAAAATATTTTTGAATAAAGCTGGTTTTTAGACAAAGGAATTATAAAGTTTAAAGCATAAAAATCATTTCAATACTTCCAAACATAGAAAATGTTTTGAAGAATTTTTTTGGAAAAAGTTCAAAAATGGTTTAAGCTCTTTTAACTGAATTGAAACATTTTTATATCGATTGAAAAACTGCTCCCTAGAAAAAGTATCGATACCTATTGTATTTTTTATACCATCTTTGATATTGATATCATTTTAAGCTTCGAAGATAAAAAATATTAAGTAAAAATCAAAAGTATCGATACCTAGACTTTTTCTATCTATAACTTAGTTGGTATCGATATAGGTTTTGCATTCTAGCTTCGAGATTTTTGAACAATCATAAAAATTATCAATACCTTTTACCAAGTATTGAAAAAATGTATTTGGTATCGTTGTTAACTAACTTTGACAGTCACTGAATCAGACATTAAATGTTAATAGTATCGATACTTTTAGAAAAAATTCGATAACTTTTGTTGCATATGAATTTAATGATATGGTATTTTTATCCCTAATGGCTCTATTCAATTCCTCAACAACCACTACGGTTCGAAATCAATTAGAGAGTATAAATACCAGCTTCCAAAGGTCCTACAACAACAAGTGATATTAAAATAGATCAAGTGCTTCAAGATACATCAAAAATCCATTACAAATCACTTTGTGCTTCAATTATTTATCTTCTTCTTGTAAACACTTGTGAGCATTCATTGTATTTCCTATCAGCTCAATTGTTTTTATTGTATTTGTGTTTAATTAGCAAACATCCTAATCTTGTGAGGATTATTTCTTTGTTTGCTTATTTGTTTCCTTTTTCAAGGGTTTGTGTCTTAATATTTGGGTAGAAATATTAAGGGAGTTGTAAGGTTAAACTTTGTCCTAAAAGGTTGATCAAATTAGTAAATTTGGGAAAATCCTTAGTTATGAAAGCTAAGGCAGTAGAGTAGGCAATTGGGGTCGAACCACTATAAATCATTTTGTTCAATTTTTCTATCATTTCTTTCAAGTTTCTAGAAAATTTTTAAAAGGCCATTTTGCCCCTTCTTACTTATTTTCGACAATCAATTGAACTAACAATTGGTATCAAAGGTAGTCTCTAAAGACGATTTAACAACCAAAAAATGATCCTTGGAGAAGCTTAAACGATTATCAATACATTCTACATTAATGATGTCCACTTTCGGATTTGATTTCTTGAAGAATCTCAGTCCATCTCAAAGCCTCCATACTTAAATAGAGCAACTTACTCTTATTGGAAGACAATAATGATGCTTTTCATTCAAGTGAATGGTCTTGCGTATTAGGATATCATCATGGATGATCCCTCCACTTCTCAAAACCAATAAGAGCAATTAATGTCAATGAGTAAGAGAGAATGGAGTGAAAAAGATAAATAGAATGTTCAACTCAATGCTAAGAGAGCAATTTTAATAATTGATTAAACCGAAGCTTTGATACCACTAACTATAACACCCCACCCAACGCCTGACCAGACGACCGACTAATTTCTGAATTGAAGCATTAACTCGTGTATACAAACAGCTTGTAGAATATCATCCATTATACAAAACTTGATAAAGGCTAGCCAAAATAAACTAAATATACTAGAGTGAGGGATGCTCATAAAAATCCATCTTTTACATCATTCAATGCATTAAAATTAATACATTGTTTTCGTAGTTCAAAAACATAACAAGTATGAGCATAAGAACTCGAGTTTACAAATTGCCCCAATATGTATATGCCACAAGTAAAAGAGAACAAGCTGAGAACAGATCTAAAGATTTCGGCTTAGTTCCTCTCCCACTTCCTACAAATAGATTTCTTCTTAAAAATAAGAAAAATGAACAAGGTAAGTTCATGTTTAACTTAGTAAGTCTGACATTACAATTTAGCAATTGTAAATTTTTTATTAAAAAATAAAATGTTGTAATGGCTGACTGAGTTTACCCAGTTGATTTAGTTATTCAACATAATGTCTGCTTGATGGGCCAATGCACTATTTTATTTTTAATTGAAATTGGAATATGTTCAAAATTCATTTATTTCATATCAAGTTAAAATCAATTCAAATTTCAAACTGACGATTTATAGAACTTGACTCTAAATAGTAATTCAAGACTTTAATGTGGTTTAATTTTAAAATATTTCTTTTTAAGCATATTGATTTATCAAAACCTTAGTTATGTTCCCAAAAAGAGAATAATTTGTAGGAAGGTGTCCTAAGTGTTTTTTTTCCCAATTCATCATTTGATGACTATCAAGACATTGCAAGCCTGTTAGATTCTTAATTAAGTTCGAAATAAAAAAAAACAATAAATTACAAAAATTAATAAATTGAAATCTTTAAAATCGTAGTTAAGCAGATTTAGAAGCAATGATTTGAACATCACTTGATAATTAATATCTCATATCAAGAGTTGGATTATATATAAAAAAATTTGCTTCATCATCATCCACTACCAAAAGTCTCACACCTAATTATAATTTACGAAAAAGATAAAACTCGTAAACTAGATTACTTCATAACTAATTATGGTTTGGGTCGGGTTGATTGATGTAAAATTTCAAATTCATTTTTAGGCCCAGTTTGAAAATGGATTTAAAATATTTCCTAAACTCGGTTCGGATTAAAAATAATAAATTTTAAACTCAATCCAGATTAAAAATGTTAAATTTGAGCCCGATTCAGTCTACCCGTATTACTTTTTTTAGATTTTTTTATATAAAAATAAATTTAAAAAATAAAATACATTAAATACACTAAAAATATTAAAATAAATGTTTCCTAACAAATTGAAAATACATTAAAAAGTCTTTATACTTAAATAATACCAACATTGTTGCAACTTAGTAAGAAAATACTTCTAAAATAGTAACAAAATTAACAATAAAATAAGAATTATACAATAGCAAAACAACAACAAAAAGTTTATTCGAGCTGGGTCAGGCTAAAAAAATGTAACACCTCTAACTCTTATCCATCGCCAAAACAGGATTATGGAACATTATCGGACTTTTCAAATCAAATACAAACATTTCATGTCATTTAACCTACATATCAGAAACTAATCATAAATCACTCATATTGTCCCTTGTATGAGCCATCGAGGCCCAAAATACACATTAAACAAATCGGGACTAAACTAGAAACTCAAAAAAAATTTCGCAAAACTTCAAAAAAAATTTCTTAGTTGCAGGGGACACACGCCCGTGTGGCCAAGCCATGTGGCTCACACGGTCAAGAAACACGCCCGTGTCTCAAGTCGTGTGGATAAAAATAGGTCATTTCAAGGTCACATTTCTCACCCATTTTGATATCAACCTAAACATAACATCTTAACACATCAATATATCCCAACAAACAATCAAAATAGGTCAAAATCATTTTTAAACATAACATAACATAACATCATTTATATATACCCAAATACCTAAAACTTACCTATTTAATCCATCTAATTATTCTACTAAAGTTAACTACAAATTAAATACTATAAACCTATATCATTCACATCAACATCACTAATATGTCTCATTTTCAACCCAACATATATATAAGCAAAATTATAATTATTAACATTTACACAAGACAAACTTTGATTAAATCCACACAAACCCTATACATGTCATATAAACCATATTGAACGTTTCAAAAATTATTGGAATAAGCTGGATACTATGACTTGATGTGCTGATCCGATATTCCAACCTCTTGAAAATCTACAAAGACATCAAACAACTCAAATAAGCTTATGAAGCTTAGTAAGTTCGATGGGTTAAACATAAATCTTATCAAACCTACAATAACACATCAATTAAATAAATTCATTCAATGTAAACTCCCTACCAATCACAACTTCAATCGATGAATACACTTATTTCAGATCAATACCAATAACAAACAATATATTTTTCAATTTCAATTACAGATTCACTTACCAAGTCTTCCCAAATCGAAGAATGTCTTGTGGATAAGAGTACATCGTTTTCAAAAACCCGAAGGCTAAACAGAAGCTCATGAGAGCTAAATAGAAACACATAAGGGTTGAACGGAAGCTCATAAGAGCTAAACAGAAACCCATAAGGGTTAAATAGAACCTCAAAAGAGTTGAACAGAAACTCATATTAGTTAAATAGAAGCTCGTGAGAGCTAAACGGAAAGTAAACACGAAAGTTCACAACAAATGTTGAACCTCAATTTACTTAGGTAATTTTCCACATTTTCCTCCACTGCCGTCAATTCGTCGAATGCCGAATGTACTCAAATCCCACGTTCCATTCATTTTGGTCATTATTTAAATTCATAATTTTAACAATATTTCACTTTCAATAATAGATATGAATAAATACATAATACCATTCATCAATTCATTATATGTATATATATTAAATTTTAACCGTACGAACTTACCTGGGTTAAATTGTAAGATCTGAGAAGTTTAAGGACTATTCTGCTAATTTTCCTTTTTCACGAGTATCTACGGGCTCTTGATCTAAAATATAAAATTACTCATTCATTAGTAAATATTTCAGTCCTAATTCACTTCACAATTAATACCCCTCAATTTTTTGAATTTACACACTTACCCCAACTTTTATAACTTTTTCAATTTAGTCCATTAACTAATTAGTTTATCAAATGAACTTTTTTTTCTCAATTGATAATTTATCTAAATATTCTAGGCTATCATATAGCCCTTGATAAACAGAAATTTAATACCAAACCCTAATATTTCACCTTTTCACAATTTGGTCCTAAAATCAAGATCTAACAAAATTACTATGTAAAATCATCATACAACAAAATTAAAGCTCTAAATCCATGTTATTTCATCAAAAACATCCAGTATTCATCAATGATAACTTCCAAAATTTCCAATAAAATCAAAAACTAATGAAATAGTTAGTTGGACCTAATTGTAAAAGTCTCAAAAAATAAAAAAAATTCAAGAAAAGGGCAAGGATTAAACTTACATGAAGCTAAAATATAAAAACCAGCTTCAAGAGCTCTTAAATGGTGTTTTTGGACATAAAATTGATGAAGAAAATGTCTAGAAACTTTTAAATTTTTCAATTTAATATTTTAATTTCATTTATTTCCAATTTTGCCCTTTAATCACATCATTTTATCATTTTTTTATACTTATGCCGCCTCAACCATCTCTTATAGGCTAATTTACTCTTTAAGTCCTCCCTATTTACCATTTAAGCCATTTAATCACTATTTCTTTTAATTAGCAAGTTTTGCACCTTTTTTTCAATTTAGTCTTTTTTAATTAATTAACTATCAAAATATTAAAATTTTCTAACGAAACTTTAATACTACTTTAATAACACTCCATAAATATTTATAAAAATATTTATGGCTCGGTTTATAGAATCGAGGTCTCGATACCTCATTTTCTAAACCATTTGACCTAATAAATCTTTATAAAACACAATTTACTAATTCAAAAATATTTCTAAAACCACATTTGACTCGTAAATACTAAATAATAAAATTTTTGAGCTTACTCGTCGAATTTGGTGGTCTCAAACTACTGTTTCCGACACCACAGAAAATTAGGTTGTTACAAAAATCCTATCTGAGGCTTGGCCCATTTAGAAAACGAACCTTATTTTTTGTCCAAACCCATTCTTCGAGCCTATATTTTTGCTCAAGCCCTCCCACTTTTTGGACGAGCCTAGGATGATAAAGAATAGATTACTTTTAAAAATTTTAAAACTTTTTTATAAAATAATTTTAAAAGGCTTAATTGATTTTTTAAAATTTATTACTAAGACCTTTATGAAACTTGAGTGTTTCAAAAAAAAAATTTACTTCCAATAAAAGAGTAGGAATTAAATTGAATAAATATGTAAAGATTGAGAGTTAAATTTATTATTAAACCTTATATAAACATTAAATTTTAACAAATAAGTTATTTTACTCATTCATCTAACAAAAAAAGTTTAATTTAAAATATAACTATGAATCTAAAATAAGTAATACTACCATGTTCTCCGCTTTTATGACTACAACTTAGGCAAAATAACTTGTATGGTATAATTATCCATCAATATTTAGGGTTCATTTGTTTGCCAGTAAAATATTTTCCGTAGAATATTTTCATTGTTTTGTGATGTTTGTTTGGTGGAAAATGAATTTCCAAAAGAAAACATTCTTCAAAATACGAGTAAAACCAATGCATTCTTAAGGAAAATGTCTTACCGATTTTTGTCCCGTAAGACATTCTCCCTTCTCCTCTTCAGTCTCATCACTGACTTAAATAATAGTCGTTCTCTATTCCTCGTCATCTTTGCCAATCAGCCTCCGCCTCTCCTCCTCATCTTTGTTTGTTGGTCTCACCTCCTCATCACTACCTCATCATCTTTGTTAGTCAACAGTCATCCTTACCAAGTCTTCCTTTCTTGTCTGCACTTCGAAGAAATCCTAAAAAATGAAAAACAATCTTTCTAGTCCTATCAAGGTATATCACTGTCTTCTTCTTATCGAGGTTTTGTATTTAACTTATTTTTTCATAAAAATGGAAGCTATTTGCTTCATTCAAAATGGGTCTGTTTAATTTTAGGTGAATTTATTTTTTTATTATAGTTTTTTTTATACTTTAGGCTAAACTGGTATGCATAAATCAATTAAAGTAATCAATATATCTTGTACAACTCCCTTCTTTCTATTCTTAGTGCTTTGGGTGGTGTTTGGGTCGACTTGGTTGCTTCTGTTATCTTTGTTCCAAGTCTATCTCTATTGGTGTACTAAAGTAGTTTTGTGTATTAAATAAGGTTTGCATTTTATTTTAGAACCTAAGGGGCTTAGGATCAAATATAAAGAAAAGAAAGGTTAAACAACTGGTTACTGAGTTGAAAGTACAATTTCTCATTATTCAAGAGTCCAAGATTGAAAATTGTGAAGATTGGTTAATTAATTGTTTATGGCCCTCTGATAATTGAGAATTGATTGGTCAATCTTCAAATGACAATTTTGGAGGTCTTATTGTTATTTGAGATTCTTTTGTGTTGTGTAAGGATTGGGTTCAATTTAGAAAGTGTTTGATAAAATGCTTCATGATAAAAATAAACAAGTCATCTAAATTATGATGTATCTAATGTTTTTTTCTTACGGGGTGTTTTTGGTAGTTTGTTTGAGTTGAAATGATTTATATTAACAACGGAAAACAAAGATGACAAGGTGAATAATTCTTCGATTTAGTTATTACAAAGATAATAAGGTGATTTATATTAATGTTTGTTGGATATTGATATTGACATTAACATGTTGATATTGAAATCATTATGTTTTAAACATGTTGGATATTGAAATTATTGACAATGTAAATTATTAATGTAGAATGATATAAATTATTTGATGACGACTTTCTTTGTAGTGTGTTTAATTATCTTGTGGGTTGTGAATCTGAGGCCAAAGTTTTATTGGCTAAAAGTACGAAGCATAGAAAAATTTAGCTTAAAAAATATTCCCAAGGTTAAAGATATCAATGTATTAATGTGATGTAGTACTAATTATGTGGTGTAGTACTAAATATGCACTTGGACAATATTGTAGTCATCATGTGATGTATTACAAATTATGCACCTAGATAATATTATTAATTTGTAGTGATAATTTTAGTTTGGAAGCTAACTTATTATTATTCGATTTTTTTGTTTTTTTATAACACTTGAGTCATCTATTCGTGTTAGTTGTTTTCAATTTATGATTGTTAATATTCTAATTTAATAATTATGTACTATTATATATTTGTATTTATTTATAAATAAATCTATTGCAATATATATAAAAATAATATAAAATATAAATTTAATAGATATAAAATAAATTTAATTAAACAATGAAAAGATAGTCAATTCTCAAATGTATGTTTATTTCATTTTAGAACCGCTTTAATGAAAAATCAACCAAACAATAAAAAATATTTTATATAAATTCATCCAAACATATTAACTTTTTTAAAAAAATAATTTATTTTTCAAAAGTCATTTTACATGCAAATAAATGAATGCTTAAATAGGATGATAAAATTGATGTTATCAAAAACGAAAAAGGAAAAACATTATGTTAAAATATTTGTATATAAAATAAGATAATTAAAAAAATATATTTATGTCAATAATGGATTACAAAGCACTTGTTTTCTGGAAAATGTGGCATAAATTTCAAGTAAAATATAGAGGTAATGATTGCAATCACTTTATAAAAAAATGTGACCACCATCTTACTTCTTTTTTTAAAAAAAATTATTTATTCTTCGAATTATATTTGACTGAATATTTGTCGTCTGTTATAGGATTCGCATCTTACTTTTTCTTCTCGACCGGGTAAGCAAATCAGCAAATTAAACAACTTTTTTATTTTTGTTTTCCTGGAAATCACTGAATCCAAACAGTTGTCTTTTGACTCAAACAGTTCCTTCCTTTTATTATTATTATTATTATTATTTGTTTCATTAGCACTGTTTGTGTCTAATTGTTTATGAATATGGGAAGTGAAACCTTGTGGGGGTGGTGGATGGTGTAAGCGAAGGACAATTGGGACAAGTGGATGGATGAGACTGACCACTCATTCAGGCACTCAGTGGCTTCATCATTTTGTGCTTTTGCTTGGCTTGGCTCTCGCTATTTGCCGGTTTTGGCCCTAATCTTGGCAACCCAGATCCCAATCATCATTAAACGCTTTTGCCTTGGATTATTGACTGTCAAAGAAGAGCTCGACATTGATAGACCATTCATGCGCATGCCTCTTTTGCCTTCTACTTATGAACTGTCCATAATTTGCTACAGAGAATCTTATTCGTTCCTTTCCCATAATTGATGAAACCTATTTTACGTTTGGGTTTTCTTTTACTAAAACAATTCTTGAAATTTATCTTTGGGATCCAGTGAAAATAATTAAATAAATGAAGAACTTGGCTTGTGAAATGAAGTTTCACTTTCACCCAATTTAATTCTAGATTTAGTTGGAGCCTTATGGCATGAGGATGTCAGAGATTTTAAAAAAACAACAACAGTTTCCTTGATAGTAATGGATACACGTTTAAGTTTTACCCTATTTCTTCTTGGTCAGCAATTTCGTCTAAAGAGGAAAAAGGAATTCATCTCCGCATTTCGATTTGTGACGACAAAATGTAGTTTGATAATGAAACTTTACTGCCGTGTTTGGTACGATCGGTACAAAATGCTGGAAAAATATTTACTTATTCTTACCCATTTGAAATGGGTAAAAAAAGTTGAATTTTGCTCTTAATATTTATGTTTTTTGTCTTTATTTTTTTTAGTTAAATTTAGTCCTCAAAGAGTTAAATTTGATAATTAACTTTTTAAAATAAAGAGTCAAAATGATATTTTAAACGAGAATATTAATTAAAATATTAAATTTTTAAATACGACAGCCTGTATTATAATTTACGTGTATTCCATGCTTTTTTTTTTAAATTTCATGTACTTTTTATATTTTTTAAAATTTTAATTTTGATTTATTTTTTATTTTTATATTTTTTGAATTATTTATTAATGTGACATATAAAATAAATGGTGTTATATTAATATGATGTGCATATAGATTGCCTTGCAAGTTGTCACGCTAACGGTATTAAAAAAATATTTTACTCAATATTTTTATTAAAAAATATATTTTTAACTTTTTTAAAAAAATTAATGACCAAATTTATCTTAAAAGTAAGAATTAAATTAATAAAAAAATGTAAATATTCAAAACTAAACAGATAATAAATTATGCAATAATAAGATCGGATAATGAAGTCCAAAGGTTAGAGACTTTCGTGACGTTGAAAAAAAAATCGTTTTATCATCTACGAATTAAGGGGGTAATCAAGTCAAGTTTAGTTAAAGCTCATATGGTAAGATTCTAGTATTTCGTTTGAATCTTAATTTTAAACTTTGTGTTTGATTATGATAGTTTACATGATAAGAAAAAATGTCAATTCCTTATTTGAATGTAATCTTAATTAATAAGTCTTGGGTGTAGTAATAAGATATATAGTACTTTTAAAAATATAATATAAATTTGAACTTAAAAAACGATATTGTTGAAAGAGACAACTCAAATATTGAACATGAACCTTAAAAAAATCAATTCAACTCACAAATTATTTACTTTTCAATTTTCACAACCTATAAGGTGGCTTTCACCCATTGTGGAAAATTCCCTACTCTTGCCTCCCGTAGAAGTCTAGATCATGTCTCAATCCCAGTGTGATTGATCATCCTCTTGGACCAGCTATTAATCATCGCATTGTTAAGCTATTACCTCATCAACTAGATAATACCCCTCATTGAATAAATTCCTCCTTTTGCTCCTCAACCTATGAGGTATTAGCATTTGTTCCCTCCTAATAGCAAGTTCTTACGTGTTACTCACCTATCTGCAATTAGAAATACCACGTTCCGTTTGACTTGCATGTGTTAAGCATGCCACCAACGTTCATCTTCAGCTAAGATTAAACTCTTCATAAGATTCATAGTTGCATTACTTATATAACTTTCTTATCGTACAGGGTAGTATTTTATTGCCAATCACGCTATTGATGTAATAATAAATTTATGTGTGTTACAAATTGATCAGTTCAGAATTTAATTTTAAATATAAATTATAAAATAAATATGAAAAATATATTTGCGTGAAATTTAAATTTATATTCACTTATTTACAAAGGGAAAGTGGCAACCACATTAATCAATTGGCGTCTTTGACAATAGTAATTGTAGCACTACATAAGACCTACGGTGAAAAAATAATTGGAAGATGAGAAAAAGCAGCGGAGAAAATAATACATTTTAATTATAATTTAGAAATGTGGGGCCTACCTTTCACAAAATTGTTGTCATTTAGACATCATCATTAGGGTTGAGAAAACAAATATTATTTAATTGTTATTAAATTTGGTTTAAAGTCGTTGATACTAATAAATTCTTTTACATATTATAAATAGAAAAGGGGAATGACAATCATAGAATTTCAGTCTTGGATTTTGAGATGCTAACTTGGCCTAACTACTACACCTTTATAACTTTTCATTTCATTTTCTTTTTATAAGATAAATGTAAGGATTGATTTTATTTTTGGTGAATTACAATAGCAGAGTAAAGCCTCCAACAACAATGTTATTAGTACGACTCGAACTTAGGCTATACTTGGAGTGATGAATATCCTGACTATCAGACTAACACATGAGGTTCAAGAATTATTCTTTTAGGAAAAAAAAATGTATAGAATGCAATTGTAAAAATTTAAAGTCTGTATTAATTGAAGATTAAATACAAATATTTTAAAATGTGTAATTTATTCAAAAAATTCATTTAATTAAAAGGAAAATATTTAGTGCACTATTGGTGGAGTTTTTAGACTCCAGAGATAGAGTTAAAGTTAACAAGTGTCCTATGAGAGTATACTAAGATATTAAAAAAATAAATATTTAAAAAAAGGAGACACAAAATAATTTTTTAAAACGGTTCGTGAAATAAAATAAAAAACGGTCAATGTATCAAATTCTAACCGTTAATTAAAATGTCAAAATTTGCTATAGGTTCTTGCATTATATATAAGTTATAAATTTAGTTTTTTTTTACTCTAATTTGATTAATTTTAAGGCATAATGACTTATTTGGTCCTCCAACTTTACAAAAAATTCATTTTAGCTGTCCATTTAATTTTTCGTCTTTTTTCACTCTCAAACTTGTACTGTTTGTCAAATCAAACAAAAATAATTGAAAAAGTTAACGTGTGTTAACTTTGTTGACGTGACATGCATGTGGATGCCACGTAAGTAATTACTTAATTTTTTTTAAAATAAAAAGGTTTGAAAAGTATAAAAATTGTTTAAAAAAATAAAAATGTATAATTTTTTAAAAACATTTATTAATTATTAACGTGACATATACGTGGACTTTTATGTCAGTGAAGTTAACAAACGTTAACATTTCCATTATGTTAAGATGATTTGATAAACAATATAAGTTTTAATGTTAAAAGAGGTGAAAATTTAAATGGAGGGCCAAAATGATTTTTTATTTAATTGGATGGCTGAATAAGTCATTATACCTAATTTAATCATTATAATTTTCAAAATTTGAAATTTCATTTCAAATCTAAAATTATAACAATTAGATTTGTTGGGTCAAATTTCACCATTAGTCCCTCACAATGAATACATTGTGAATTTAATTAATATTATCTAATTTGATTATCCATAATTTTTATATATTTTTTAATTTTACTCAAACGATTACAGTTAAAATCATTAATTAATATTTTCCAGTATTAGGCAAAAATAATAAAGTTATATGTCATTACATTTACGGTAATATATTTGTCACAAAAAATTTAAAAATAACATGATGATTGAAATTCCAAAACTAAGAGAGATTAATAACAAAAGACAATTTTTCATTAAGCAAAATTTGACTTTCTTAAAATTATAATTAACTTAGTTTTTTAATGGATAAAATATATAATAATGATGTAAGTGGACTAGTGGAGTCGTTGTTATTGGAATCAACTAAGCCTTGATTACTGCTCTATCAACCAAACCAAACCAAATCGAAACTATAATTAGGAACCATTCACACAGACCATAACCATAATTTGTACATCCAACACTCACATTTAGGTGAAATTTTAAAAGTTAAAATATATTGTAAGTACCTGTATTTTTTAGAAATTTAAAATTTAATTTTTATATTTTTATTTTTAAGAATTTAGTCCCTTCACTTTTCAGATTTTAAAATTCAGATCTAATTGTTAACAATGTTAATTTTTTTGTTAAATTATTTATATAATATTTTTAAATTTAAAAAAAAAACTCACTCGATAGCTATGTAACAGAAAGAATTGCAATGAACCTAAATGTAACAAAAAAATTTTAATAACGGTAGAACCTAAATTTTAAAATCTGACAAGTAAAAAGATTAAATATTTAAAAATAAGTTTAAAATATGCCATAGATCATTGTACTCTTTGCAAATTTGAAATTTAGTCCACGTGCTTTTGTTTTCAAGAATTTAATCATTCTATTTTTTAGATTTCAAAATTCAAGTTTAGTTTTAACACCATTAAATTTTTTTTGTTAAATTTATTGATGTGATATTTTGAAATAAAAAATCCTCAATTGATAATTATGTAGCTAAAACATTAATGAACCTAAACTTAACAAATTAATTTTAATAGAGTTAACAATTAGATCTAAATTTTGAAATCTAAAAAAAAGGACTAAATTCTTAAAAGTAAAAGTATATAAACTAAATTACAAATTTTTAAGAAAGTATAGGGACTTATGAAAGATTTTAACCAATTTTGAACCATCTTTCAGCCTTTGAAAAGCAATGTAGGCTAAAGCAGGAACAGAGATGGGACCAGCTTTAATGCGGACCCCAAACGGGCCCTCCACTCTCTCTCTCTCGCCCTCACTCGCCCGCCTCCCGTCCTTCACAAAGCAAAATAAAAAATAAAAAAATAAAAAAATAAAAAATAAAAAAACTAAAAACAAAAAGCAAAAGCTAGTCTGCCAATTCTAAACCCACCACAACAGCAAAAGCAAGCTTAGTTGCAGAGCTAAAAGAAAAAACAAGCACAGTCTAGAGAGGTCGCTAAAGCACTAACACAAGAAGAAAACCAAAAGAATCGTTGATTGTAGCGTATGTGTTTGTAAATTTTCTTGGCGAGAGAGGAATTGTTAGAAGGCTGAGTTTCAGAGCTCTGTTTCCTAATCATTTGATTTTGTTTTAAAAGTCCGTACAGGTTCCTATTCTTCTTAGTTCTTGAATTTTGTTAATATGATCCTTTAGATCTCTCTCTCTCGCTCTCTCTTTCTCTCTGTATGTTCTGTGAGTTGGAATTAGAAAACATTCTCCACTTTTTTTCCGTTTTAAATGTTGGAAGGAGGGAGAGGTTGAAAGGTTTTGAGGGTGGCATCGAAGGGTTTACGTGGCGAATGTGCTGAAGTGACAATGGAATAGGAGAGAAGTGGCGGAATTTCGCATGTCTACATTTATTATTTGTGATTTTATCCTTTTATTTTAAAAAAAGAAAATTAACTAGGGTTTCTCAAATTTATTTAATACCATTTCCGGCATTTAGTTAATAGCAGCTCAAGTTACAGATTTCACGAGCTTATTTGGTTGATCTGGTTCGCTTTTTTATTTTGGGTACAAATTACGAGTTAAGCATATCATTTCAAGCGTTGGCTCTGAAATTAGAGGTTTAGTGATAGAACTTTGATTGCTCTGTTCTTGTAAGTTTTATATTCTTTTTATTGTTAAAATGTGTTAAAAAGACTTTTGGTTAGAAAATATAGGAAGATTAAATATTATATATTGGGTTTCTTATTCTTTTTACAAGTTTTATTTTGAAGACTAAATCTGGATAAAATGGTTTGGCAGTGAGTGATTTTTTCTGTTTGTATGCATTTATTAATGCTTTATTTTACTTTGGTGTGCTGATAAAGTGGGCTAGAATCTGAGAATATTATTGTTGATTTATTTACCCGTTTAAGGGAAAAAAATAACGAAGAAAAGCTGATTCTAAGCATATGGTTAGAGAATATTGGAAAAGAAAGAAATGGCTCATTAGATTCCTTTTGAAGTCCAACCAGAAAACTAGAGGAATTATTGAACTCAATCTCAACCTCATTTTGCAGGGTTGCTTTGCTGCTAAGATTATTCTATGTAAAGATTCAGGATTACCTAGAATGGAAAGGGTCTCAGAATCAAAGTTGCTTCCGAGGAAATTGCCCGCTCTGAGTTCAGTGCCAAATCCGCATATAGTCTTTGAGAGAGAAGCAGGTCTTATGTTGAATTTGCAACCTGTATATGCTAGAGATAAAGCAGGTCGATCTAATGTGGGAAGCTCCCAATTGCCAGAGTCAGCTGAACCCGTAAGGACATGGAAAGGGAAACACTCCTTGCTTGAACAGGTAGAAATCATGCCTGATGTTATTACATTCAAGTGCGGTGGTGATTCATTGGAGGAAGGTGGACCTAGTTCTTTTTCCGGAGCTAGTCACCCTCCGGAACCTGTGGACACGGATCCAATGAGAACTGTGTATGTACCAATCAGTCAGAAGAAGTCCGATCCTGGGTGTTTGATGAAGAGCATATCAGTGAAGGGACCTTTTCTAGAAGATCTTTCGATTAGGGTTCCTCATAAGAAACCAAGTCCTGCTATTCTTTCACCAGCAGAAAGTTTGGCTGAAGAATCCAATGATTTTGTTGCATTATCTTCACCATTTTCAGGTCCACGTGCATCACAAAATGTAGATAACTCTCTCATTCATCGAGGTTCAGATGACAAAGAATGTGTTTGGGATGTTTCTTTGCCTCCAAGTGGTAATGTAAGTCCACATAGCAGCATTGACAGTACTGGGGTTGTCACTGCCATGAGCATCGTCAATAGCTCTGCTAGTACATGTAGGAGTGATGCAGTTACAAGTGATGGCATGATTAGCATGGAGAGGAATTGTGAGAGTAGAAAAGAAAGTGTCAGGGCAGATTCGCTTGAGAGTGCAAAGACTAGTGTTAGCCAAGCAAGTGATAGCAGTGGCCTTAGTGATGACAGTAACTGGAGCAATATTACTGGGAGTGCTAATAAGCCTCACAAAGGAAATGATCCTAGGTGGAATGCCATCCTGGCTATCCGGGCTCGAGATGGAATTTTGGGAATGAGTCATTTCAGATTGCTTAAACGGCTTGGTTGTGGTGACATTGGCAGTGTATATCTCTCAGAGCTGAGTGGTACTTCTTGTTATTTTGCTATGAAAGTAATGGACAAGGCATCACTTGCAAGTCGTAAGAAGTTGACTAGGGCTCAGACTGAAAGGGAGATTCTGCAGCTTCTGGACCATCCATTTCTGCCCACTCTTTATACTCATTTTGAGACTGACAGATTCTCATGTCTAGTCATGGAATATTGCCCAGGGGGGGATCTACACACTTTGAGACAACGGCAACCTGGAAAGCATTTCTTAGAGTATGCTGCAAGGTATGGCTTATATACTCGAAAACATCCACCTCGTGTTGAATATTAGCATCCTTAAAGGAAAATAAAATAAATTTCTGCAGTAAGAATTCCCTTTTTGTCTCACTGTTGTTTCTCAAGTCTCATATTGTCTTTCATGATATTTTCCTCTGGTTTCTCAGAAGTTTACTTCCATGAGGATTGGTCTATTGATCTGTTTTCTATTCAGTTGTTATTCCTCCTACTTTGTGGTATTGATACTTCTATGTTATTTTTCAGTAGTTATTGGATGGGTAATGCACTTCCACAATCTAAACGTCAAGCACATGAGAATGTGGTTTTCATCTCTATTGTATTTTTCCACACGTTGGGAACCTTCGGCATTTCTTAAATTTCACTTCTGTTGGTTTCTTAATGTATTTGGAGTTATGGTGTCAAGTAAAACTAGCCCTAGTTAACAACATACAAAGATAGTAGTTCTCTATGCAATCTTGGGCAATATGTCTAGTTAATGAAAGTTATTGTCACCTTCATACTGCTGAACTCTAGGCAGGGAGATGCTTGCTGTCTTATGGACCTGCTAGCTTTTATCTCTTTCTATAAGTCTTTTGTGATGTACAACTAATTGGAGTTCATAGAACTATTTTAACTAGGAGGTTGTGTGATACTATTGAGCTGGTCGTGTAAATGGATTCCTTTGCTTCCCATTTTCCCTTGGTTCCCTTAACTTTATAGGCATCTTTTATGAGTAGGTGCCATGGACTGAAACTGTTATCTGTTTATGTTGAGTTCCAAAATAGTTACCAGTCTATGAAGAAAGGGTTCCCAGTCTTTGCTTGGCTCGTTTTGGAAACTTTTCTCATTCATTGTTCAAAATGGTTACTGCATATACATTCATTATGTTTCTGAAGTTCTTTTCATATGGTTGGCGTAAACACATTGCTAAAGGCTTGGTCATCATATCAGCTTCATAAGCAAGTGTGTTTGTATAAGATCAGTGCATTTCAGTTAGAACAGTTACAAACCCCATCTTTCTTCTAAATGCAGGTTTTACGCTGCAGAGGTTCTATTAGCACTCGAGTATCTCCACATGCTTGGTGTTGTCTATAGGGACTTGAAACCAGAAAATGTTCTAGTTCGTGATGATGGCCATATAATGCTCTCAGACTTTGATCTTTCCTTAAGATGTGCAGTGTTTCCCACACTAATAAAATCCTCAGCATTCGATTCTGATCCTTCAAAACGTGGAGCTGCTGGTACATTCTGTGTTCAACCTGCCTGCATTGAGCCTACTTCAGTTTGCATTCAACCTGCGTGCTTTATCCCACGGATATTCCCTCAAAAGAACAAGAAGAAAACCCGAAAACCTCGAATAGAATTTGGGGCGCCTTCTCATACCCTCCCAGAGCTTGTTGCAGAGCCTACTGCGGCCCGGTCTATGTCTTTTGTTGGAACCCACGAATACCTAGCCCCTGAAATAATCAAAGGAGAAGGCCATGGAAGTGCTGTTGATTGGTGGACCTTTGGGATTTTCTTGCATGAACTGCTATATGGTAAAACCCCCTTTAAAGGTTCAGGAAACCGCGCTACACTATTCAATGTTGTAGGGCAACAGCTGAAATTTCCGGATTCACCAGCAACCAGTTATGCTAGCCGCGACTTAATCCGCGGGTTGCTGGTAAAAGAGCCACAACACCGATTAGGGGTGAAGAGGGGGGCAACCGAGATCAAGCAACATCCATTCTTTGAAGGTGTGAATTGGGCTCTAATACGATGCAGCACCCCACCTGAGGTGCCAAGACCAATGGAGAGCGAGATGCCTAGGATGCCTGGGAAACTCGGGCCGGTGGAGCCAGTTGGAGTTGGTAGCAACAGTAAAAGGATGGTAGGTCAGGTAGGAACAGACATGAAATCTGGGGGTAAATATCTGGACTTTGAGTTCTTCTAGTTTTCTTAATTACAGGATGCCGTGTTGTATTAGTATCCATTTACTCAATCCCTCCGAAAGTTTGTTCACAGTACTTAGTTCTGATGATATACTTAAGCTCACCGCCTGAATTAGCTTTTCTTTGATGATTATGGATGTAAAAACGATGCAATTGCAAGGCCTGAGCCCTAGCAATTTCTCTCCAAATTCCAAACCTCAAACAAAGGGTTTTTGCTTGGAAGAAAAATTGAGGCCCACAAAACCAACATTATAGAACACCTTTTCTTTTTGCATTTCAAAAGCCTAAATCTTTGGTCCCCTTTGCTGGCCTCTTTATCCACCCTTTCCCGATTCTCAATGGTTTAAATCGAATATGCTTTGTTCTTTTTGACCTTTTTTTTTTAATAATTTTCATCTGCTCCTCACCCAATGTCTTGTCCATCACCAAAATTTTTGGGTTGGGGTTATTTTATCTTCCCTAATATGCATTAGTTAAAAGAGGGTCTTGTAAATTCCTTTGGAGGGCTGTGAATTGTCGTATAAAAAACTTTTTGCAACCCAATGCCCTATTACCTCTTAATGGAGCAAAGCTAAGCAAATTGTCAGCAATGATTGTTGCTGACGCTTCTGATGGGGAATCCATCTTCCTGAGCAAAGCATCGATGCTTATTTTGCTATCAGATTCCGGTATAACGTGCTGTCGGTGTCGGTGTTGGAAAAGGCGAGAGCTTAGCCTTATAGCTGAGGAGTATAACACTTGCGCCTTGCCTTCGGTGATGATGAGACCCACCCTGGCATATTCGGAATTGCATTTTATTAGCCTAGTAAAAAAGTGTTAAAGTTGGAGAAATCCAAAAAAACAAAAACATAAAAACAGAAGCTGTTAAGTGAAAAGATCACATGTCCTCTTTGGACCGAATTCATAATTTGGTGAAAATCAACAAAATAGAAGTTTGTAATGGCTTCCTTTATGGGACAACAAAGTGGTTTCTAATTAGATGGGAACAATAAACAGAAGTGACATTTGGATGAAGTAATGAAAGTAGGTACTAAATAAAATAGTATGAGAAATATCAAAGGGTGAAACAAAACATTGGATTGGAATTAGAAGGCGGATGCTCCAACTTTCCGTAACCTGAACCACATTTGTGCTATTTTTGACCGTTTCTTCCACCATTTGCATGAGACAAATGTTGCACCTAATTCCTTTGCATGTCTACTGTTTTTGTCTCTGATAAAAAAAGAACTTTCGTTTTCAACGAGAAAAAAGAGAGTAAAGGTTCACCTGCTTGGCAGACATGGCCAGCATTTACTCTGAGAGATCAATAATGAATTCATTGGTCCCTACAAATACAAAGCTCACCATGTTTATGCTTTATAACCGTCCTTGAGACACCAACCCACCAGCACTCCAGTCCTTTCCCTAGCTTTATAACCGTCCTTGAGACACCAACCCACCAGCACTCCAGTCCTTCCCCTAAGGAGCTAAGAATTTTTGTTAAAATAAATTAAGTAGAATATAGATGCTTGATTTTTTTAATGCTTCTATCGTTAGTAGTTCTGGAAAATACCATTCTTTGCAGGATCACTTTTTCGGTCCATACTTAAAAAAGGAAAATTGTGAAAGTAAATTGCGAGAACACTTACCCTTCGAAACAACTACTCTTAAGAATGACATGCAACTACCCTTGGCCCTGGGAATGACATCATGCTGGGAACAATTACTCTTAAGAATCATCATGTTCTAGTTAATGGCTCACTTTCTGAAAGCTTTACTCCTGTTAGAGGCCTATGTTGAGGTGATCCCCTCTCACTTTATCTCTTTGTTCTTTGTGTCAATATCCACTCACTTACCGTACATGTAGCTCACTGGAATAGAATAGAATTGTAATTAGTAATTCAATTGTTTGATTGGATGTAAATTGTAATAGTATTATTGTGTTTGGTTGAATAGAATAGATTGTAATAGTATAAAGAAAAAAGCTAAAATGACCAGAATACCTTTAACAAAATTTTTTTTGGTAGGTGATTATTATTATTAAATTTTAATAAGATTGTTATTAAAAATAATTTAATAAAAATAATATATAATTTAATAACATTCTTAATATAATTATTTTTATATTAAAATATTTAAAATATTTTATTTACTACATTTTAAAATAATACACTATTATTTGAATCTATCTCAAGTTATCTCCATTGTAGTTGACACATAACATACACATAGTTAGAGTAGTGCATTTACATGATTTATTATGATATTTAAATTCAAATCACAACCACTTGCACAATTCCTGCTGGAATAGGAGGTCAAAGTTTATGATATAAAATATTGTTTCATTAAAAAAAGAAAATTCAAATATAACATTATGTTACTTATTAAGGAAAATTTGTTATGTGCATCATCGAGTTTCGCCATTTATGTGCGATATGTATCATTGTGTTTAGCTGTTATTCGACTATTCAAACTACGCCATGCAGAAGATACCTTCAACTCAACGTCCTCTTCCCACCAATTAGAAGTCTGCAATAATTCATGATTTTATTTGTTGGTTAATTGATTAGATTTTCACGATGCTTAATCTCTACCATGTAATATATGTATACATATATAAACCGGAGGCAAGGTGCAGAAGCAGTTGCTTTAGAGAAAATATCTCGAACCAGAGTTGCCCTCTTGCCTTTTGCATCCCTCGACAGCACGGAAATTTTTAATTTTATTCAGTTAAGTGAGTGATTAACATGAGAAGCTGCAAATATAAGGAATTTAGTATGCAAGGGACAAATACCTATGCGGAGGCAGATCACTTCGAATCCAGAAACTGATTGCAGATTCCATACAGTCTCTATTTTCAGCTTCTGAATCTGACGGTCTTGCCTTGACTTCAGAATAGTATTAGTTATGACCAACATTTTGCCAGGCTCATTGATATTCGCGCTGCTCAAATGTTCATGAACCGCAGCGAGCTGTGCATCTGAGAGAAAAGCTTGGAGATCAGCTCCGCTAAATCCTTCTGTCAGCTAAATCCTTCTGTCATTTATGCTATGACGTCCAAATCGACATCAATGGAAACTACATTATGTGCAAATACAACATTGGACTGTTCATTTATTTAGAAAATTTTAAAATTTTGAGTAAACATTAAAATCCAACACTGACCACAAGCGAGACTTGAAGAAGAGTATCAAAATACATGAGAACTAACCTTGTTGCAACAAACACAAATACATCAAAACCATTAAGGCAAAATAATAAAATGCAGCAAGCAGAAAGATACTAACTTGAGCATGAACCTTAATAGTCAATAAGATATGCATGCCTCAGCATCCTAGTCCCTAGTCCCTTGGGAGTTAATAAATCTACAAATTTGCAAAGTTTACTTTGACAGTAATATATTACGGCAGTCCCATACCCTTTAATACAATACTTAAAATGCATGTAACACAAACTTGCTGAAACTTAGTCAAGGTAATTACTAATAATACATACACATTATGCATTTACACGGCTCACTAGAAATTATTGTTTATATATGTTATTTTCTACATATTGGGTTTGAATTATAATAAATATTACTGGCATATCAAGAAGCAAAAATCAATGGGGAACGCATCCATAAAAGATGGTAAAAGAGAAAATGCTTGATTAGACTCTCTTACCGTTTGCTCAGAAGCACCAATGTATTTATTCAGTAGTTATGATTAAAAATATGACTATTTATTTGGATAGTTATATCCTTATGAAGAGACATAAAACTACCTATAAATAGGAGTGAAGTTTTATTTGTAGAACACACTGAAAAATACATCAAAAGTTTCTTTATATTTTTCCACAATTATTTTATATTCCTAGGTTGTTCTATAAAGAATTACTGCAAATTTTTTTTATAAAAATTAATATTCTTGTTATGCTCCGCTCAATGCTCAATGGATTGTTTCCGTCAGTGCAAAACGCCAACAACCATTGAGCTTCATTGTATCCTCGAGGTTTATTTGCCAATAATTCTTTTGCACACAATAATATAGGTGGGAGCGAATAGAATCTTGAAGAAAGTGGCATTGATACACATCTTGAAGCCTTTATTAATTTCTCATAACACTTCAACAATTTTAAGATTCTAATTTCACAATTTATGAGAAATTAAAGAAATCTTGTCTGTTCACCATGTATTCATATGCCACTACAAGCATGATGCTACAAGGATGGATATCGGCAAATGTAGTTGCATCAAGTCTAGAGATCTTGTCAAATTTTGATTTAAAAGAAATCTTTATCATAAGAAAATGTATGTCAAACTTATTGTTTTACTCTTATTGCATGATTTAGATTCAATTGTTATGTGTTCATTGAATTACATTATGCAAAATATGCGGGTGTCTTATGCATTAATTACTTGACAAAAAAATCAAATACTTGTCTATTTTATGCTTGATTTTTTTAGATGCATGATTCTGATTGGTATAAAATTATATAATATACTCCTATTCAACAAGTTGCATCATTAGATTCAACGAATACTTTTAAAATGTTGGACGAATGGTTTCTTACCAAAAAGTACAACTTAAAAAGTGATATATTTTAACTCATTATTTCTTCTTCTTGATATATAATTATTTAATATACGAAATTATTTGTTTATTCAAATCATGATATAGTAACTAGCATTTAGATGATATAGTTTGTAGATGATATAAATAATTTTATCCCCACACACCAACAGTACCACAATCACCATCCTTTTGAATCTGTCAAATCTAAACCAACTCTTGGGCTTGGAAAGACATTCATAGAGGTAGAAATATCTGCATATAAGGAAATAATGTTCAGCTTTGGGAGTAAAAACTGTTGAATAAGTGTAGCATGAATTTTCCTTTTATAGACACTATTAAGCCACCTACCTTTGCCATTGAAGTTCAATCACACCTTCTCCCGCACATCAACAATTAAGATCGAAAGAAATTTTTAAATATACTCGACCATGGTCGAGCCTCTGATCTTTTTAGTAGGACCCTTTCGATTCAAGGCGGTGAAGACAAAATTGTTTGAAAATTGGATTTCGATGATCGTTTCTCTGTGAAGAATGCTTACACTCTCCTGTATCACTTATGCATAAATACCAATCTTCTTCCTTACAAAATTATATCATTTTTCTTTGGAAAATTTGCAGTAATTGCCTTTCAACCAAGGAATTTCTCTTGAGATGTCTTTCCCTTGATGATAATTTCTATCCTTTCTGTTTGGCTTAGTTCTTCTCTCACTCTCCATTTTGATTCCCTCTGCGTTTCTTTCTTATCAAACAGGTTTATTCATTAGCTTCAAACAACACCAACTCTCATGACTCAAGGAGATTTTACACTATTACAACTTGTACTCTCTGGTTTATTTGGAAATCAAGGAAGGAACTCATCTTTTGAAAGGTTGATTCCTTACCAACAAGTGCAATTAGAAGGATCCATAATCTACACCAATTTGTCCTGAGCGCTTACCTTCTTGACATTTTGCGACTCTTTTACTTTGCATTGTTTGTAATGGCCAAAATGATATGATTGGAGGAGTTGCAATTGCTTAGGACACTAAAGGCTTTCAATTTCTGTCCATTTGAAGCATTAAATTTGGAAGCAAACTCCAAGCTAGATTTCTCACTCTCCGATCTATTCTTTTGATTCTCAACACTCTCAATATTGCTTTTTGTAGGCTTTTTAGGAATGAAAAAAAATGGCAGAAAATAATTGGACACATTAAGGTAAGATGTGAGCTATTTGTCATCATACAAAATGAGCCAATGGACAATAGCTAAACTATGTAGGGAAGCTGAATAATAGGCAACATGCGTATCAAAAACATTTATTAGCTTCTCATAGCCATAACAATTTTTTGCGAACACTTTGGAGCTAACCTTGGAAGTTTGGCACAATTTCTAAGTAGCTCCACTTTTTTTGGAATACAATTACTTTCACCCTATATATTTATTGAACAAACAACGCACTATATAACCTCTTTCACTTTCACTACTCACTGTTTTAGCAAATTCATTCTCACTAACACTTTTTAGTTTCTAAAGTACAAAAATAGAGGTTTTCTTGTTTAAACTTCCAAGTATTTTAAAACTCTTGCGGCAACTTTCTTACTACTATCTCTACAACCATCACAACTTCCATTGTCCTTGAACGTTTATTGCTTCTATCACCACCACCTACCATCGCAATTATTTTCTATTGTCTGCTCTGATCTTCTCCACCATCTCTTTACGACATCTCATTTTGTAAGATTGTACTATCTCCTTATCTTAATAAAAAGAACTCAACGAACATATAAGAAGAATATGCAAAAATTTGGACGAAAGAAAGTCGGAATTTGTGTATTTATTCATCTGCTGAAATTGCAAACTTTTTTTTTCATACAATAATCTGAGCAATTTCCTGTACACATGATATGATAAAACTACAAAGACTTTCCTTGTATTTACGAAAAATAACAATAATAAGACTGCACAGCCAGAAAAAAAACCCGTTCTAATAAATTTCAACCGAGTCAAGTGGGTAAAAGAAATGTATACATCTATTAGATATGATAGGAACGAGAGCAAACTGAGTCGAGGGCCTCGGTAAATAACGCAGAAAAGCTGGTCAATGCTTGAAAAACACCTGGTAAGCCTGTTTGAAGATTGTTCAGAGTCATTGCTCTTGTAATCTCTACTGCTTTGGCATGTCTCAGCATTTGATCTTCCACCCGCCTTCGGCAGGTTGCGAGCTCGGATTTTTTATCAGCGAGGGGATCCCGAGCATCCAAAACCTGCCCGTGATCAGGCCCAGTATCAGGAAGTCCGACACCGACCATAGAGTACGAGTGGTAGAACTTCCTTTCTATGTTGCGGAGAGATGATGCCTTTTTCTCGAGCTCCTTTGATGCAGTTTTGGTTTGCTTCTTAACCTTAAGCTCTTCAGATTGTTTAACAGATATGACGTGGACAACATTGATAAAACTTTTGATAGCTTCAGAAGCTACTGTGTCAGGGAGTCGTTCAAGAGCAAGCTTCCACTCGTCACAAAATGCATATACATTGGATGGCTCTGTATTGCCATTGAAATTGTCGTTGCTGACGGGAAGAAGGGTGAGCTTGAACCAACCATGGAGGGAGCAGATAAAACTGCGTTGAAATTTTATCAAACGGCAGAAACTAGAGTGCCAGGCAGATACAGCTGACTCTAGATCGCGTGTTGCCTGGCGGTGCAGTTCAGAAGTTGAATCACCTTTCCCTGATCTGTTTATGAGGCCACGGACTTGCTGCACAATATTGTTCTGAACTTCATGGTATTGATGCATTGACGCCCACATAGACCTGAAGCTGCATATGTTCAAATTTACAGTATTTTAGCATCAAAATTGTTCAACTATGATGAATTTCATTTTCGACCTGTGAAAACAGATTAAGGAGCACCCAACCCCTACTTGTTTTATGGCCTAAAAGGACTATAGATCAGAGAAACACTGTCAAGTAGAATGGGGTCACTGTCTGAGTCTAAATGATTTAAAAAAGTAAAAAGTCAATACAAAGCAAAGGTGCTAAGGGGATGATCAAGTGGCATAGCAGAGCTATGTATCATAATGGTTCCCCTACTCTGCAGCATGCCGAAATCTTTACTATAATGTTTAACATGAGATAAAATAATCCAAGATTCAATCCCTTCCTGAATAGCTCAAGCCACCAGGGAACAAGTTCTCTTATAGTAAAAATCTATAAATAGCAAAAGAGTTGAAATTATGAAACTTTTCTTGTTTAATACAGCACAAGGATTGGAACTTTAACAATAATTTATTGGAATGCTTACATTGGTACTTGGATCAGATTTCATGATCTAGCATTTGGCCTTTGGCCAAGAGTGTTCACCACAGCCCACGTTGTGGGTTCAAGTAGCAGGGATTGCCTACTTGTGTGCGCGTGGCAGTGATCTACTACTATTAAGGGTGTGTGAGTTGTACCAATATACATATATAATTTCAAAGTGTGTACTTAACGGGGTCTATGGATACATAGTCACATTGAAGGATAAACACCTCAAAAGAATGCCTAATCTATTTCGAGAAACAAAAGGAGAAAAAGAGTACTTACGCACGACAAATTTGAACAAGCTGAGGAACAAGATCACTGTCTCTAAGCCCCACAATGGCAGTAGAGGTGGTAGTGACAGCCTGAGATGTGACGATAATTAGCGACTGCAACCTTGTTATCGATGCTTTCGTCTTGTCTATCTTGGTTTCATCCTCTCCCTTGTATTCTTGACTTTGCAATGCTGATAACTTTTTCTCATGCTCAATCTTTACTCCTTCTCTGGCCTGAAATTAATTTAAAATTATTGCCTATATTAGGCTGAACACCAACACAACAAAGCTCTAACGTACATAACTACAATGCCGTAAGTAAATTCATGGGAGGAACCCAACAATTAGGTAAATTATCTTTGCACCACATGTTTATTATTCTTATCCAAGAGATGATATGACATCAGAATTCTAATGTCCAACCAATTCAATCATTCAAGAAACTTGAAAAAGTCTCAATGAGACGACACCACAGTGTAACCTCATAAAGTCACCTATCCACTTTTTCCCTTAGCATTCAATGAAAAAGAGGAAAAAACAAAGGGGAAAAAGTCAGCAGCAAATGTCCCAACGAAAGCAACTTCATTCTAACCCTGAAAATAAATGATCAAATTTATTCATAGTAAAATAATCTCACTTCATTAAAATATGTAAATACAAATAAATTTATTTTGTTTTATTTAGTTGATTCACAATATATAAAATTTATACAATATCAACCTCAAAATATAAGATTTAAGACGACGAAAGCACAAGTCAGACCCATTCCGCCAAGTTGATTTCCGTTAACTCTGCTTTCTCTGTTAAATCAATTTCAGTCTTAGGATAAATTATTGGTTTATTAAAATTTATAATCATGTATTATTTTTTAAAATTATTTTAAATATATTTATAATAGGAAAGTTATTTAATACATTATTAGAAAAAAACTCCACACCCTCAACTCATTTATGAAGTCTAAAAAACTTCGTATATCAAATAATTACACTTTATAATATGTCATAAATATATAATATATAATTAAAAAAAGGAATTAAAAATAAGTAGAAATCCTTATTACACACGTATAAGTATAGAAACCACGGATTTAGAATATAGATGTGTGTTTAAAAAATAACACCCCTTAAATAGCGAAACATATGGTTTGAAATTAATTAATCATATTAACACATAAAATACACGTGATCTTAAAAAAGAAACAGTGAGTAAAACGAAATTTAAACACTGAATACATCGGATTAACAATACTAAATGCATTACAATTGTTTATCATTGTAAATTAGTTTCGAATTAATTTGTAACACCAATTCAATTAATAACATTACTAATAATATGCACAAGATAACAAATTATATTAAAAAAACATAAAATGAAAGTTAAAAATAGTAGAAATAAAAGGGTTAATCAACCAAAGTTGATTAAGCATGAAATCCCAAGCAAGCAACAGTTTCAAAAGGGGCGTTATCGTCCAAATATGAAAAAAGTCAAAAACTGCGGTGGAGTTACGCTACAGGGCACCTTTATTTGTGGACATCCTAGTCACGCCCTTTTGTCTAAGATACGAAATTAGTAAAAAGCTTTTTATTTTTAAAAGAAGAGAGAAAATTTACCTTAACTTCCTCGTACAACTTCCTCTCCCAAGCCAGGAGCCGGTCCAAAGTAGAACAAAGGCTCTTTGAACGGCCTTCTTCATTGAGCGCTGCCGAGTCAAGCCGGTATTTCACCGCCAATGGAGGCTTTGAAGTCCAGCTCGAGCTCAAGTTACTCAGCATACTACTCGAATGATACACCGTCTCTGTAAATGTTAAAAAACCAGATATTTTAATTTAATAAAATATCAAACTAATTAACATTAATAAACTTGAACTATTCAAATTATATTAAAATTTCTCAATGTTTGAAGCTTACTCTTCAACTGCCGGAAACTTTTATCCAGCTGAGCTCTACCGATCTCCAGCATCTCCGAGACTTCGTCTCCGGCGGCGGCGGCTTTATCGAAATTCTCTTTGATCGCATCGACGATCTCTTTCAAATCCCTATGCCTAACCACCATCTTCGTATCCATCATAGTACCCATCCTAAAACTGCCGGCAGACGATCCCGCATCCTCCGACTTACTATCCATTTTATTCCCCGCGGTGGCCCCATACATCTGCTGCTGTGGCTGGGCCGGCTTAGGAGTCTGATTATGGAGATGACTCAACTTCTCCGACTCCCCTCTCGTCGAGGACCCGAAATTGGAGCGGGTCCCTATCTCGGATCTAGATGCCAAGTAATCGTCATCCGCTTCCTCTCCATCCGATGAACTTGTTGTAGTGTAACGGTCGTGGTCGTGATCTCCCCACTCACTGCATTGCACTTCTTCTCTTTCGGTTTCCTCGTCGAAATTACTCTTGGCGTTATGGGAATTGGTATCGTAACGATGATTCAGTTTCTGTGGACGGAAGAAATCGTATTCTGATTTTTCCGTTTCAGTATCTTCATGGTCGTTTTCATCTGAATGACGATGATGGCGTCGCGGCAATTGTTGCTTTCGTTGTTGTAGCTTTTGCTCGAAGAATTCGGAGTCCGGAGGGGAGGGAGGGTAAAAATTTTCCCAGTTCCAAACCGAAGAAGCTTGAGAAGGAGTCGTTGAGTAAGTGGAATTAGCTTGATAAGCCGTGGGGAAAAAGTTGTTTGAAAAACCGGATTTCGAGCTTCGAGGGGAAGAAGAAGGACTCGATTCCGACAAAATGTGCGGGAGTTTGGGCGGTAACTTACGTGGACGGCGACGATTGGGTACAGGCGATGAGATGCTAGGAGCGGAGAGTATGTGAGGGAGTTTGGAGCTAGCGACTGTCGGAGAAGGGGAAGGCGAAGGAGAGAAAGGAGCAGGAGCGGGAGCAGGAGCAGGAGATGGAGGGATTGGATTGGAGGGTGGCGTAGAAGGTTTAACAGGGTGGATAACGACAGCAGGGGTTTCGTCGGAGACGGAAAGGCGTTCACCAGCAGCGAAGGAGGAGAGAGCAGAGCCGGTGATACGGAGAGAGCGGCAGTAATCTGCGTGAGCAGCGGCTAGGTGGTGTCGAGCGCTAACGGCTTCCTTCATAAAGCGGCGCCTGTCTCTGCACCGCCTTACAGTGTCTTCGTTGTCTAGCTTTGATGCCGAACAACCCATTTTTAAGCACTACTCAGTCAAAACAAAAAAGCAAAAAAGTGTAAAGAAATCTATGGCGAGCAACCCAAAAAAAGAGAAGGGATAGAAAAACAAATGAAGCTTTAGGCAGTTGCGCGTACGTTAATGGTGGCGCTCGCCTGATTTAAGCTTAGTAAATTGCAAATGTTACTTTGTTTTAGAAAAAAGAGCAAAAGATGACAACCGTATCGAGATATAGCGAATTGAAATTTACATGAAAAAACGATTTTGAATTTTTTTTTCTTTTTTATATCCTATTACTTGTGAAAGTAGATTTATAAATGCTGAAGAAAAAGAGATGATTGCTTTAAGTATTCATTTCCTCTTTGTGCTAGCGGAAAGAAGGACAATATGTAAAAATGAAATGAGTGGGTATTTTGTGCTCACTAAGCTAAAAGCAGTTGATAGTAACTGTTTGTAAAATGCAGTAATTATAGAGATTTGAATCAATACTCGTGTTCCCTTTGAAAATATTGAATCTCTTTCATCTTCATCAACTGGTGAAGTATGCTACGTTCCAATTAAAACTAAATTAGATTTTATCGGCAAAAATTGAACTGATTAGTAAGATGCACAAAAGCAGTGCAACTAAAAAGCATAGAAAGGAAGAGTAACATAAAAATTCGACCATGAGTGGATCCTTTTAAAGAAAAGCAACGTTCATTAAAAACAAAAATAAACCAAGTGGGAGGTTTACTTTCCCTCATCCTTTTCTATTTTATTTCCATATTCTAACTGGACCCAACCCAACCTCTCTTGTCTTTTCTTTTCTTCTTATTATTGGTGTTAATTCTTCATTTTACCTTTTGATTCTACACTTTTAGTTTGCCCATGTAACCATTAACAACGAAGCCTTTAACAGTGTGAAAGATCCTTTCTTGCTTAAGCCATTCTAATTCCCCACCTCACTAGCTAAGCCACACACATGCAGCAAACATCTGTTTCTACTTGCAGTTAATTAACAAACGTAAAAGTACCTTTAAAAGATTTTCCAGAATTTTGAAACAGTTGTTTTTTAAGTACAACAGAGGCAAATCTTCTTGCTCTCCAAGTGTAAACTAAAAGCTGCACACAGATGTACATATATCATATGGTATAGAAATATTATATCGCTCCTGCTTTGGGTTCTGTAATGCAAGCGTCCAAGAACGAGAATCCAAGCAGGTTCTTAAAAGTCGAAAGAAAAAGATGGAACTTGTTATCTTCCCAAAAGGAATACGTTTTTCTAGATTTGATTATCTTAATGTTTTTCTATTATATCGTTTTAGTGGACATGCCCGGATTAGATTAACATAATTTTGGACCCACATTGTTTCTAAGAGTAGACCCAAATGAGTCATTTTAGCTTCATCAGACAAAATAGCTAATAGAAACGCGATTAATCAGTAAATTTTGACAATTTGGTCTTATAATTTTCTAAAACACAAATCATTCACTACTACAACTAAAGGCAGCCACCGCATCAATCTGGATTCAGCATATCAAACAAATAGAAACACTTCAATTGTTTCAATGCCCTCAAGTCAAAACGAGGCGTGAAATTAAACAGTTCCTACATAGAAAAAGGTTAACAAACAAAGTCCCCTCAAATTCTTTAATCACAGTAATTTCAGACACTCACCGTACATTCCAACTCAGACTAGCCCCCCCCCCCCCCAAAAGTCTCCAAAGCCCCTAACGCTGTCCTCACGTAACCATCTTGACACAAAGCTTTCTTTTCTTACAACGGTACTGAAACAATAGATGCTTGCTTTGTTTTACTTTCAAAATCCAACATCCAAAGATGGAGTTTTGGTCATGCTCATTGCAGAAAACAGGAAATAGAAAGGAAAAAGGACAAATAGGGATTGTGGTTTACAATATAAGTATAAAAAGATCAAAGAGAAGGGAGTTATATTAAGATAAACAAATTGTGAAGCAAAAGCAACCAACCATTCATTCTGATTTCTGACCCCACAGACCGTGGGGGTATTTATGTGCTATGTATGAGACATTTTTGGTGCTGTTTAGGTCCCACCACGTTTTCTTTGGCAAACAGCTAGCATAGCAGAAGAAAAAGAAAGAAAGAAAGGATCTATTTTCTCAAATCAAACAAAACAAATTCACATAAAGAGGCACCCAAACAGCCACCGCAAGTCATAAGAACCTTTTCAAGACATTTTAGAGCTAAAGGCTTACTAGTTGGAATGGATTGGAGAGGTCCTTTTTTACCTGACAGGAACCCCTGCCTAGCTCAACAGGCACATGGTATGTCATACGTGTGTCTCTGCTACTACATCGTTTATCCAAAGTAAGCAAAGCTATGATGAAGAAGAAGAGCAGCTCAGCTTCATTTTCTCATGGTGATGCATCGCCTAAAGAGGTGTCGGACACATGTTGCCGGTCATCAGGAAACCCAAGTTTCGCATACAACCCCTGAACCATGAAATAATATATTATCTATTACCAATTCGATCAGTATATGTGTAGTTATCATTAAAGAATGATAGACTGAATAAAATTATGCAGTTCAATCACTGCAGTAATTTGATCTTAAACCAACTCTTTGATGATTGCATTGGCAAAAGTCATGCCAGGGACTAAGAGGTTTCTTTTAGTGGCTAAAATAGTTGACTTCAGTGAATGCAATGATAGAATTAATACTTTATGCTGTATCATGTTCCACTGATCTAGGAACACTAATAAGGACCATTTCAGGTCTGCTACTACCACACAAGGAAAATAACCCTACAAATATAGTTCTCAGTACATATAAACCTACAAATGTGTTACTGAGCTTCCATGCGGCAATCAAGGAATACGAGGCCAAAACAAAGAAAAATAGACAGACATACCATGACAATATTGATTGCATAAGCGACACAAGTGCTCCTGAAGACTTGAAACAAAACCAATGACAACTATAATGAACTCCATACAATTTTTTAATCAGTAGGAGCAAAGCATAGATTATGCAACTGCCACTTAGCCATTTGAGCTGCCAGCCAGGTTGCAAGAACCAAGGACTTTACATGTTACTTGTCAGGTCAGCATTGACAGAAAGCACATCTTATTTTCCCAAAAATTCTAGGGTGAGAACTTTCTGTTTCAGGGAAAGATTTCGTTACCTGCAGCATATGCCATTCCTCAAATTCATCAAACAATTCCCGCTGCTCAATTCTGATCACCAGATAAGTCACATTTAAGAGCCCCCTTAAAGAATATATCAGAAACGCAGAAATGACCAGCTTCCCAGCGAAAAGTAGAAGAAAGGAGCTAAAGCTGTGAACCAAGAAATTGCAATGAATCTCCTTTTATATCTTCCCAAAAACCTTAAAAGAAAGGCTGCTTAAAAAGGAAGCAAAAATTCTTCTTTTCACTAAGCAGGCATTTGCAGAGCAACAAAGGCACACACATAAAGATATTATCCAACTCAAATTTGAACTTTCTAATTCTAAAAGTAGTTCTAATCTGTCAGAAAGAACATCTTTTGAAAGAAACTTTGGAGCTACAGTTGGTAGCTGTTTTCATTTTAATCATCAATTTCATGGCCTATGGTCACTACTTGCACAGTTCCTAAGCCAATTAACCCGGCCATGACCTTGGCAACTAGATGTTTGTTGAACAATTGAAGTCTTAGTGGTTACGCACGACAAACAGATAATAACAGTAAGTAATCAAATAACCTTACATCATGATCTAATTCTTTTTCAAGTTCTCGGTACTACATTTCAAAGTTAGCTCAGGCAAGTTTAAAATAAGTAATGAGCAATTCCATCAAAGCTCAGAGTGCTGGCAAATTGTTTGTCTGATGGGAAAAAACTTTTATGAAATAAGCAAAGCATTTACGTGCATCTTTCGTGGGCATCTACAAATTTACTATAAATTCTCATGTCCCAGGCAACAGCTTTCTGAATCTCAGCAGAAATTACACAAAAGGTTGTAAATGAAACAATATATATGCATATATAAAAGCATGCCCTAGAAAGAATCTCACTCAGGACACAAGGAAAGACAGGAGGGCAGTTATATTATATGATGCCTCATTTCTACAATTGAAAGTTCATTCTAGAATGCCTTCAAAAAAAGAAAGTTCATTCTAGAAGTTATGAGGAAGAAAGGGGAAATTATATGGACTAACAGTTGCTAAATTATTAGCTCTGTCTAGCCTGAACCTGGCCTGGACTTTATATTGTTCATTACTATGTTCTTTTGGGTCAGAGACATTACCATGCTTACCATCAAAGACATGGCACTCTAAAGGCACCAAGAAAATGTGTTCCATAAAATAAATAAATCAGCAGATATATTCATAGCCTAACTCCTATATCATTGGCATTATTTCTAGTTAAAGTTACGGAAATTAAAAATAAAAAATAAGATATGATGTCAAGCAAAAATTAAAAGATAATATGTAGTTGTATACATGTCATCCTTGATCAAGAAATAGTTTTTCCTTTGCAAGCAAAGTTGGCGTAACATAAATACCCAAAAGTGCATAGCCTCAACTCTGACAAGAAAAATTTCAACGAAGAGTTACTGATTTTCAACTAATAACTAGTGTATGTTTGTATAAACCAACATCAATTCATCCAAGCTCCCCATTTTCGCCTTTTTATTTCCATGATTGCAAATAAATAAAAGGTATTGACTGCAATATGTCTTAATCTCTAAGTTCAAAATTTATTGCATTTCAACCAAAGAGAAAAAGGGGCGCTCTATAAAAAAAAATTTCAGCCAAAGATAGAGAGAGGAGAGAAAGGGATGTTCTGACGTAGCTAAATATCTTTTAAGTTTTAATCTAGCATCAAAAGAATGTAAAACAATACGAAATGTCTATAGGTTAAAAAATGTGCGCAAACAGCTTACTGGGAAATAACTAGTTCACTCACTGAATTAAGCCAACTCATAACAGATGAAAATAAGAAAGTAGGACGGTTTCACATTTAAATTCTTATCATTTGCCGCCCAAACATATCATCCGGGTGAATCTGTTGACAAAGACCATAAATTGTAAATTCAATGTTCTCTTCAACCTTGATAGGCACAGAAGGGAAGGCATTCAAGAAAGGAACACTAGCAGGAAACCGCAACCAATAAAAAAGAGGTAAAGATGTTGGGTTTTCAAGAAAGTACAAAACCTGCTTGTCGAAACCATCTTTTTTGAAAAAGAAAAAATCGGGATCGACTTTTTATTTGAAAACGAAAAAGGGAAGTCGCCACCAATCCTTTTTTATAAGGTGTGATCGGGTCACCTCGTAAAATGATCATTTTTAATAAACCGTTTTGATTTATTAAAACAACAATTTTGGTGTACGAAATTCAGAAGGACGGGTTTGGGAGTCGGTTACTCACGAGGAAAGATTAGCACCCTCGTAACGCCCAAAATTGATATCTAGTTGATTAATTAATGTCTTACTGTCGAGAATTGAAGATTTGAAGAGATTTAAAAAAAATACAATCCTTTTATTAATGTTATTTTTACAAAGAATTTGCTTAAGTAAATAGAAACAGATGCTAAAGACTTTCTTGTCTCGAAGTAATAAAATGTCACATCTAGTACGTTAGGACGCAACATTTTAAACCCTCGAGAATAAGCTTGTCTTTTGATTTTCAAAACTCATGCATTTTAATTTTAAAAGGTTATTCGGTCATTTAGATCAAACGAGAAAAAAAAGAAACCCAGTACGTTAGGGCACGATCTCTCGAATTTCCAAACACAAAATATTGCCTTTATTAAAGAATCTTTTTTTTTTTATGAATTTTAGGCTGACAATTGTTATAATTTAGAGAAATGATAAATGAATAAACCAATATGCTAATGGACGACAACATTATGGATACACTAGTGAACAATTCATAGTACATATGACGGTCTTAATCACAGAACACACAAAATTTGAATATGAATATTAATAATCAAGAAAAAATAAAATGAATGATATAAAATAATTTAAAAACAAATAACAAGACAATTTTAAATAAATGATAAAAAGGGTTTAAAAGAGATTATAAAAAACAACTTGAAGTAAATAATGCAAGGCAATTTAAAATGATTAATATGTAAAACAATCTAAAATAAAATAACATATAAAACAACCAAAAAAAACTATTTTAGACAACAAATAATAAGGTTTAAAATAAATAATGTATAAAATAAATAAAACCCATAAGCTGGTAAAAAAAACACTAAAAGAGTAAATAAATAAACAAATAAAAGTTTAATAAAAAATAATAAAAGATTAAATAACACAAGTTAAAAAGATAATAATAATAATAATCATAATAATAATAATAATAGTAGTAGTAGTAGTAATAATAACAATAATAGTACGAAATAAAAATAGTAGGAAAAAAGTAATAATAATAATAATAAAAATAATAATAGTACTAATAGTGATAATAATGATAATAATAAAAAAATGATATTAGTATATAAATATAAATAGAGATACAATACATAGAAATATAATAATGATAGAAATATAAATAGATAAATAAAAAATAGATAAATAATAGTATTTGAGTAAGAAAATATCTGGAAATATAATAATAATAGTAATAATATATTAAATTAATGATATAATGATATGGTAATATAATAATAAGCGTAAAAAGAAAATATAATTAGAGCAATAATAACACTAAAATAATTAATAAAATAGCGCAAATAACAAAAGGGGACCAATTTAAAATTTAAAACATAAATTCAGGGGCAAATCATAAATAAAATAAAAGAGAAGGGTCAAATTGTAATGCGCGCATACATGGAAGGATCAACTGGGCAAATAATCCCTCCGCATATGCGCATCGTTTAAAAAGGGACCTAAATAAAAATTTTTAAATTTAGCGGGGTGAATTTAAAAGGATACAAGAAAAGGGAAAATGACCGTATTGAAACAAATGTAAAAGGCGGGGGACTTAAAGGGCAATTAGACTCTTTTAAAGCAAAACATGCGGATCCTAGGCTGGAGCGGGTCGGTTCGGACGGGTTGAGCATGAAACGACACCGTTTTGGGTTTAAAGACCTAGGCCAAAACGATGTCGTTTTAGCCCTCTATTTAAGTAAATTTTTCAACAAAAATTTCATTTTAACACCTGTTTTTTTTTTAAAAAAACTTCAAAAATCCTCTCAACTCTCTCATCCAACCTCAAGCCTCCGGCCCAAGACCAGTCGTCGGACCACCGTGGCGGCCGCCGGTCTCCTGCAACGGCGTCGCCATCCACGGTGGCCGGAGATAAAAAATGACCATTTTCGGACTATTTACTTTCTAGTCCTAGAAAATACCATCTTTCATTGGAGATGGCCACCTCAGCCTAGCCCTATGACGATGCAAACGCCAAAGGTAAGGTTCGGCTCCTCCTCCTCTTTTTTTTTTGTTTTTATTCCTTGTTTTAAAAAATAAGAAACAGCAACGAAGTGAAGAAAAAAAATAGAAAGAAAAAAGAAAATAATAGGATAAAAACCTTTCGAAATTTTCTTTAATTCATTGATTTGTTTGTATTTGTTTGTAGTATCCGTGAAAAAAAAACAAAAATAATATTATGGCTTTTTATAGACGAATACAATGTCTGTTTCTGTTGCTATTTTCTCGCTCCTATTGCAGGTACCGTGAAGGCGTGAAAGTGTGGAGCGAACGTGGTGGAGAGGGGCGCGCGGAGGTGACGCGACGCGACACGAGCGGCGACTGAAGAGGGTTAGGGAGGCTAAAGTTTCTGTTGCTAGTTTAGGTTATGGGCTATTGGGCCACTAGTGTTTCTATTTTGGGCCTGTTTGGGTTTTTAAATTGGTTTTGTGAATTGGGCTTGTAACATTACTTGGACTATTAATTGATTTTTATTATTTTGGGTTTCATTGGGTTTAGTGAGCTGGGAAAATTGGGCCTACTACAGCTGCCCCTCTTTGCTCGTTGTCGTATAACGAGAATGGAGCAAAAACTTTTAAGAAGGACCAACTTTGCCCGGCTTTGCCAAGTCTCAATATCTTTGGTGCTTCAGGTAGCCTCGTCCCAAACCATTACAACTTCAGGGGAATCGTAATTGGTGCTTCAATTTCCTCCACTGCATCTTCATGGAGATAGGTTATGTAGCTTTAGTCTATTCCACTGCAACTTCAAGGAAATAAGATATGCTATCTTCAATCTGCTCCTCTGTAACTTTAGGGAGATAAGACTCGCAATCTTTAGTTTGCTCCATTGCGGCTTCAAGGAGATAAGGCTGGTGGCTTTAACCTGCTCCACTGCAACTTCAGGAAGATAAGATTCTCTATAATTTGTAGCTTTAATCTGTTCCACTGCAACGTCAGGGACTAAGATTCGCTTTCTTCAGTCTGCTCTGCTGCAACTTCAGGGAGATAAGGTTTGTGATTTGTAGCTTTAATCTGCTCCACTGCAACTTCAGGGAGATAAGATTTGCTATATTCAGTCTGCTCCACTGCAACTTCAGGGAGATAACACTTGTAATCCTCAGTCTGCTCTACTGCAACTTCAGGGAGATAAGACTTGTAACTTCCTGCTCTACTGCAACTTCAGTGAGATGAGGTTTGTAGATTCACCGATCTTGTTAAATCGTCCTCTAGGGAACATGACCTGTAGAATCGATTTCATGGGCCTATGCTTATGCCCAAATGATTAGGATGTCATGATCAGAATGAATCAAATGCTCATAACTAGATGTGTATGAATGATATTTGCATGAATGCAAAATGTCATAAGAATAATCTTTTCTTAATGTTTAGGTTGTCATTGCTCATTGTTCTTCAAGGTTCTATCACTGACACAATATCATGTCTTCTTATTCAGCTGATATCTTTGACAGAAAACCTAAAGGAATATTCATAATTTAGACTCTTCTTTCTCAAATATTTTTAACCCTTAAGTTTGGTGAGTTCTAAATAACAATCCTATTTCAGGTTCCTGTATTATTTAGAAACTTCTTAAAGTAATATGCAAAACTTCTTTTATGTGAATATTATCAGCCCAGTAATTGTTGTTTCAATGAAAAATGCTTGAAAAAGATTATCACAATGGACAAGATGAAATTTTATTAAGAGCAAAACTCGAAGAGGAAAAATTAACCAAGATAACAAATTTTGCTAAAGTACAAAATGAATAAGATGAAAATAGGTGCCCCAGATATCACAGTATGAGCTTCTCTACACAAAACTTCTCGAGGACCCTTTGAACTTGATATGTGTCTAGAAGGCCTACAGTACTTTGTTGATGCCCCAAGATGTAACACCCTTCCTTCTTGTCAATTCGAAGAAGACAAGACTACCGCATGCCCCGCCTTCGATCAAAATTTGAGCTGTCATTTTTCGGGTTTTCAACTTAAAACCCATTTGGTCTCAAAGCGTCCTTTGTGGATTTTCGCTTTGACTTCTCCATTTTTTTATTTTTTTATTTTTTTAGAAGGTCTCAAAGTGTCTTTTGCGGGTTTTCACATTGGCCTCTCCCTCTTTTTTAGGCGAAGTATCTCTTGACTGAATCTAAATTTATGGAATTGAGCAAGTTTTTACCATCTATCTCAGCTAGAATCAGTGCTCCTCCGGAAAAGGCTTTCTTTACCACATAAAGTCCTTCCCAATTTGGCATCAATTTATCTCTAAAGTCCTTTTGTATTAGAAGGATCTTTTTCAATACCAGGTCCCCCTTATGGAATTCTCTTGGGCGAACCTTTTTGTCATAAGCTTGCATCATTCACTTTTGGTACATCTGACCATTACGGGTAGCCCTTAGCCTTTTTCCTTCGATCAAGTTTAATTGATCATATCGAGATTGAATCCATTCTACTTCATCCAATTTCACCTTTGATAAAACTTGGAGAGAAGGAATCTTGACTTCAATTGGCAAAACTGCCTTCATTCCGTAGACCAAAGAGAAAGGCGTTGCCCCGGTGGAGGTCCTGACAGACGTTCGGTAAGCATAAAGGGTAAATGGTAACTTCTCATGCTAATCTTTGTAAGTCTCAGTCATTTTCCCTACAATTTTCTTAATGTTCTTATTGGCTGCTTTCACCGCACCATTCATTTTTGCGTGATATGGCGATGAGTTGTGGTGTTTGATCTTAAATTGACTACAGTCCTCTACTATCGTGCTATTGTTCAAATTTAGCGCATTATTCTATATGATCCTTTCTGGCATTCTACATCGACATATGATCTCTTTTTTCAAGAACTTGCTGATTGTCGACTTTGTGACATTGGCATATGAAGCGGCTTCTACCTACTTGGTAAAGTAATCGATGACCATGAAGATAAATCGATGTCCATTAGAAGCTTTTGGCGATATTGGCCCAATCACATCCATGCCCCACATAGATAAAGGTCATGGAGAAGTCATAACATGAAGATTTTCTGGCCAATAACACCCGAATCTCATAATTTGTCTGGCCATTGTAAAGCCATTGGCGTGTGTTCCACAGACACCCTAATAGACTTCTTCCAAGATTTTCTTAGCCTTAACGACGCCCACACATCTTAACAGCACTTGATCTTTTTTTCTTTTTTGTAGGACCTCTTCATCTAAGACATAGTCACTAGCTAGTCTTCTCAATGTTCTTTTATCCTTTTCTTCTTTCTCAATATTGTAACAATGAGTTGGAGCTTCAAAAATACTCATCCGGATAGGTTTTACATCCTCTTGTTTGTTTACCTCAATCATAGAAGCTAAAGTAGCTAGGGCATCAGCCATCTGATTTTCGTCTCGTGGAAGGTAGCAGAAGATGATGTCATCAAACTCTTTAATCAATTCAAGAACCAGCTTTCGATAATCAATCAACTTGAGATCTCTTGTCTCCTATTCTCCCTTAAGTTGATAAATCACTAGCGCACTTTGATCTTACGTTCTGCTGTACGAATTCCCATGATGCATGCTTTGAATTCTACTATATTGTTCGTGAAATCAAAATCTAATTTACTAGTAAAGGGATAATGATCTTCGTTTGGGGATATTAGGACTACCCCGATTCCGTTACCCATAGTATTTGAGGCTCCATCAAAATTTAGTTTCCATAGATGGCCTTCTTGAGAATCTTCTTCAGTGGTTGCAACATACATCATATCTTCGTTTGGGAAATCAAAGTTCAAGGGCTCATAGTCCTCTAGAGCTCTACTAGCCAGGAAATCTGCTATTGCACTTCCTTTTACAGCTTTCTGGTTAACATAGATTATATCAAATTCAGAAAGTAGAATTTGCCATTGGGCTATCCTTCCGTTCAAAGCTGTCGATTCCATCATGTATTTCAGAGGGTCTAGTTTCGAAATGAGCCAAGTGGTGTGATATAACATATACTGTCTTAATCTCCGAGTTGTCCAGATCAATGCACAACACAACTTCTTGATTGGTTAATACATTGTCTCACATTCAGTGAATTTTTTATTGAGGTAGTATCTTGCTCTTTCCTTCCTTCTTAACTCATCATGCTGGCCGAGCACACACCCCATGGAATTCTCAAATACGGCCAAGTACAATATTAATGGTTTACTTGGGTTGGGTGACATCAACACCGGGGCGTTGGATAGGTAATATTTAACCTTATCAAAAGTCTTTTGGCATTCCTCATCCCATACACCTGGATTGTGTTTCTTAAGGAGACGGAATATAGGGTCGCATTTCTCAATTAGTTGTGAAATGAACTGGGCAATATAATTTAACCTCCCTAGGAAACCCCAGACTTCTTTTTGAGTACATGGTAGAGGTAGCTCCTGTATGGCCTTGACTTTTTCTGGGTCGATCTCAATCCCCTTTTCACTAACTACAAATCCTAACAACTTTCCGGACTTAACCCCGAAGGTACATTTTATTGGATTGAATTTTAGTTGGAACTTTCTCAACCTTAGGAACAATTTCCTCAGGACTTGTACATTCTCCTTCTCTGTCAGAGACTTTACGATCAAATTATCGACATAAACTTCGATTTCTTTGTGTATCATATCATGGAAAAGGGTAATCATAGCTCTTTGATACGTTGTTCCCGTATTTTTTAGCCCAAATGGCATCACCTTATAACAAAATATTCCCCATACAGTTACAAATGTGGTCTTCTCCATGTCTTCAGGATGCATCTTAATTTGGTTGTACCCCGAGAAACCATCCATGAAGGAGAACAGTGAGTAACATGTCGTGTTATCTACTAAGGTATCGATGTGAGGCAATGAGAAATTATCCTTCGAGCTAGCTTTGTTCAAATCCCTGTAGTATACACATATTTGTACTTTTCCATCTTTTTTTCGAGACAGAGACGATATTGGCTACCCATTCTAAGTATCTCACCACTTTTAAGAACCCAGCGTCGAACTACTTCTTGACCTCTTCTTTTATTTTTAGCAAAACATCAGGCCTCATCCTTCGGAGCTTTTGTTGAACAGGCTTGCACTCTTCCTTTACGGCAACTCGATGTACCATAATGTCAGTATTTAACCCTGGCATGTTTTGATATGACCATGCAAATACATCATTAAATTCTTGGAGTAACTCAATGAGATCTCACTTTGTCTCTACGGTGATACAAGTTCCAATCTTCACCTCTTTTCCTTCTCCTAAGCTCACGATTTCGACTAACTCTTTGTAAGGTAAGATTTGTTTTTCATCTTACTCTACCATTCTCAACAAGTCAGGAGATAGGTTATAGTCTTGATCATCTTCAAAATCTTGAGGATCCTTCATATACATATCGTGCTCAAAAGGAAACCCTGAGTCGTTGTCATCGTCGCTCATATCATTGATGTCCAGAAACCTGTTATGATGATGAAGGGCAATCCAAAAAACAACAGAGTTTAAGAATAATTATTTGTATGATGAATGAAGAATAAAAGAATATTTGAAAGAAAGTCCAATAGGACCAAAGAATCTAAGAAAAATCATCTATATAGCATGATTATGAATGAAATGGAAAGAATAAAAGAATATCTGCTCAGAATGATAGCAAAGATGCATTTAATTATAATAAAGATTTTGGACATAAGCCTATTTCACAAAAGGATTCTTATCACTCCTAGGCTTAGAGCAATAAGTGTGTAACAGCCCGATTTTGGGCCTAGTCGGAACAGTAGTTTCGGGACCACTATTCTGAGGCCAGAGAAATTTATTTTAGTATTATTTTGTGTTATAATATAATTTTATAAGTGCATGTAAATTTTGGTAAGTTAATTTTAGCGATTTCTAGTCCAATTTCGAAAAAGGACTAAATCGCGTAAAAGGTAAAAGTTGAGTTTTAATACCTAAATGTGTTAAATTGCCTTGTATTTTAAATTGGGGGTCTTTAAAGTGAAATTAGGCCATTCAAAGAGTGATGGCCGGCCATGAGACAAGGAATGAAATGGTCAAACATGTTAGGTAAGTGTTGGGTGACTTATTTGACAAATAAGTAATAAAATAAAGAAAAGAAAATATCATCTTTTCTTCATGTTCTCTCCACCAAAAAAAATGGCAGCAAAGAAAGGGTTTAGAAGCTGGAAACTTTCAGCAAAGAAACTCCCTTTATAGTAAGTGATTTTAATGCTTTTTCTTGATGATTTTTACATTTTTGGAACCCCTAAAGCATGAGCTTTCATATGAGGGGTCTATTTTGCAAAATGATGAAGAGTCTAGGGTTTTGCCATGAGAGTAAATGTGTTGTTTTCTGTGTTTTTATGGAAGATTATGAGTCCTATTTGTCTAATAAACAACTTTTGTGAAAGAAATTGCATGAAAACACCTTAAAAAGGGCTAAATTGCTAAGTTGTAAAATGAGTTGTAAATGTGTGAAATAGTTGAAATTATGAGTTGCTATAGTTATGAAAATGATTCATCTAGACTCAAGGAGTAAAGAAATGTGATAAAATTATTTTACGAGCCTAGGGTAATTTGGTAATTTTGGCAAAATATAGGGGCAAAATTGTAAAAATTGCCCAAGTGTGTCAATGGACTAATTTGATTAGTACATTGTTTTAATAAGTTGAATGTGATATTTTAGATGATGAAAATCAAGATTTGGACCTAGAACGGAAAGAAATCGATTAAGGGATAATTACGTTTTTTTCACCTTTGTGGTATCGAGGTAAGTTCATGTGTAAATAATGTAGCATAATTGTTATTTTTAAGTTATTGATGTTAAATATATGATATGCTGATTTTTATCATGAAATATATGCTTTGTGGTTATTTTCGAATAAAATGCAAGTAATGTGTATTATCTGTTAAATATAAAGTGCTACCGAGTATTGGTTTCAGTATTTTACGGAAGATGGCAAGGATATGTGTTCGAGGAAAATCCCGTTTGAACCTTAGGAATAGATTAGGATACAAGTGACATGTCACTAGGATGGTTGAACATCCGAACTCGTTGAGTTGAGTCCGAGTTCACTTATGGATGCGAATGTTCGAACTCGTTGAGTTGAGTCCGAGTTCGTGAGATGTAACTAGGCATCCGAGCTCATTGAGTTGAGTCCGAGTTCACTTATGGATGCGAACGCCTGAGCTCGTTGAGTTGAGTCCGAGTTCACTTATGGGCAGGTTACATGGTAGCTTGGCTATATCTGTGGCACTTATGTGCAAACTTTCCATGTATCTGAATTATATTTCGATGTGTTCAACGGGTAAAATTCTACTCAAATGGAGGAATACTCGAGATGAAAGGGGCGTATTGGTAAATGTTGTGAAATAGATACTTTGAACAGGTATATACTTAACCCTCGGGTTGAAAACTCGACATAACAACAATATAGTAAGATGGTAAATAAAAATGTGATATGAATGTCTCGGTGATGATTATACAAACGATGTTGTATTAATTTTGTGAACAATGATCATGAATGAGTAATTTAGCCTTGACAGATTTGAGTTACTGCAGTAGTGTAACTTTGAAAATACACTAAAAATAGTGGAAACTGAGTTAGAGGCAGAATAAATTATGAGATTAAAGCTTAATGAGTCTGTTTTCACATGAAAGAAACAGGGGAAGAAAAAGAATTCTATATTGTGAGATATTTGAATTCTTGTAAAACAGGGTCTGAATGAATTTGAGATCCCCTGCTCTGACTTTAGAAATTCACCATAAATTGTAAAAAAATTATTAAGTCATACCTTATATGCATGGATTCCTTATTGAGTCTATTTTTAAGGGAAACAAACGATATGGTCATTGGAATTCTGTACAGGGAGAAATTCGGTTCATAGTGCACAAGGGTCAGAGTAGTCATACCCTAAAATAGGGGATACTTTAACTAATAAACTGTACTAAATGGCTTGACCAAAAATTCTGGAAATTTTATGGCAGAAATATAAATGAGTCTAGTTTCAGAGAAAATTTACGGAACTTAATTCAGAGTTTCGTAGCTCTAGAGATAAATAATTTAGTGACTGTTGCGCAGGAAGACAGCTTGTCGTGAACTTGAGAATATGTTGTAAACATTGATAAAACAAGTTAATGAGTTGCTTATTGTTTTCATATGAACTTACTAAGCGAAAGCTTACCCCCCTCTTCTTTCCTATGTTTTCTAGAGTTTCCAAGTTAGGGTTGGAGGCCGTCAGAGATATTATCACACTGCCAAGCTAACGCTATTAGTGTAGTGATTTCAAGTTCTTTGAGCCTATGGCATGTATAGGAGTTTAAATATTAGAGTATGTGATATGGCTTTAACCATATGTGTTGGCCTATTTGGATTATGGGGTTGGAAATCTATTTTAATTATGCATGCATGTGCTATGGTATTAAGTGATGAGTTTATAATGATTATAGTATGAATGTGGTAAAGATGTGAGTAAAATCTATGATATCTATTACATGTGAAATTGCCATAATCATGACATGTTAGGAATGTTTAAGTACCTAATTTTTTCATGTTGCATGTTATTGTATAAGTATGCGTGTATCTATTGTGAGTGTGACAAAATGGCTTGGAAAATAGCCTTGTATTTGTCTAGGTTTTTGGACACGGGTTTGGGACACGGGCGTGTCCCTAGCACACGGGCATGTCCCTAGCACACGGGCGTGTGCTCTATACCCACACGAGCGTATGAAACCTTGATGCAAGAGATTTTCTAAGTTTTTCATGAGTTCTCGGTTGGGTCCCGAACCACTCCGGATGTATGTTTTGGGCCTCGTAAGCCCGTATATGGGACAGATTGTATGTGAAAATAAAAGTTTTTAATTATTTGAGATTTCATGACCCTGTTTAGTATGGAAGTGTTAGTAAAAGTCAGGTAGCACCTCGAACCCCGTCCCGGCGTCGGATGCAGGCGAGGGGTGTTACAAAGTGTGTTTTGAACATTACTCAGAATTATCTCTAAAAACTACAAGAATCTCTTTCGCAGTCCAGTTGTTCAGAACGCTCCCAGGTACATAAGGGCAAATGTCCTACAAATTTCTTTCTCTAGTTCCCTCCTCAGATATGGCATTAATGTCCAGATTTCCTAACATTTATTCTATGGTTTCTTTTCTTGGAATCCCTCGCTCAGGGTGAATAATTCATTTGGATACAAAAGTTCTGGATATGTGGGGGAAGATCATTGGTTCCTATTTGATCTTCTCCCCGCTCAACCGTGCTCTCCTCCTTTCTTGCTTCTTTTTTAACTCACTCTTTCTTTGTCTCACCTCTTGCTTAAATTCTAAGCTGAAGCGATCTCATTTATCCTTCATCATCAGTGCTTCAACCCTTCCTTGAAGGTATCTCTCTTGTCCTCTTCCTGGTAAAGCCCATTTTCCAACAGTCAGCTGTAAGCTCATTTTCGTAGTTTTGGATATCCTAAGCATAGGGATCATGTTCCCTTCGGTGATAAATGTTGCATTCACGAATTCTAAAGATTGGAAGGAACTTTCAATCATTTCATCGTTCGTCTCTAAATATGGCACATCACTGGTCATAGCTGTAATAATGTCTTCTTCTGCATTTATAGTCACTAGCCTGCCTTCTGTTACTAACTTCAACTTTTGATGAAGTGATGAAGGTACTACCCCCACTGAATGTATCCATGGCCTCTCCAATAAGCAATTATACGAAGGCTTGATGTCCATTACCAGGAAGTCCACCTCTTACTTGTTTGGACCGATCAAAAGGGGTAATTTGTTTCTTCTCATTACTCTCCTTTCGGTGCCATCAAATGTTTTTACTATGTTTTGACATGTCTTCATGTGAGAGCTATCCATAGGCAACCTATTCAATGTAGATAGGGGTAAGACATTTAGGGTCGATCCATTATCAATCAACACCCCTTGTAACGTATACCCCTTGCAACGGGTGGTGATGTGCAAAGCCTAGTCGATCCCATGCCTCTGGGCGGTATTTCATCATCATTAAAGAAGATAAAATTATCAACGCTTATGTTGTTAACCAAATGGTCTAGCTTGTTGACTGAAATATCATTAGCGACATAAGTTTTGTTTAATACTTCCATCAATGTGCTACAATGTACTTCCGAACTTAAAAGTAGAGCTAGTACTGATATGTGAGCCGGCTGTTTATGCAGCTGTTCTACAACGCTGTACTCGCTGTGCTTTAAAAATTTCAAGAATTCTTTAGCCTCCTCTTCACTCACTAGCTTATTAACAGGTGACTCAGATCTGGCCATTTTTCCTTCCTTTGGTTGGACCGCCCAAGCTTTTCCTTTTACAGGTTTTTCTCTTGTATTTTTTTGAATCATAGCACCTTCCACTACGTGTATAGAAACCCACATCTTGGTTCTCCCTTGAAGCACCAGCCGGGTTCTCCTTTCTTGGGATCGTCACATTGTAGTCGTAATTCCAAGAAACCCTATTACTGTCTTTATAGGGGAAGACTGCAGGTTTCTGGATTATGATCTTTGGTGCCATTTGTATTCTAGCTTCATTGTTTATTGGTCGTGAAATGATGACCACTGGGTAGTTAACTTTCTGTACCTTCATTGTTGGTTTTCCCTCCGACAAGCATATATTTCCCTCTTCAGGGCTTTTAACATTTTCATAAAATTCTATTTCCTTAATATCTATCATGTCTTGTACTAGGGCCCTGAAATCAATGCACTCTTGGATCTCATGCCCCTCTCCATTATGGAACTCACAGTAGTTCCTCATTCCTTCAGGTCTCCCTCTAAATCTGGTATGATCAATCCCCTTTTTTACCATCTATTTCCAAACCCATCTCAATGGGGTTTTGACTTTTGTAACCTCATTTTTTACTTTCTTACTCCCACCTTCAGCTATCCTATTTACCCCTTGGTCAGCATGATTGGGTAGCGGGTTTCCTGCTACATTTGGTCTTGATAGGTCATCAAACTTTACAATTCTCATTTTTATAAACCTTTCGACTAACTTTTTAAACGCAGTACAATTTTTAATTGAATGCCTAGTGATTCTAATTGGTATTCGCATTGAGCATTTGCGTCATACCATTTAGAAAATGGGGGTTGCATCGATTTTAGGTACAAAGGGGATACCACGTGCACATCAAATAGGTTCTGATGCAGCTCCCTATACGTCATGGGTATAGGTGTGAACTGTAGTCTTTTTATATTTTCCCTTTGTATTGGATTCCTGCATTGGGGAGCCCTATTGGTTAGTGGTTACTGTCTTCAGCTAGCTCACAGTAATTGAGTTTGAATGAAACTTTTGTATACACTCATGTTATTTACCTTATTCTCCCTTTTTCTTGGGGCTGATCTCTTGGTGTTTTCCCCAACATCTATTTTTTTGCACTTTATTGTATTTTCTATCATCTCATCGGACATTACTATGTCTGAGAAACTCTTAGTTGTGCTCCCCAGCATGTGATTAATAAATGGAGCCTTCAATGTATTAATAAGAGCATTGCCGTCTCCTTTCTAGCAGAAGTGGTTGGACTTGTGTGGCGACTTCCCTCCACATTTGAACATACTGCCTGAAGCTCTCGTTTGGCTTTTTCTCCATGTTCTGCAAGGTGATCCTGTCATGTGCCGTATTTCTTACGTGGCCATATTGATTCAAGAAGGCTTGTGCTAGGTCCTTCCATAAATTAATTTGGGCACGGTTAAATAGATTTTACCATTTGGCCGCTGCCTCAGTCAAACTATCTTGGGAACAGTGAATTAACAACTGATCATCATCAATATAGCCCGTTATCCTTCAACAGAACATTGTAATGTGAGCTTTGGAGCAGCTAGTCCCATTATATTTCTTAAACTTTGAGGTCTAAAACTTGGGTGGGAGAACTAGGTCTGGAACCAAGCTTAAGCATTTAGCATTAACTCTATAATGGTAATTAGAACCTTCCAATTCCTTGAACTTCTCTTTCAGTCTTCTGCTTCGATCTTCGAGTTACATTGAGAGCTCCGTTTTTACCTTTTCTACCTCTGCCATGTCATGAATATCGGGACAACAGGATTTGCTGGATTGTTTTCAGAGCCCGATCCTATCAGAAAGTTTGTTATTACTTAAGCACCTGCTTGATGTTGGGAACTGATGTTAACAGACACCCTATGTGGATATGCGTTAGGTTGTGCTTGAGTGTTTGTTGGGGTGAAGCCCGATGGATAGATAGGGTCTTCATTGTCATCCCCAGAATTGACCATAGGGCTCTTTCCTTTTTTCTTGCCCTCCAATCAGCAACTGAGTTAACTGGTTCATCTTGCACTTTTGGGATTCTAACATCTGATCCTTTATATCCTATTGAATCTTGGCCAGCTGCTCTTGCATCTGTATTTGCAGCCGATCTTGTATTTCTTTTTACATTTGCTCTAAACTTTCCAATCTTTGGTCCATTGCCTTAGTTTTCTTTCGTGTACCGTAATAATACTTAATCAGTGGGCTTTTGTCGGTTTCCAGATTCACTGAAATAATTTTTAATTAATTAGAGTCCTTTTGTGAAAGTTAATGCATGTAATGCGATGTAATGCAAATGCATGGAATGAATGCAAAAATGCGTCGACTCTGATTCAATTCCATTTAGAATAATTTTACTAGAAAATAAATTTTTTTATATAAAACAGATTACATATATGCTTTCGCCCTAATGCTCAAGGTTTTAAGCTTCCTAAGGAGCCAGGCGAGCTCTCGAACCCAGCCCAATTCTAATTCATATTTCACACTTAGTACGTCAGCCTGAACTGTTAGAGTCTGTAAATGATCAGCCACTTTTCACATCTGAGCCACAGCTTCACCCGTAATATAATCTCTGTCCCTAACTTGTTCCTAGGAACGATGGAGTTGCTATTTCCAATCCTCTTCATTTGCTTCTAAGAGTTCAACCCGGAGTTTTCAGTTTCGCAACGCAGTCTCGAGTTCTTCTATCTTCCTTTTCAGCTCTTCAATATTGTTTGAGCTCGCCTTCAACTCCATTGCAAAGTTTCAGCTACGATACTGATGAAGCGACTTTTCCAATTTTACCACTCTAGCTTTTAACTTGATTTTCTCATTTTGAGTTTCCGATAAGCTTTTTTCTAAGGCTTCCTTTGGATCTTGAGTAACTTGGAATTTTTTCTCCCATCGATCAACTTTGGTCTTTTCTTCTTGAATCTCATGTCGCCATTGCTCTGGTGTTTTCCCCAATCCGGCGGTTCTATTTGATAAACATAGCTTCTTATAATCCGATTTTAGAATATCCAAATATTTTTTGGCCTTATTCTTGCCCTTTCTCACTTTCTCAGTTTCCAGTTTCTGGACATCAGCATCTAGTCTCAAATGCATATTCTCCTCTTCCAGTTGCTCTGTCTTCTTTCTGAGTTATGCATTCCTTCTCTCAAAGTCCTGCCTTATGATTTCTAACTCGGATGGGACCATTTGTAGATATTCTTCCATCAATTGCGCTCTTTCTTGATTTGGCTCGGGAATATTATCGTTGATTTTATTATTCTGCCACCCATTATACTTAGGGGTCGTTATCGGACCTACTGCAAATCTCTTCAGCCGGCGAGTCTAATTCCAAGTGTTGGACATCTCTCGTACCTTCTTCTTATAAGTATCTCCCTTATATGGAAACTCACACTAAGCTAACCTATGGGTCATCGATATGAACTGTCTCGATCTATACTGCCTTAATATGAGTAAAGGAGCATATCCTATGGCTCTCTAAATCCCAAGTAAGGGGACCTAGTCAAAATTCTCACTTCGATATAAGATCTCGTCGGGAACCAACCAAGGGGCTCTCTATTTGATATCCTTTTCTTGGAGATTTTGGAGGATCGCTATCCATCTTTCTTTTGATATGTCATCCCGTCTTGGTGTAACCATTATTTCCTTTAATGGTAAGTAATTCTCGGAGAACACTCGATATGACACCTTGTCTACCTTCCAGAAATGACTATGGAACCAAGCTAGCAGCAGTTGTGCACATCTTATGAATCGACCCTCACCAGCACTTCGACATGCATTTAAAGATCTGAATGTTTAGGCTAAAATTGCGGGAATCGGCGTAACCCTCTTATCCAGTCTGTCAAACAGATCAGAAATTACCTTGTCCATATGCCCTAGCGCCTTAGGGAAAACCATTAACCCGTAAATACTTAAAGCAAAAACATCTACTCTCTTCTTCACATCTAGGTGTGCCAAAACCAAGTCTTGCACACTTTTCCAGGGAATACATTTGCTTTCCCCTTTCTGTTTGATCCGAGCCGTAACTCACTGCTCACTCATTCCGGTGATATTCATTAATTTCTTCGTAAAGGTCGGAACATTAGCGGCTCTAGAATAGGCCTTGTCAACTTGAACCCTTGGGCATTAAAGTAGGGCGGTATATTCTTCCACTGTTAGTGCCAAATCTACACTCCCGAAGGTGAAACAACTGTAGGCCGAATTCCAAAATTAGGCCAAAGCCCGAAACAGATGCTTATCTATCTTGATGTCGAATTAGTAGGGTAGATCACCGTAATTGTTGTAAAATAGCTGTTTGATTTCATCACCCCATTGGGCCCACATTTTCTTCAATTCCCGAAGATCATTTTGTGTCACGCTGATACGAGTGAAGTCCCATAACTCTGATGTATACCCCACTGTCAAGCTATCTTCCTTTTCCAATTACTTTTTCTCTGACCATATACGGACAGCCGCATTATCCTCCCCTTTATCAAGAAATTCGTTCTCTATGACAAGCCTTCTATTTAGTAATCGAACTCGAACCGACACCCTTTTATGATGAAATGCCATGCAAACACAAGCAAAACAACCCAGGTCAGTACAATTCATATGAAATTAAAGCAAGCAAGAAATAACAAGCAGAACTCCTATTCGGACGATCGCTAATGGTTTGGTGTGGCTCTACCTAGGGTGGGCTCCTATGGGTCACTACATTTGGTTCAGTTCTAAAGACAGGGTACTGAACCAGCAGATTCCTCGATCCTCACCCATTATAGGCTTATATAGATCGAGTTTGATTCAAGGGAATACATTTCCCTATGGCTATACGGAGATGAAAATCTCACGAAGACATAGGTACGGATGCATCCCGAAAGTAATCCATTATCCTATACGGAGATGAAAACCTCACAAAAGACTAGTTTCTCACTCCCAATTAAAGGGTAAGACTGAGCGGTCATTGCATGCAATATGCAAAAATATTTAAAGAGGCGAACCAACAAAGCATGTATTATGACCAAGATCACGAAGATAACAGATGAAATGCAATGAAAGGGTTGTATTTTAAATCAAAATTTCAATTTTCAACGAAAAGACATAAATTTATCAATTTATGGCTTGACTCTCTCAGTCTCCAATGGAGTCACCAAGCTGTCGAAACCACCTTTTTTGAAAAAGAAAAAATCAATGTCGACTTTTTATTTGAAAACGAAAAGAGGGAGTCGCCACCAATCCTTTTTGATAAGGTGTGATCGGGTTACCTCGTAAAATGGTCGTTTTCAATAAACCTTTTTGATTTATTAAAACAACGCTTTTGGTCTACGAAATTCAGAAGGATGGGTTCGGGAGTCGGTTACCCACGAGAAAGATTAGCACCCTCGTAACACCCAAAACTGGTACCTAGTTGATTAATTAATGTCTTAGTGTCGAGATTGAATATTTGAACAGATTTAAAAAACTACAATCTTTTTATTAATGTTGATTGTTATAAAGAATTTGCTTGAGTAAATAGAAATGGATGCTAAAGACCTTCTTGTCTCGAAGTAATAAAATGTCACATCCAGTACGTTAGGACGCAACATTTTAAACCCTCGAGAATAAGCTTGTCCTTTGATTTTCAAAACTCATGCATTTTAATTTTCAAAGGTTATCCGGTCATGTGGATCAAACCAGAAAAAATGGAACCCAGTGCGTTAGGGCACGACCTCTCAAATTTCCAAATAAAAAATCTTGCCTTTATTAAAGAATCCCTTTTTTTTTATGAATTTTAGGGTGACAATTGTTATAGTTTAGAGAAATGATAAATGAATAAAACAGTATGCTAATGGATGACAACATTATGGATACACTAGTGAACAATTCATAGCACATATGACGGTCATAATCACACAACACACATCATTTGAATGCGAATATTAATAATCAAGAAAAAATGAAACGAATGATATAAAATAATTTAAAAACAAATAACAAGACAATTTTAAATAAATGATAAAAAGGGTTTAAAATAGATTATAAAAAACAACTTGAAGTAAATAATGCAAAGCAATTTAAAATGATTAATATGTAAAACAATCTAAAATAAAATAACATATAAAACAACCAAAAAAACGATTTTAGACAACAAATAAAAATGTTTAAAATAAATAATGCATAAAATAAATAAAACCCATAAGCTGGTAAAAAACACTAAAAGAGTAAATAAATCAGCAAGTAAAAGTTTAATAAAAATAATAAGATATTAAGTAACACAAATTAAAAAGATAATAATAATAATAACAACAATAATAATAGTAAAAAATAATAAAAATAATAGTAGTAATAATAACAATAATAGTACGAAATAATAATAGTAGGAAAAAAGTAATAATAATAATGATAAAAAATAATAATAGTACTAATAGTGATAATAATGATAATAATAATATATAAAAATAATAATAAAAAATGATATTAGTATATAAATATAAATAGAGATACAATACATAGAAATATAATAATGATAGAAATATAAATAGATAAATCAATAATAGATAAATAATAGTATTTGAGTAAGAAAATATCTGGAAATATAATAATAATAGTAATAATATATTAAATTAATGATATAATGATATGGTAATATAATAATAATATGCGTAAAAAGAAAATATAATTAGAGCAATAATAACACTAACATAATTAATAAAATAGCGCAAATAACAAAAGGGAACCAATTTAAAATTTAAAACATAAATTCAAGGGCAAATTATGAATAAAATAAAAGAGAAGGGTCAAATTGTAACGCGCGCATACATGGAAGGATCAACTGGGAAATAATCCCTCCGCATATGCGCATCGTTTAAAAAGGGACCTAAATAAAAATTTTAAAATTTAGCGGGATGAATTTAAAAGGATACAAGAAATGGGAATAGGACCGTATTGAAACAAATGTAAAAAGCAGAGGGGACCTAAAGGACAATTAGACCATTTTAAAGCAAAACACGCGGATCCTAGGCTGGAGTGGGTCGGGTCAAACGGGTTGAGCATGAAACGACGCCGCTTTGGGGTTTAAAGACCCAAGCCAAAACAACGTCGTTTTAGCCCTCTATTTAAGCAAAATTTTCAACAAAAATTTTATTTCAACACTTGTTTAAAAAAAAAACTTCAAAAATCCTCTCAACTCTCTCATCCAGCCCTAAGCCTCCGGCCTAAGACCAGTCACCGGACCACAGTGGCGGCCGCCGGTCGCCAGTGACGACACCGCCGTCCACGGTGGCCGAAGATAAAAAAATGGTCATTTTTTGGCCTATTTGCTTTCTAGTCCTAGAAAATACCATATTTTATCGGATATGGCCACCTCAGCCTAGCCCTACGACGACGCGAACGCCAAAGGTAAGGTTTGGCTCCTCCTCTTTTTATTTATTTATTTTGTTTTTATTCCTTGTTTTTTTAAAAAAAAAAGAAACAACAACAAAGTGAAGAAAAAATAGAAAGAAAAAGAAAATAACAGGATAAAAACCTTTTGAAATTTTCTTTGATTCACTGATTTGTTCGTATTTGTTTGTAGTATCCGTGAAAAAAACAGAAATAATATTGTGGCTTTTTATAGCCGAATACAATATCTGTTTCTGTTGCTATTTTCTTGCCCCTATTGCAGGTATCGTGAAGGCGTGAAAGTGTGGAGTGAACGTGGTGGAGCGGGGCGTGCAGAGTTGACGCGGCGCGACCCCAGTGGTTGCTGAAGAGGGTTAGGGAGTCTAGGGTTTCTATTTCTAATTTAAGTTATAGGCTGTTGGGCCACTAGGGTTTTTATTATTTGGGCCTGTTTGGGTTTGTAAATTGGTTTTGTGAATTAGGCTTGTAACATTACTTGGACTATTAATTGATTTTTATCATTTTGGGTTTCATTGGGTTTAGTGGGTTGGGCAAATTGGGCCTACTACACTATTCATACAAGAAAAATATCGCTGTTGAGAAAGTTCTAGATGTCCGACCAACGATAGAACAGCTTGACTTTAGATCCAGGTATATTAAGACACATTCTGTAATTATAAATATTGGCAAACTGATACCAATATCAGATGACCCATAATGTCCCCAACCAGGGAAAGATTAAAAAGATTCCACTCAAGAAAGTCAACAAAGAAATAAATTTCATGGGGAAAAGAATAAAGCTAAAATAAATTGCAAATTGTACGCACAAACAAGGAAAACAACATAAAATTCAGGAAATAACTACAACAATGAGAGGTGAGAAATGAAATGGAAAAAAAGAATAAGAGCAAAATGATAACAAATGCTAAAGAATAAGAATCGATTTATAACCCAGGATCTGTTTTTGCCAAGGTTATGATATCATCCAATTTTTGTATGCCAAACAAATCAGCTGGAAGTAGCTTGTAGTTGTCACCATGCACTTTTCCATTCTCTGCAAATGCATTGACTCCCTATCATTCCACCAAAAAAGCTAGATTTCATTCAATCAAAAGTGTGTTGACAGATGATGGCTCATAAAAAACAAAAATCTATCCCTAAAGCCTTGAAACTTCTAATAAATTACTAGATATATGATTCTTAAACAAAAAAAAGTTATAGGCATTCTTGACAAATGAAAACCAATTCACACCAAATAAGAATTATTCCCAGAACAATTGAAAGTGACAGTTTTCTGCATTATGTTTTGCATGGCATCTTGAATTCTTTAAAGTTTATAGTCCTATGTATCCATATACACTAGAAAAAAGAAACGACATTTTGCGAAATAAAAAAGAAAAGAAAAGAAAACCATCACGAAACTAATATCATGATGATATTATGTATCAATAACCTGGGAACCTACCTTGTGAGATTGATACTGTTGCTCCCATTTTGTCCCTCAACTGCCTATGGGATTCAATAAGAATAGCCTTTTACTAGTTACCTGAAAAAAGAAATCACCACTTAAAGCAGAGCGTAGTACAAATCAATTGCATTCATAAATTCAAAATTGAACCTCCTTAAAATCTAGTTCCACATATAGATATCGTGCTTTGCCCTCATCCTGCTGCTCATGGAAAATCAAACAGAAAGCCAATTAAACTTGTAAATATTCAGGCGTCAATAAACCAATGTTTCGAGAAACTACAAAAAATCTGCAGTAAAAGTACTGGTAGGGAACATTTGAACAGACATAAAAAAAGAAGCAATGCAAATAACAAATACCAGGAAAATGCAACAATGGAACAACTTAGGATTAAAATTCTTGTCATTGATAGCTTGTTCATTTTGCATATTTTTTGTGCTTAACTCGACTTGTTCTTAAATTAGTTTCAGGCAAGCAAAGAAGAGACTAAATTGAAGCATGGGAAATAGAACAAGACTGAATCGTAAATTTGAGACATTTGAGGGACTAGTTAGATTTTGATCTTGTAAAATTCAAAATTAAAAAGGAAATCTGATATTAATTTATGTAGTTAGTAATTGGTGGAACAAGCCTAAAATTAGTATATAGTTTATGTATAAATAGGTGGTGTGGCACACTTGAAAAGAGACACATTGATTTTGTCTGCAATTGAATAGAAATCAATTTATTTTCTTTCTTATTTTGCATGAAAGAATGTAGGCATTCTTCCAACTTTTGTTTTCATTTCAATTTTTGACTTAATTGTTTTCCAAGCCCTTCCCCTTTCATCTTTCACCATTTCCATTCAAATCCACTTCCATAACCCATCAAATCATGATTAAATTCATACTTCATTACATTCAAATTAGCTTTAGGCCGGTATTCTTTCCGGTCAGGAATCGTGAGAAACGTATCTGCACTATAAATCCTTCAAATCAGTATTCACCATCTCTCCAGAATATTAGGATTGACAAATTTATCCCTTAAATTTAACTCGAGTTCAATTCAAAAGGCGTGTTGGGTTGGAGTTGTTTTGGCATAAAGTTGGAAAGACGAGTTGGCCGTATTGTATTTCAGATTTCTACGAACAAGTTAAGAGAGATTTGATCGGATTTAAATGTCTTACGTGTAACACCCCCTAACCCCAAACCGTTACCGGAACGAGGTTATGAGGCATTACCGGACATATCAGACAACTTACGAATAATTTACAATTAATATAACTTTCATAGTATAATATAATAATTAAGTCCCTATCTTGAACTCTCGAAGTTCAAACACGTATTAAAAGTAGAACGGGACTTGTTCGAGTATTCCAATTTTTTTAATAAAAATTTCGGCAGCATTTCTGCTTATTTTTACCTAAACCTCCTGCAAATTCAAACCAAAACAACCAACACCAATATTTCACATTCATATACTAATATTTATATTGTTAACAAAATTTTAATTTAATAACTATCATAGCATCATTCAAAATTGATTAAAAACTTCATTCATTTAACAACTTAAAGTTCATGTATCAAAATATCATGTACTTTCTTTACCATTTCATTTAACCATCTAAATTTTATAATTCATCATTCACTACCCAAAGTAATATACATATTCAAGTGACTAAATAACACCTATGTACATGCCACCTTTACCCAAAAGAAAAATATACATCACCAAGTTTGTGTTGGAGTCGGGATTGTTCTGGATGCTGAGCCGGGACACTTGACTTTTACTAACCTGCACATGGAAACAACCGTACGCTAAGTATGGATATACTCAGTGGTATTACTATAAATCAAAACTATTTAATATTAATAAATTACAAACATCAACCATAAATTTTATAATTATTTAAACTACTTTTATATATAATTATTTTACTTCATAAATCTTAAATTCATAATTCATTTTTCTCATACTAACTCAATTCATAATTTAATTCATACATTCTTTCTCGTACTTTTCAATAGTGCTAAAACAAATAATCTCATTTTCAAAATTTCATTTCAATTATTTACCCTATTAACAAAGCTCGGACTATGACAGATACGCGGATTTCCACCCAAACACACCAGAATATCCAACACAAACACACCCGGAATATTGTAAATCCTCCATAACACACTGGTACAATATATCCTCCCAAACACACCAATAAGGCATTAAATGCCTATTCGGATAAACCGAAGTATATAATAGCAGAAACATCTTCTCGGCCGAACTACAATCTCCTCATCACATCACAAATCCAATGGCATGCCATTTGTATCGAATCTAGTCCGACAAGTTAATAGGGTATTTTACTTTTTCTAATTTCAATTTCATTTACACAAAAATTTTCAATACTCATTCAATTCAAATATCTATTATCTTAATTCATATACAAATTAATTTTCACACAAGTGTATACCATCAACACCATACATTTGTCACAATTTATTTATTTTCAATCAATACACTTTTCAAATAATCACATATTCCATAATTCACTTATTCAATTCAATTTAATTCAATTTATATCACTTTCATTTTCGCTCAATATTCATATCAATTTCACATACTTACCTCAAGTCTTATTTACCATACATGACAATTAAAATTTCAGCAATCAATAATAATTAAAATTCGAATTATAGTAATACACACCGTAATTCTCCCGTTTTAGTCATCGATGACTTTCTCCTTTCCTTTCGATGCTGATGCTTCAGGTTCTTTGTTGGCTACGAAAATAATAGTAATTTACATTATTATTTACAGCATTAATTATAATAAATAATTAAATTTCTAAACAATTCCTACCTTATTTCCAATTTAATCCTAACTAAACTTAATTATTTTCTTAATCTAATTCTCTCTCTTTTTCTATTCAAATTTTGTCTAAACTTATATTTAACTATAAAATTTCCAGAATATTTCCCTAATTTTTAAATTTCTTCAATTTAGTCCCTACAACATAAAACTTATAGCCTAGTTTACAATTTAATCCCTTAATCAATTCTAACTTAGAATTCATTCAATTAAATCCCTAATTCCATAATTTTTCCAACATGAACCCTACTTGGAAATATATGAACTCTTGAACTATCAACTTAATTTCATCAAAATCTTGTTTCAAAGCTTCTAAAACATCGAAATTAAGAGAAAACGACTTAATTGACTTACCTTTTAAAGCTTCAAACCTTAAAACCCTAGTTTTTCCTTTCTCTTTTCTTTCTTTCTTTTTCTTTCCCTGTTTCGAAATGCTTCTGTTCTGTTTCTTCTTTGTTTCTTTTGTCTTTCTTTTTATTCTTTTATTATTTCATTTATTTTACTTATTTATTTTATCATTTAACTAATATATATTATTATTAATTTAATAACAATATAATTAACACATTTGTATACATGTATCTTTGTACATTTGTACACTATTATTACCATCCATTTGTCTTTCTTTTATTTATTTAACAAATAAAAATCTTATAATATTAATATTTAATTAATAAATATCTTTAACTTAAAATTTAAGTAAATACATAATTATAATACAAATGTATATATTCATATTATTACAAATGTCATTATTTAATTTGTTTTTCATACCAAAAATCTTATAATTTAATTATTTAATTAACAAATATCTTTATACTTAAATTATAAGTAATTAAATATTTAAATTACAAATGTACCAATATAATTTTTACACATGTATATTTTATTACCATACATTTATCAACTATTTAATTTATTTATAATATGTTATCAATTAAATAATCATAACAATTTAATATAAAACCATAATAATAATCATTATAATATATAAAACCTAAAAAAAATCTTTGATTTTATTTCACCAATATGCCACCTCATTTGTAGTCAATGGGTTAATTGCCATTTTAATCCTTTTTATTTTCTATTGCTTTATAATTAAACTTTTACCCTTTATTCAATTTAATCCTTTTTATTACTTACTCTAAATTAAGCTAAATTCACTTAATTAGATCCTAATTAGATACACCACTAGGCTCATAAATATTTTTAATAATCATTTTCGAACTTATTTCACTAAGACGGAGGCCATATAACTCACTTTTCCGGTGCCCGTGAATTTCAGGTCATTACATTACGCGGTTGAGGCCGTTAATCTGAGTTGGGATTAGATTAAGGGACTTATTAAATAAATAGACCAATATTTATATGGGTTTTTATCATGGATTATTATGAGGGTATTATATATTATATGTATGTTAATTATATTGAAATAATTAAGTTAGTAAATTATATTAGAATAAAATAAAAATAAAAAGAAAATGAAATGATAATGATAATAAAATAGAAGAAACAAATAGCTTAGTGGGAGAAGAGAAAAACAAATTTAAACTTCATTATTTCTTGCATGCCAAACTTGGGAGGGGGAAGAAGCATTTTCGGCCTTAATCTTTAACCTTGGAACTCAAATTGGTAAGTAAAATTTGGTCCTTTTTACATAAATTTTATGTTTTCGGAACCTTGAGATCATAAGCTAGACTACCCATGTTGGAATTTTTAGAATTCTTAATGTTGTGGAAAATGTTATCTTTGAGGAATTTAAGTTTTTGAAGTTGTTTTGATAGATTTTGGGGTTCGAAGTTAAGTGAGACTACCTTGTAGAGTGAATGTAGGAAATTTTGCATTAAGGACTAATTTATATAAAAAATTACTAATTGAAGGACTAAATGGATAAATTATGATAAATATAAGGACTGTGTTGAGACTATGTATTTTTCTAGGAATTTTTGGTTGAGGTATTAAATTGTATGATATGAGAAATTATTACTTTAAGTAGTGATTTAGTTAGTATTAGCTTTAAAAGAGTTAAGTTTTATAAATTAAAATGTCATGGTGTTAAATTATAAATTTCAAGAATTTAGGGGCTGATAGTGAATTATATGTATGTTCGATTAGCTATGGAAATTAAATGAGGATGAGATGAAGTTAATTTTCATGATAAGGACTAAGTTGTGTAGTGACCAAATATTAAGGGTTAAATGTTGAAATATGATTTTTTAATTGATTGCAAATTGAATTATTGAAGTTTTGAGTTAGTTAATTGAATTAATTAATTGTATTTAGATCAAGAAACGAGTAAAGTGGTCGTTAATCGAGGGAAGGAGAAAGTTGTCGATTAATCAACCTCGATCACTAGAAACTATCGTAAATTCAGTAAGTTCGTAGTGTTTGAATTCTAACTCTATTCATTTAACTTAAATAATAAATTATTACTTTGATATCTTAATTATATTTATATATATGCAAATGATTAAATTATGGAATGAGAAATTGTGAATTATATTTATGAAATGTGATATTATGAAATGAATCAATGAATGATTAGAATTTAAATTGCTTGAATGAAATATCATAGAATTATATTGAATGTTTTGAAATTCGATCATGGGATATAGCATAATTGATTAATGCGAAAGATTGATTATCAATTGATGGAATGTGGAATTATGCAATCAAAGTTGTCAATTTATTCGGCTAGCGCTAGGCGCAACTCATCGTTGGTACACCCAACTAGTGCAGGGCACAACTATTGTTGGTTATCCGACTAGCGCTGGGCGCAATCTTTGTTGATTTATTCGACTAGTGTTGGGCACAACATTATACTTGTCGGTTTATCCAGCTAGCGCAAGGTGCAACCTTTTTCAATTTATCTTACTAGTGCTGGGCACACCATTATATTTGTTGGTTTACCCGACTACCGTTAGGCGCAACTTTCGTCGATTCATTGGACTAGTGCTAAGCCCATCTATCGTCAGTTATCCGACTAGTGCTGGGCGTAAATCTCTGTTACGATTTATCCATTAGGCACTAGGTGCCATCCACTAAATGACTCGTACAAATCAGGTATAATCAAAACATTGAAGAAGATTGGTAAATGAGAATTATTAAGAAAGATATATATAATTATGTATACTCGGGTTGAATTCAATGATAACTAAATTGGATTAAATATGAATTAATTTATGAAATAATGGTTATTAAATGAAATTGTAGCTCTTTTGAGTCAAGTAAAGTATTCGTTAATTGATTGTTACCTTATGTGCAGGTTAGGTACCTACTTTTGGTTGACATTTCGGCATCCAACATCAATCCCAAACTCAAGTTGGTGATATATTTCTTTTGTGTCTTGGCATGTACCTAGGTTGTCAATATTGAAACAATGATCTTTTGATTATGGTTAATTCTAGTGAAGGTTACTTGTATTGAATGTAGTTCTATAAGTTGTGAATGATGTGTTACTTTAAAACATAGTTATATATAGAGGTTTGGAGTTATTTATGTCAATGCTTTCACATGGTGGTTATTCTAGTGAATTAGTCACTTTGATATTATGCTATTGAAGTGCTTGAATTAGTATTAGAAGAAAGTCTATATATATGTACTCATGTTTATATATATATTTGGTCATTTGGTTGATGTTAGAATGTGAGAGCTTAGTTTGAGTTATGCGTCTATTTATCTTGCTTTATTGAATGTTAAATTCTTGTTGAGGTGCCTTTGAGTGGCACATTTGTTAAGCACATGAATTGTAGGATTTTAATATGTATTTTTTTTACTTGTTTAAGTATAATTTTGGTCATGGTTTTAATGTGGTTTTAGGTTTGGCTTAGGAACCAAGATAGATGCAAAAATTGCCTTGTTTTAGAAGCAAAATTTGGTGCATACGACTTGGGATACCGGCTGTCACATGGCCATGTGTCTCATACGGTCTATCCACATGGCCATGTGTTATAATGATTTAGGTGTAGATTTCACACAGCCTACGACACGACCGTGTATCTTAAAACAGTTAGTTACATGGTCTGAGACACGGCTTGCGACATGGCCGTGTGACCCAACATTAAATGCACATAAGGGCGGACACATAGGTTGGGAAATAGCTTGCGACATGACTGTGTATCTTAAAACGATTAGTTACATGGTTTGTGACACGACCTGTGACATGGTCATGTGACCCAACATTGAATGCACACACGGGCGGACACATGAACTGGGACACGACTTTGTGTCTGGATTTTGAATGACTACACAGTCTGGGCTGTGACACACAGCCGTGTGTCCCCTATTTTCAAAATTTTCAACTTTTTTCTAATTTTTCTGTTTTGTTTCAAATCGGACCTAGAATGTTTCCAAACTATTTTTAGGGCCCTGCAAACTCAATTTAAGGCCCATAAGTGTATGTTTGTTATAATTGCAATGTGATTAATTGTTTATATTCATGGTTGGATATTTATGAGTAAGTAATGATAAAGGTTTAAATTGACGTTGTAATATTTCGTGACTCGACTTCGGCGAAGAAGACGGGTTAGGGGTGTTACAAAACTAGTTACTATCATAGTCGGCTATGGGACAATCAATACAAGTGGCAACAAATGGAAATCGATAAAATCAAGGAAAATCATGGAAGTGTGTCGATGACTCATAATTGTAGAAATTGATTGTATGATGGCAGTGGATATGATTAAGGAATTCTTGGGAAGTACACCATTAACGACTCTTGTCAGGAAAATCAAGGAAGTGTGTCAACAGTTTTTGATAGTCAAGTTCCAATTTGTGAGTAGGGAAAGAAATATGGTCTCTGATTGGCTAGCCCGATCATGTCTTTCTAATGATGTTGATTTAGTTACTATTAATGTTCCTATGCTTCATGTTAGGAGACTACCTTTAGAAGATAAAATAGGTGATCTCCATATAAGAATAAAAATGATTTAAGGCAATGTAATGCCTTCTCTTATTTATCAAAAAAAAAGAAAAAAAGAAAAGGAAATCGATAATATCTGTTAGCTGTATTGTCCATTAGAAGTTAGAACCTTCATGCGATGACATACACTGGCTACTATAGCAAGTGCATCTTACAATTCGACGTTGACATCATTTGATGGAACACTTTATTTGGGGTGAGCAACGACACAAACATCAACAATTAGTTTTGATGATATTCATTAACTCTAATATTTGTTTATCGTTTTGTCCTTGTACCAAAAAATTATAAAATATTAATTTTAACATTATAAAAAATAAAATGAATTATTATTTAAATAAAAGAAATAGAATTTAGTTAGCAAATTTTAACTTGGGAAAAAAAAAGGTTCAAACACCACTAGTTAGAATCGGTTTCCTAACTTCTCAATTTTTTTCTCAAGCCCTACTTGTTGGGAATTAAGATGAAATTAGACTAGTAATCAGATGATTTAAACCAGAGCCAAATTGTTTATTAGAATAAATCAATCGAACAACCACCTTAAATCTTACAAAATGTTTTATCACGCCTCAATTTTTCACTTCCCGAAGAAATGAACTAAAATTGGAAAAAAAAAAAAGTAAAAAAGAAAAACAGATGCAATTAAGAGGCTTTAACGCCGATCCAGATTCAAATGACCAGTTTTGATCACAAAAAAAAAAAAAAAACTTGTTTTTTTGGTGCTAATCTTCCTCAATTAATCTTATTTTTTGAAAATAAAATTGGTTGGTTGGACTCTTTTTAAATAACTAGAAAATCCAAACCTGGCCTCCAGGTTTACAAGAACTCATTTGAATCACCTCCGTAGGCGCCGTGGAGTTAGTTACAGCAGCCGTACTCTTCCTTCTCTTTGGCGACGTTGTGGAAGCTGAAGGAGGTTCCAGTGAGCGACGCCTTGAGCCGACTCTAATTGGCTCATAATAACTAGAGCCAATCAAGTGAGGGAAATTCAGTTTAGCCTTAGCCCCACGCATTTTGAAAGCGGCTTTATCGTAAGCCAATGCAGCATCCTCAGGTGTCTCGTAAGTCCCCAGCCAAATCCTGGCACCGTTCCTCTTAGGATCCCTGATCTCCGCCGCGTACTTCCCCCAAAGCCTTCTTCTCACCCCTTTAAAATTCGCCCCCCTCCTCGACGACGGCGGCAGCAGCACGTTGGGTTCACGCTCCACCACCTCCTTCAACTTTTCTTTCCCTTCACTACATGCCTCGGAGGACACTGTTGTTGAATCAGCCTCGTTCGAAGGACTCCACCCAGAGTTTGCTGCATCACGCAACGTACTGTAAACCAGCATATCCTCGGAATCATCGATCTTTAAAGGCAAATCCCCCCAATTTTCATTCAAAAAAACACCACTAAAACTTAAACACCGGTTATGGAAAGGTTGAAGAACAATATCATCGCAGGTGGGAGTTGTTGTCGGCGGTGGCCGTGGAGATTCGTCAAAGCCATCAAAGAAACGTTGAAAAGATTCAAGGATGTTGAAATCTGATTCAGACAAGATCTCCACATTCATTTTTTTGTTCTTCTATTTTGGGTTAAAAAAGAATGGATGAGTGATGAGTGTAACTAAGGATGTGAGAGTGAAGACGTGGCTGAGGTGATTGTGATTTATATATAGGAAGGAAGAAACAATCTGAGATTAATTTCTGTGCATCTTCCTGCGGCGTGCAGCATTATTAATTAAAATTAAGCACATGCTGTATTTCTTTCACTAAATGCTTCAGGTTTGTTTCTTTTATTAAAAAAAAATCAATATTCTTCTGGTTTATTTTATTTGTCTAAATATTCGTGAGTGATGGTCAGGTGATTGGGGATTATACACATCACCTATATCCTTTTAATTCTGATTTAAAATTCAAAAGAAGTGGGAACGGGGAAGGAGGAAGGAAGGTTGGTCACCACGGATTCCACCAAAATTTTAGGGTTTGGTGTTTACTAGGGTTGTTAGCACAGTTTTTTACATGGAAAATATCTTTCGTAATAAAATTAAGGGTTAGGTCAACCTTGTACTTATTTTTATCGAAAATACGTTTGTTTAAGTTTTTAAATTTGTATTTAAAAAAGTGGACTTAATGATTATAAGTTATTAATCTTTTACATTCTTTTAAGTTTAGAGATTAAAATACACTTAATTAACATATCATCAGGAATTCCAAGCTAAAAAATTGAATGATGTGCATAAAAATATTTTAATTTCTACAATTAAAATTATGATTTGAAAAATCATAAAAAAAATATTTTTTGGACTTCTAGAAGTGGAATTTTTAAATGAAATAATTTTATTATTTTCATAAACCTAAAATGGGAATTATTATTATTTTAAATTAATATTTTTTTAACATTTTAATGTTTTTCACGTCAATGTGAAATACTTCAAAAGTCTTCGAAATCAAAACTTTTTCAATGCATTTCTTTTCCAAAATTTTCGAAACTCTGTTTATTCAAATAGTAATGGGAAACGCCTTTTAACTTAATTGAATTTTGAGATTTTATATTTGAATTTTAAATTTATTTCGATGAATTAATATAGTTAATTAATTATTTAATTCAGTGTTTGTAACTATCATTTTTAATTATAATTAGAGTAAACAACATCTATTATAAACTTTATTTTGGTTATTCTAAATTTTTTTAATTAATCATTTTGAAAAAATAATTGTACAAATTAATTACTGACGTGAAAATTTTTATTTTCTTTTAACAGATTATTAACTTAGCATGAAATGATTGATACGTAACATATTATTTTCTTTTTTTACTTTTGAGTAAAGTTTAAAAACCTTTTTATAATTAGTCTAAAATTTTTTCACTCTCTTTTTTCCTATGAAGACGATGATTGAAACCGTCCGGTAACTTTAAAGAGTCAACAGGTTTAAATGTTAATGGTGCTAATAATGGTTCACATATAAGCAGAGACAGATCCTTATGGCGGCAGGGGCCTCCCCCAATTTTATTATTTTTTGAAATTTTTAAAAAAATAATTAAGCCTTAGAAACTTTTGAAAAAATTATATTTTTTCTAAAATTTAAAAGTCTAAAAATTCTATTAACAGTTTATCAAAACTCTTTCCATCTTTTATATATATCTTTCTTTATTCTTTATGTTTTTTTTTAAAAAAATATCATTCAAGTATAAGTCATGCACCTTGACATATAGGTTATTAAATTATGGATGGGGTGAATACCCTTAGCCCATGGGTCTAATGTCCAGGTTTAAGTCATACTCATTGTATTGTTAAAATTTATTTGAAGTAATAATTAAAACGTGTGTTTGATACATGAGGTTGAACTTTGATATTTCTTCTTTTTTTTTTTTAATATTATAATGATAAAAAATTAATTCTTCCATTAACATGATACTACAAGTTTTATATTATTTTGAATAGAGTTTGGCAAAGGTTAAATATAATAAATTGATTATCACATTTAAAAAAAAACATTATTTCAAATAATTTTTAGTGAAATAAAATCAAATTTAATATTTTCAACATATTTTAATAATTTTTTTAAAAAATAATTATCAAACATATCTAAAATAATAAAAGTTGATTTCTGATTTATCATACATTTATTTATTTGATAAGCACAGGGTGACGTCCTTGAAAGGTACCCATCCTAAGTTTATTAGGTGAATAAAGTGTTATAGAAATAAAAGATTAAAGTTGATCAGATCCATGCATTGGACAAAAGATTTTCCTTTCCATGAAATTAAATAACAAATGGAAGTTCATGTTTTATATGTTAACAAATTTCTCCATAATAAGCACGTGTTTCAGTAAACTATATGTTATACTGTACAAGAGAAGACTGAAACTTCGATGAAAGTGGCAGAGAGCAACTCTTTTTGGACTAAATATAAACTTTAGGTTTAGGGTTATCTTCCAACAAGAGAACGCTCTGTTCTTCATCACTTTCTTAAACAAATTACTAGCTTGTTTGTTTCACTCCCTAGGTTACTTAAGGTTGAATACAAAAAATGTTGACCGATTAGTCTGAGAGTAATTCAGTAATATCTGAGGATCTTGCCTTTTTGGACTCAATTAGCCAGCATATTCTAGCTAATGATTTTGAGGCTTCTTTCACTTTGTTAGACGACGTCATCTCCTTTGATCGGAAGCCTTTATATGGCGGGGATACTTCCAGCCTTCCTCGAAATCCATTGAATGTTGGCCCTCCTTGTTGAAATGCAAAAGAGTAGGGTTTTCCTATTATACATTCATTGAATTACACATGCAGCTGATACACGTATTTATAGCAGAGTGAGACTGCTGTAACTTCTTTAACAAACTAACTACTA